>NC_047015.1:19488567-20088567 GCF_902652985.1 Pecten maximus
AACAAAATTATATGATATATACAAAGATAAAACAGTAACACATATCCTACGGTTACATATTTTAGGACTCTTAATGTATATCAGTATACATCTATATATAAACATTATGTGTATATGTACTTGGTTACAGGTACATGTGATACATGTGTACCCAGGTAGAATTGGAGCCTGATAGGACTCCAGGTAAACTTGGAGTGCACTCGGAGTGCATTCCAAGTTTACCTGGAGTCCAAACGGAGTGCACTCGGAGTGCACGTTGTGTAACCTTTAGTCTACACTCAACTTACATTTAGCTAAGTACCTATAATACTAACACGATGTACAAGTACATGTTTAGGGACCAGGGCCTACATGTTAGTACTGTCCATACTTGTCTACTTGTAACTACGAGAAAAAACCTTTAGAAACAATTGATAAATGGTAGTACCCATGTCTAGTTACTTAGAAATTGTTCGTGCAGTTTTTCTTTATTCAAAGTCATTGAATGTTGTGATGTATATAAGTAAGTAATTAAGTAATAGTAAGACTAACTTATGTCTACTAGGCCAGTGGGTCCAAACAAAATCTTAAACAAATATTCTTTGTCCATCAAATATTTACAAAATTGTCAGTTTTACCAAAAAAATATTTGTAGCGGGACGGGACTGGGTCGATTATCGGTGACCAGGTAGCTCAATTGGTAGAGCATCCGGTCAGTGTTCGGATCTCCCGGTTTGAACCCCAATCTGGCGGCTATATTTTCTCCTCTCCTGTTACAAAATTGGGGCCCAGCTAACCTACCCACAGTGGTGGTATAAGGGTCTCATGTGTCTTCGAGAGTGAATTTAAGACTTGGAAAGAAGGAGGGAGGTGCATGTGTAGCGGGACTGGACTGGGTCGATCATCAGTGACCAGGTAGCTTAATTGTGTTCGGAGGTCTCGGGTTCGAATCCGGTCTGGTCGCTACATTTTCTCAACTCCTGTTAAATACCCATACTACAGTGTATCCAGGAAAATTGTTTAACATCAACCTTTCAGCACATGGAGGATGGTGTCTGCTTGAGTGGGGCAAAATCAAAGACTGCATGCATTCAAGGGCCACTTTCTAGTGTGATGTCAGTGAAATGTCATTTCACAGAAACACTAGCTGACATTACATCTCTACAAGCCCATGCTTATTTGACACAGAAATTGGGCAGGTTATGCCCCTTTCAGTGCTGAAGGTGAAGCAAGAAGAAACATTGGAGTAGGTGTGCCGTTATTGCCATTGTTTGTCAGTTTTACATAATTTGTATCTATGCATTATGAAGACAAAACATGTTTAGAAAAAGAAAGATATAGAAAATTATAAAGAACCCAATTCAGTTGCTTATTTGAATCACATATGCAATGGGGACAACGTACATGCCATACATTTTAGATTTTCAAAGTGGTGATTGGTTGTACTAGACAGTCTACAAGATTACATTTTTAGCTTACATGGCATAAAGCTTATGGTATGATGCATGAGTTGGTGTCCGTTGACTGTCGTCTGTTGACCCTTCCATGTTTGTCTTCCATTCGTCCTTCAACTTTTAACTTTTTTCTAGAAAACTTTAAGCAACTGGGAACTAACATTTGGCCAGAAGGTACATGGGGAAGAGTACATTAAAGTTTCTCATATAAATGAACTTTATCTATTGTCAAGGTCACAGGGGTGAAATAATTAAAACAAGTTATTTGCAAATCTTCTTCCAAAGTTCTAAAATACCCAGAGCACTCATATAGATATATACTGTACATAATATTTTGCCAGCAGGTAACAAGGGTTGAGTGCTATGATGATTCAGCATACAAATTACCTTATCAATAGGGCTAATTTTCAAAGTCACCATTGTGAAATATGAAACAATATTGCTACAATTTATGGGTTTCTATGCAAAAACCTTACATTATGATTCACCACTGCATCAGTAAATCATATCACCTCTAACTATTGTCTACCATTTACCAAAACATCACTGACATATTACAGTCAACATGAAGATTGAAAATAGTAATTTTGTTTTAACCCTAGAGCTGCTATCCCCGTAAAATTACGTTTTGCTGGTCGCGTGCTATCCCCGTAAAATTACGTTTTAGTCCCTCCATAGTGGAATCTCCGCCTGAAGTAATCAATTTTGTAAAAAATGATTAAAAATTACATAAAAAACTTACATTTAAAGTAAGTTTAGATTCTATCTAAGTACGAACCATACAGGAAAACCAAACTCGTAATCTCAAGTGAGAAATACGGTCGTTTGTTTGAGAAACATGGTATTTCCCCAAAACGGCGGTATTATTAGCCCACAAAACGTCACCAAAAGCAGGGATGTGTATTCTTATAAGACTCTATCATATGTGGTCATGTAGGATAGGGATATTCCACCGGAGGGAGTCACAAAATGTGGTAAAACCCGAGGCTCCGCCGAGGGTTTTACCACATTTTGTGACCCAGAGGGTGAAATATCCCTATCCTACATGAACCACATGTGATTGAGTATTTTTCTCTCATTCCCCAACCTAAAATATGCAAAAATAGGCACTATCTGTCGATAGCTTTCTCAGATAGACGCCATTTTTTCTCAATCCAAACTTTTTTTCTACTGTATATAATAAAAAAAGAACAGCACCAATCGATTTACCATACCCCATATATGCAAACGACGTTTGCTGTTCTAAAAACGAAGGAAACCATTCATTTCCACAGTCTAACGTTGTTTCAGCAGCCCTGTCATAGCAAGCGAAGCCAAATCACTTAATTTCGGCCAAGCTAGTGTGTCCTTTCGCGTGAAAATATAGTTCCATGTTTCATTAATAAAAAACAATAAAAGAACGTGTTTTTTTTTTTTACATAATTCATATCATAAATAAAAAAAATTATTAGATCTGGCCTAGCACATGGAACAGACGATGTGTTTACAAATCTATAAATAGATCTACTTTCGGTTCGGCAACCTACTTTTGTATCATTGCGCCCGCGTGGCTATCCTACACCGGAAGCGAGGTAACACACGCACAGCAAGCATGGGTGTATTTACCTGGACAGACCAGTATGATACCGGTAGGGATGAGAGAAAATTAATTACGTCATATCTCCGGGATTTCCGCGCTGAAAATGGCCGACACAGATGTGCAGATTTCCACACGTTTACACAGTATGTTACTCGTTCAGATGTGATTTTCATGCATCGTAAACAAATATCAATGTTCATTTGTTTCAAAATAATATATATATATATATATATATATTCGTATTATGCTTAAAGCAGCGGAATATCGCAGAATAACGATTTCTATGATAACTAATTGGATAAGCACGCAGTGATAATGACGTCACTGAAACTGCGGTGTCGACCCGAGGTCTGCATAGTTAGCTTGAATTTTGCGTTGTTTATAATATCTATCGCGTTTTGAGACTATTAAATGTCTGAAACTCCAACACCAAAGCCTTATATTGTATTTTATCATGAAAGAGCACGTAAATATGTCAAATTGTATGTGTTTACTGCATTTATTTATGATCACTGTATATATTCCTCTGTCGTATCGAATGTAAACAAACATGGCGGACAGCATTTTATCGGACGACTTGATCAATGTTTTACCGGAATTTCGAGATTTATTTGAGGAAATTTTTAACGACAACGATAGTGATGAGTTTGAGGGATATGAGATGGATGATGTTGAGGAGATTGGCCATCCTTTTGACGCCTTCGCCGAAGAAAATTGGAGACGTGGTAGACTGGCAGAGACGTCTACTTTCACTTTCACCGCAGACCCGGGAGTGACCCTGGAACAAAACCAAAGGACTCACCTGGACTACAAAGAGTTTGTTTCGGAAGACATTACTTCAACCATTGTTCAAGAAACCAACAGATATGCAGCTGATTTCCTAGCCAGTCATGGAACGCTTCCAGTCCATTCACGCCTTAGGAAATGGAGTCCAGTTAGCAACAACGAGATGAAGGCATTTCTTGGGATGATCATTGCTATGGGGCTAGTGACGCAGGCGAACATCCAAGATTACTGGTCTACTGATCCTGTCGTGAGTACTCCATTTTTTGGGACTGTGATGTCTAGAGATCGATTTTTAAGCATCATGAGCTTCCTGCATCTCTCGGACAACAACATGGCTCTTCAGAGGGGGCAGGAGAATTACTTGTAATGATTATATGGGGCAAATAAGTAATTCAAACAGTGTAAACAATAAGGTTTGTTAAATTTTCGAGGCAATCCGCCCCTTTATCAAAACACAAAAAATCACAAATACAATCACATAATATATATAAGAAGTACCGGAAATACAATAAAATACAATAAGAATAATGTTTTAGTAACTGGAGAAACCACAATGAACCCTTCGGCAAACGTGGGCCGAAGGCGGATACTAGCGTGACTGCATCATGTTCAAACACTAGAACGCTATGCGACCAACGGCAGAGATATTTTGAATTCCCCCGCACGTGAAAGTATTCCGAAGAGTTGAAAGACGATTCGTCCCTAAACACTGCTAGTGGACGACATTGCATTTATATAAAAAATGTTGCATTATCGTCTCTACAGTGATTGATTAAATATCGTGTACAAAGTCTGAAAAACTTTAGAAAAATATGTGTTAGATCATAAGAATTATAGAGAGTGGTGTGAAAAAACTGCTACAAATATTTATCAAGACTGAAAATATAAGAAATACGAATGCCGAAGTGTCCCTACAGGACGCTACGGGAAACAGACGATTCGGACCAAGATGCTGTTGCATGATGGCGGGAGGCGACTAAATGTGAGTCTCAAAGAGCAACAATGAATAGATGCCCCAAAAAGTACAGCAATTATGAAAAATTTAACAAATTGAATAATTAACTACATGAATAGTCAGATATAATGGTCAGATGGAGAGTATATCCAGAAGACGTCTTTAACGTTCGTTCATACCCCGAGGGTAGCAGGTTTGGAGATTGGTGATCCAGTATCTTTCTCTGGAACGACGTTTTGTTTCATTCCAGGTAGCACAGTGATCAATGGCGACCACCTGCATATCCTTCCAACTGTGACTAGGTAAATTGAAATGCCTTGCCACAGGAAAGTCTGGTCTGTTTTGCTTGATGGAGCAACGGTGATTGTTGATTCTGATGTTGAGCTTTGTACTGGTTTCTCCAACATACTGCATTTTGCATTTTTTGCAGGAGAGGAGATATACAACATTGGCTGATGTGCATGTCAGTGTTTGTAAAATGTGATAAACACGGTTGTTTATTACACATTTAAACGTGTCTGTGGACTCAGTGTATGGGCACAATTTGCACGTTTTTTTGCTGCATGTGTTGAAGGAGCCTGTTGTAACGACAGAGGCAGATGAATGTAATTTGCTGCTCACCACCAGATCTCTTACATTTTTTGGTCTACGATAGGCCAATAACGGTGGTTCTGGAAAGATCCGTTTGAGTGCAGCTGACGACTTGACGAGGTGTGATTTAAGTTCTGAGCATCGACGTTCGAAGACTGTATCATCGGACACTATCCGTCGGATACGTAGAGCTTGGGAATAGGGAATGCTCTTCGTTGTGTGTGAGGGATGACAGCTGGACGGGCGGAGATACTGGTGCGTGTCAGTTGGTTTGGAATAGAGGTCTGTGTTTATTTTCCCGTCAAGTAAGGTTGAACTGGTGTCTAGAAATGTGTTAGTTTCCGTGGAGACCTCTGCAGTGAATTTGATTGTTGGATGGAACGTGTTTGTGTGATCTATAAATTCATCGAGTGATGTCCGGTTCGAAGTCCATTTGATTTCAATATCATCGATGAATCTGAGCCAGCTGAATGGCTTAATTGGAGCAGATGCTAAAAGTTGGGATTCAAGATGTCCCATGAATACATTAGCATATGAAGGAGCCATCTTAGTGCCCATAGCTGTACCACTGACCTGCAAGTAGTTTTCATTGTTAAACTGGAAGTTGTGGAGTGTGAGGACAAGTGTAAGTAATTCTACTAGACTATCAGTCGATGGGTGCTTACAACCACGGCGTTCCCATGCCTCCCGACAGGCATTAATGCCGTCCGCATGAGGGATGTTTGTGTAAAGAGAGACGACGTCCATTGTAACTAGCAGAGTACCTTCTGGTATGTTGCTGGATGGTGTTTTATTAAGATAATCGATGGCATCTTTTATGTAAGATGGTAGATTTTCAACAATTGGTCGAAGGTGGAAATCGACGAATTTAGAAATTTCTCCGTCGGATGACCTATAGAGTTGATAATAGGTCTACCCGGGTTTCCAGGTTTATGGATCTTAGGAAGGAGATAGAATTTCCCTGATAGAGCATTTACGGGACGCAGGAAACTAGCGGTATCTGCGTCTATATCCCCCTTGTTGAGTATTCTATCGATGGCCTCATTGATTAGTTTGGCGTGTTCTTGCGTCGGGTCCCTATCAAGTTTGCGATAGAACGTCTCGTTGGTAAGCTGACGGTTAGCCTCATTGATGTAATCACCCCTGTTCATAATAACCACTGCAGAACCCTTATCTGCTGGCTTGATAACAATCTCCGCATTATGCTTGAGAGCTTTGAGTGCCTGGCGTCCCACGTTTGCCGAAGGGTTCATTGTGGTTTCTCCAGTTACTAAAACATTATTCTTATTGTATTTTATTGTGTTTCCAGTACTTCTTATATATATTATGTGATTGTATTTGTGATTTTTTGTGTTTTGATAAAGGGGCGGATTGCCTCGAAAATTTAACAAACCTTATTGTTTACACTGTTTGAATTACTTCTTTGCCCCATATATATATATATATATATAAATATATATGTGTGTGTGTGTGTGTGTGTGTGTGTGTGTTCACCAAGGACATGTTGCTTAACTTGCCTGGTCCCAAGCTTCTGAAATTAATTATTATATGTAACTGTAGGTGTCAAGACACCATTTTCCAACAAATATTCAGGTGCACACATGTGGACTTAATTTAAGACAGATATAATCTTCGCTGTACATTCGTATAGGCAGCACTTGAAGGACAGATAACATTTTACTTCTTGAAAGGTGCATTGGCAGGGACAGATGCCTAACTCCCACATTCTGTACAATATACGTACATAATTGGTGCCGTTTTATGATAAAATACTATGCTAGCCTATGCGTGTATTAATGACCATCTGGCTGACAAGCAACAACTCTGTTATGCAACTGCAATTCATAAGTATAACTAGTATTTAAAAATAACAGTTCAGATTAATTTATCATAAATTGTTGTCAGTATTAAAATTAGTTATTGGTTAATAAGATGTCACACACTCAACATTCTAAAGTTAAATAATTCTACACCAGGGTATTTAAAAAAATATATTAAGGGGCATCTAAACAGCAAATCCAGTCAAAACATTGATATTTTACAGGCCTATAAATCCCTATTATGGTGCAATGTCACAGAAGTAGCACTGATGAACGTTTAGTATGTATCATGGCAAACCGTGGGACTTGCTATTGACATGTAATTTGTTAAGCTGTTTGTAAATTTCAACAAAACGTAAGAAAAATGCATGTTTCAGGGGGACATAATTAACTCATTTGTATCCCATATATTACACAAACTTGCCATGTCGTTTTGCTCACAAGTGTCTAAAGCACAAATAGGAGCATTGGTTTGACCAGCCTTGACGTTATTATATGTATAAACGCTGTTTTTATTTTGACCTTGAATTGCAAATGGCGGTCGTGAATGATATCACACAAATATGACATATTAGGAGGTATTTAAAACATCAAAAATGCTCTTATTAGACAATATAAAGTATTCTTGATGTGGCAAGAAGACTGCTTTTATGAAAAAATGTTCAACCGTTGAGTTTGGGGTAAAATAAGCCTATTTCTGAAAAAGGCTCCAAACTCACAAGTTTAACAAATTGACTTCAAAATGTTCATGTTACTATGATAAGATGTCTTAAAAGTACGATATAGGAGTATTGTTATTAACTGAAATGCCTCCTCTAAGCCATATTTATGTAATATTATTCTCAGCCGCCATTTGCATTTCAAGGTCAAAACAAAATAAGTGTTTATACGTACATACAGTAAAATCCGGTCAAACAAATGCTCCTACCCTTTGCTATAGACACTTGTGAACATAACAGCATGGCTATTTTTCAGGTTTGATGATTTCAGTGACTTAGAATTATTCCATGCTACATCTTACCACAAAGTTACTCTATAGAAGAAACTGGTAGCATCTATAGCATATTATTGGTGATTGTAAGAAGCTACATGTCCAAAAAAAAACATTTTGGTATATTGCATCACATTTTTTGTGCAAATCTTTAGGTATTTTGGGGCCGCGGTGGCCGAGTGGTTAAGGTGTCCCGACACTTTAACACTAGCCCTCCACCTCTGGGTTGCGAGTTCGAAACCTACGTGGGGCAGTTGCCAGGTACTGACCGTAGGCCGGTGGTTTTTCTCCGGGTACTCCGGCTTTCCTTCACCTCCAAAACCTGGCACGTCCTTAAATGACCTTGGCTGTTAACAGGACGTTAAACAAAAACAAACCAAATTTAGGTATTTATTCGTATTTGAAATTCAACACTAATTCTGCTATATAGATGACCCTTAAGTAATGTGGAATGTTTTGGTCAAATAAAAGAGAAAATCACATCTGTCAATGTACGTTTGTACCAAGTACATAATATTTGGACTGAAGTTTTAGATTCAGAGTTCACCTAGTGACCTAGGTTAATTGTGAAATACAAACCAAGGTTCTTATCGTTTATGTGGATTTGACAGTGTGACAAGTCAGTGGAACAACAAGATAGCTGTATCCTAGCATAGCTGTCATGTCTCCACAGTAGCCTCCCATACCTACAAATTACGCATCTGTTCCGCAAGTGTGTAAAATTTGTGTAAAATCTGTGTAAAATAAATATTTACGCAATTTTTACACAATTGCGTAAAATTTATGTAAAATTTGCGTAGTTTGGACTTTGTCATTTTTAAATGCGTAAAAAGTGTGGAAAATAAGGACTTAGATTATTTTCTCTGTCTTTAGCTGTGGACTTAGACAATTTTCAATGCGTAAAACCTGCGGAAATGAGGACTTAGAAATTTTTTTGATAAGTAGGATCTGTGAGTCTTAACTTTCAGACAGTGATCATGCATTAATAATTTTATAAGCAACCATTTCAACTCTAATCTTATGAGCACAAAACCTTTTTTGTTATTTTGTTCCTGTTTTATACTGTATTTCAATGAATCATAAACAAATAACAGACATTACTGCAAGAAATATTGAACTAAGGACAAATCTAGAAGTTGTTTTCATTACACTTACAAAATACAAAGATTTATTATTTAGTGTGTAACTGATCACCATCTCTCTGTAAAAGTGTGCTGTAAATATCTATCAATGATTTTACAGTTATGATTACTTTATACATATAATGACCACTTGAGTTAAAAAAAAAATAAAAAAAAATTGCTAAGAATTATTTGCTTCAAAAACTTGATCAGTACCTGTGGAATTTATTCAGCTTTTTACTGCCTGGAAAATCCCTCGCTATATATTTATTTCATTATATTATTAATAATTTATTTCATTTTGAGTATTAAATTTAATTATTACCTTACAAATCTTATGATTTGAATTATATCTAAGTTTAAACAAGAATATGGTGTGGTCTTAAAATATGATGAAATAAATAATTTAGATGAAATTTCTTATTTCTTATCAGTACTTCCCCTCCCCTGGACATAGATAATTTGATCCAGCTGCTAGCAGGTCATAACCCTACACAGTAAGTCAGAGGTGCAGCTCTCTCCCACAGAGCTGAATGAAACTTGACCACTCATCATGGGGCAACTCAGGGGAATTAAATCCTTTCAACTTACATGATTATTTAAATCTTACAAAAAATCCATAATTTAAGAAAATGTTAATAATAGGAAACATCTTTGTAATATTATAAACAATTTTGAAAGCATTTATATTCAAATATTTGAATAAAACAACCCATATATCTTAATTACTTTATATACCCTGTCCGTGGTCCCCCTCCCCATCTCCCCCATTCTAATATAACTAGACCAATGGAAACAACATCCGGTCAGTTCGAATTTGCAGTTCAATATGGCCATGTTTTCATCTCTGTGGATTTATTATAATATTCTATCAAACTATTGGATCATTTGCTGAATGTTTTGGACACTGTAAATAAGAGAAAGATATATATGCAACCTAATGCAACAGCAGCCTGCATATTGGAAGTGTCAGTATAAAGGAATGTGGAACATCAAGTGAGGTGATCAGGATGTAATGAAGATCTACAGGGATCAACAAATAATAATTGGTAAGTTTATTGTGATATTTGATTTTAGAGGTTGGGAAACATTTTAGGACTTATGAAGATTGTTTTATACTATAATGAAAGATGAACTTATTTAAGTCATAAACAGTTCATTTTGATACATGCAGGCTTATATAACAAGCTACTTTAAGGTAATATAACTCTGACATGTGTTTTTTTTAATCCATCTCCAGTGAAAGAATTAAATCCAGAGAACCTTACAGGCACAATATTAAGTTTTACTGTTGATTATTCATCTGTTATTGAAAAGCTTAGATTGTAGGACATTTGTTTTAAGAAAACTGTAATAAAGCTAACCATGCTTTTGTTCATATCAGATAGGCTCCTAAGGTATCTGCTGTACACCCTTGCATCTTAAATCTATGTCAACTTGATGAAATGATATAGCACAACTGATTTAGCATATAATATTGTCCTTCCTTCTAATTATCTAAATGAAAACATGTTTATATTGATTGCAAAAAAATAAATATTCATGTGCTTATTTTTCAAGCTTGCTAATTACATTTTTTTTGTTTTGTACATAATGTTTCAAGACTTCAAAAATCTCAATAATTTAGCACAAAATCATTAATATTTTGCATTCAAACCTTTGCGTTTGACTATAATATATGACTACACTTGTATATGTATTACAATTATCATTGTTTCTTATAATTTGTTTTTCAGCATAGTTGTGACCTGATGTATGCAGTTAATGCTGTAGTGAACATGTGTGGATATGAGAAGATATGGAATTTAACTCTTCACAGTAAAATGACTGGTATCGACCTGAACATGTGTACATTCTACAGAGTGCCAATCTTAAGCTGTCCAGTGTCTAACAAGGATCAAAATCACAAATGTATGCCAGAAAAGGAAATTACTATACCCAAAAAGAATCAAGAGGCTGAGTATTCAACAGACAATTAAGTATTTCAGATACAGTGGATGTTAGTTGTTTTCATTTCATGCATGTTTGCTCACATGGAACTTGGAAATATTTTTGTGAATACTGGCAAAAAAGTGCTAATTATTTTTATCAGGGTTCTGGTAGTCATTAATTACTATATATCTACCTGTATATATGAAATTACCATGAACCTCAAAGCTGCTTTAGAAAATGTTTCTTGATTGAATATCACAATTGATATTATGTATCATCATGATGTGTTCTTGAAAAACAGATGCAGATCAGATTAGCCACAAAGGATCTAAGAGATGTAAATAAATGTAATTATATATAAAGTAGTTAATACTGGGAAAATTTATTAAGATCTCAATGAAATGAAAATAAAAATTCTATAATGCTATACTGTGTTTTAATTGGTGATCTGTTTTACATCTTAGATGTACATGAAATAACTCTGCCAGCTTTAATATTTTAAACAATTTTCGAGCAGATGTTTGCAGCAAAACATTTTCCGCAAATGTTTACGACAAATTTTTTGCAATTGTTCGTGGCAAGTTTGCAGCAAGTACAGTCAGTGTTTCTGGCAAGTTTGCCGCAACTGTTTGCAGCAAATTTACCACAATTATTCGCGAGAAAATGAATTTGCATACAAATTCTGAATATTTGCCGCAAATTTACGGCAAACGATTGCTGCAAATTTACCGCAACTATTCGCGCGAGACGTTTCATTTCTTTAAGGGTCAGCCATCATTGTTTTTTGTTTCTTATTGTAGATGTGCGTAAAAAATGTGTAAGCTTTTTACACAAATGCGTAAAAATTGTGGAAAATTTCATGAAAGTGCGTAAAAATATTACGCAAATGTGTAATTTTTTTTCCACATTATTTACGCATTTGTATAAAAAAATTACGCATGGGGTATCTACAATTCAACTGCTGAATTTTCCGTAGTTTTTACGCATTTACGTAAATAAACCATTCTGAATACTCCACACTTGCGTAAATACTGCGTATTTTTCAAATGCGGAAAAAATTGTGGAAGTAGTGCGGAATTACGCACTTGGTGCATAAAATGTAGGTACGGGCGGTACCAACAAGGGCTCTTCAGGTAATGGAAACACAAAGTAGGTTATGTACTGATAGGCGACATCATACCACACACATTCCTCAGGTACATTTTGTAGACTTGAAATTGGTTGATGAGAAAATGATACTGTAGATGTTCACAGATACTGTCCAGACACCCTGTAAAATGATTTTGATTAAACTATAACTTAAGGGCCAGATGAAGTTTTCCTCCATGATATCTACCACACCTTTGTGTTTTATTTTGATGGTGTTAGAGTGTATATCTGAGACTCGGTTCTTTTTGTCATACCATGTGACTGTACTGTTAACTCTGTGGTACTGACTAGCTTTCTGAAGGTCAGACACTTCACAATAGGTGTTCATGTGTGTCCCCATCATCAGTAGGCTGCCTTCGTTTGCCTTAGCTGCTTTGAAATATTTAAAATTTCCAAAAAACCCCAATACAATTATGTAGATATTTATTAGTTATGAGAAAGCCACTTGATAACATCATTCATACATTTTCTTTGTATTCAATTGAGTCAGTTGTGTTTGTATCGGCCATAAACTGAACTGGGCGAGATTAGCACTTGTTGCATTAGTCAGAACCAGTAAAAACACACCAACAATTTAGTTATGGACTATGTGAAAATGTATGCTGTGCTAAACTTATGCCAATCTAATTGTAACTATTGTTTCATGAGAGAGGCTTGTCCGATTATAACTATTGTTTTAAAAACACACCAACAATTTAGTTATGGACATGATGTGAAAATGTATGCTGTGCTAAACTTATGCCAATCTAATTGTAACTATTGTTTCATGAGAGAGGCTTGTCCGATTATAACTATTGTTTTAAAAACACACCAACAATTTAGTTATGGACATGATGTGAAAATGTATGCTGTGCTAAACTTATGCCAATCTAATTGTAACTATTGTTTCATGAGAGAGGATTGTCCGATTATAACTATTGTTTTACTGTTAATAATATATAATAATCCATTTGTAACTTGTTTTATTGATGGCGTATGCTAATCCATTTGTAACTTGAATTTTTGTTGGGGTATGCTAATCCATTTGTAACTTGAATTTTTGTTGGGGTATGCTTATCCATTTGTAACTTATTTTATTGTTGGGGTGTGCTAATCCATTTGTAACCTTTCACAATATATATTCTTGGGGTATGCTAATCCATTTGTAACTTGTTATATTGTTGGGGTATGCTAATCCATTTGTAACTTGAATTTTTGTTGGGGTATGCTAATCCATTTGTAACTTGTTTTATTGTTGGGGTACGCTAATCCATTTGTGACTTGTTTTATTGGTTGGGATGTATGCTAATCCGATTACAAGTTTATAACTATTAGTTGTACTATGAGGATAAAATGCTTATCTGATTATAATGCTTATCCAATAGTAATATGCTAATCCAATTGTAACTTTTATTTATTGTTTTGATATGCTAATCTGAATCTATTAAACTGTTGTTTTACTGTTGGATATACTAATCCAATTGTAACTATTGTTTTACAGATGGGATATGCTAATCCAATTGTAACTATCGTTTTACAGATGGGATATGCTAATCCAATTGTAACTTTTTTATTGTTTTGATATGCTCATTTGAATCTAACTATTGTTTTACTGTTGGATATATACTAATCCAATTGTAACTTTTGTTTTACAGATGGGATATGCTAATCCTGGACAGATATCTAGTGGATTACACCTGAGGCAGTATTCCAGAGCCTTTATTGTGACTGATAAGAGCACCAGTAGTAGCCCTGTTGTTTTCATCAGTACAGATTCATGCATGCAGTCACAGAACCTCAAGCTGGAGGTATGGGTGAAAGTGTAAAAGTTTGATGTAGACAGAGGTATGGGTGGTAAAGGTGACCGATAATGTTAGTGTTAATGCTATAATAAGTAACAAATAATGGCACAGACTAATAATACACCAGTATAACTTTTACCTGTGTAATACAATGATATACCTGTATAGAAAAATGTTTCACCTGAGAATGTGTATTATCATGTTATATGTATCATGTTAATATATATATATAACATAAAACATAGTATCACATGTACACTTTACCTGATTATTATATGACACTTGTACCTATTATAATATTGTGTGTATATAATGTAATATTTTACTTGTGAAGTATTATAGTTCACCTGAGTATATATACATAGCATCACATTTTACCTAGGTATTATTTATTACACATAATAATATATACATATACCTTTTACATATAATGATTTAAGATTACACTTAATATGTAGCATGGAATTTTGTTTGTAAAGTATGATCTAATACTTGTATAATATATCACATACCTGGTGAGGTATGTTACACCAGTGTCATATAACTGTGTTGGTTTTATACAGGTGATAAGGAAACTGAAAGCCAAGTATGGAAGTCTTTACACAGAAAGGAATGTTTGTATCAGTGGTACAAACACTCACTCCGGACCTGGTGGATTCCATCAGTACCTTTTCTATGATATCACTTCTCTTGGATTTGTCAACGAAACACTTCAGGCTTATGTTGATGGAATCGTGAAGGTATATGTGCTTCCATGTATGCAAATCAAATACACAAGCTAGCAAGCAATGAGAGTATTTTCAAGGTCATGTTCAAGAGGATATCTAGCACACAAGATTATAAAATAAAAATATGATAAGTCAGGTAATATCTAAACCACGAGACATAACAGTAAGATAAAATATCCATCACATTATAGAGCACACTTAGTCAGACAGTGTAGTAAGATAAATAACCATCACAGTATAGAGCACACTTGGTCAGACAGTGTAGTAAGATAAATATCCATCACACTATACATTATAGAGCACACTTGGTCAGACAGTGTAGTAAGATAAATATCCATCACATTATAGAGCACACTTGGTCAGACAGTGTAGTAAGATAAATATCCATCACATTATAGAGCACACTTGGTCAGACCGTGTAGTAAGATAAAAATTCATCACATTATAGAGCACACTTGGTCAGACAGTGTAGTAAGATAAATATCCATCACATTATAGAGCAAACTTGGTCAGACAGTGTAGTAAGATAAATATCCATCACATTATAGAGCACACTTGGTCAGACAGTGTAGTAAGATAAATATCCATCACATTATAGAGCACACTTGGTCAGACAGTGTAGTAAGATAAAAATCCATCACATTATAGAGCACACTAGGTCAGACAGTGTAGTAAGATAAATATCCATAATATTATAGAGCACACTTGGTCAGACAGTGTAGTAAGATAAATATCCATCAAATTATACATTATAGAGCACACTTGGTCAGAGAGTGTAGTAAGATAAATATCCATCACATTATACATTATAGAGCACACTTAGTCAGACAGTGTAGTAAGATAAAAATCCATCACATTATAGAGCACACTTGGTCAGACAGTGTAGTAAGATAAATATCCATCACATTATAGAGCACACTTGGTCAGACAGTGTAGTAAGATAAATATCCATCACATTATAGAGCACACTTGGTCAGACAGTGTAGTAAGATAAATATCCATCACATTATAGAGCACACTTGGTCAGACAGTGTAGTAAGATAAATATCCATCACATTATAGAGCACACTTGGTCAGACAGTGTAGTAAGATAAATATCCATCACATTATAGAGCACACTTGGTCAGACAGTGTAGTAAGATAAATATCCATCACATTATAGAGCACCCTTGGTCAGACAGTGTAGTAAGATAAATATCCATTACATTATAAGGCACACTTGGTCAGACAGTGTAGTAAGATACAAATCCATCACATTATAGAGCACACTTGGTCAGACAGTGTAGTAAGATAGATAGCCATCACATTATACATTATAGAGCACACTTGGTCAGACAGTGTAGTAAGATAAATATCCATCACATTATAGAGCACACTTGGTCAGACAGTGTAGTAAGATAAAAATCCATCACATTATAGAGCACACTTGGTCAGACAGTGTAGTAAGATAAATATCCATCACATTATAGAGCACACTTGGTCAGACAGTGTAGTAAGATAAATACCCATCACACTATAAATCATAGAGCACACTTGGTCAGACAGTGTAGTCATATAAAAATCCATCACACTATACATTATAGAGCACACTTGGTCGGACAATGTGCATTGTAGTAAGATAAATATCCATCACACTATACATTATAGAGCACACGTGGTCAGACGGTGTAGTAAGATAAATATTCATCACATTATACATTGTGTTGTAGAGTGTAGATAGAGCACACTTGGCTAGGAAACCAGGAAATATCTACGTCAACACTGGAGAACTATTGGAAAGCAATATCAACAGAAGTCCAGCTGCTTATATCAGAAACCCCCCAGAGGAAAGGGCAAGGTAAAAAACAACACTAATACAAGTGTTACCTTGTATCGTAACAAAATAGGCAATGTTTCTTTATGTAACAATGACATTATGTAACTGTTTAACACTGTTAGATGATTATATTTTTGTTAATCAGTGCTGTATAAATGTGTTTCTACATCTTTTTCGATAACCCATGCTTCTGTTTATCATAAGATGATGCTCTTGTTTATCATAAGGTATTTTATGCTCCTGTTCATAAATCTATGCTTCATTTTAGATAAGCCATGCTACTGTTTCTCATTTTAGAAACCATATGCTTCTTTTTGTCATTATATATGATCCTATTTATTATTGTTAGATACGAGTACAATGTTGATAAGAACATGACAGTTCTGAAGATGGTAGACGCTGAAGGCAAAGATATTGGAATGATCAGGTGATTATTGTGACTTGAAATACTACGTTTCTGTTATAGAAAGGGCGATGACCTTACTCGCATTTGATGAACACACTTAGCTGTGAACAGGGTTATCTGTTAATGTGTATGAACTAAAAATAAGTTTGTGATATGGTAATTTGTTTGTTATTATCCAACAAAGCAGAGGAGGATAATAACACTTGACTTTGTCAGTCTCTCCATCAATCCATCCCTTTGTCCATCTGATCAGTTAAACATGCATTTGTTATAACCAAGTTTATTTTCTATCAATCAGTACCTAGTATATTTTTCTTCTGTGCGAACATTCTATAGGATCTTTGTGGAACTAAACTGTTGTATCACTATAGATATTATTTGATGAAACTTCATTAACTTGTATCATGGAGAATGGGTAACATTTATGTTAGGCTACTCGGGGGTCCATCTCAAAATTTGACATCACTGTCAGTTATCAATTTCTCAATTTAAACTGGATTTTCAGTGGAGTAGATGAATTCAATACAGAGCATAAAAAACCAAACTTATGACCATACTTATGTTCAGTTCAGCAAGGGAGTTTAGAGGCACCAGGTCCTGGGTATAGTATGTAGGATAGCCTGATCCACTGTGTAAGGGGGACGTAACTCAGAGTTATTAATTGAACTCTGACCTATAGATGAAGACAGGATAAAACGAATGAAATGAAGTATGAATTTGTGATGTACTTTAAGACTATTTTTGAGTAGTTTAATTGCTCAACATAGAATTCTTTTATGGTGAGAACATGCAGAAGTAAGCCTTTTTTATATCAAAGGGTAGGTTTGTAATGCATTATTAGATAAGTTTGATGTGATTATAACATCTAACCAGTATTTAACACGGAATCTTTACAGCTGGTTTGCCGTTCACTGTACCAGTATGAACAATACCAATGGATTAGTAAGCAGTGACAACAAGGGCTATGCCTCTCAGCTAATGGAGAAGAATTTCACCAACTCAGACTTCCCAGGCAATGTACGTAGTCCTCATCACACTATGTCTAGTCCCATTTAAATACATTAAAAGGGAGACATCACAGCAGAAAGGTTTCTTCATATTGAACATTTAAATGCAATGGGTTAAAGGTCAGAAGGTGCAAAGCAATTATAAACATGTATATTGGCAGTATTGTTTTGGTCTGGAGCTGAGAAAAGGAATTTTTGAAAGTGACAATTGGAAACATGTAATGATTTTTTTATTCACAAAAAGAAATCTATCTCTATGTACTAAGTAAATAATGTAGATAAGTATACTAGACAGGTGTCTGTGTGTCTTTAGCAAAAATTTTTAACCCTTACATCTGCACTAAGTACATATTGCAATCTGCTTACACAGCTTACTAATCTATATATAAAGTACAAAAAAAAGTTAAGTAAAGTCCTTGTGAAGAATAAAGGTTAGAAATGTACAACAATATCCAAGATTTACCGCAATACCTTTCTGCCTTCTTTGGCTTCTTCAGGCGGAATCATAACTACCCTGTACATATTGTCTTCAAATTACACAGCTGCCTATGTATATGTGATTGTGTATATAAGATGATTACACATTATTATCTCTACTTGTTAGAGACAAATTGAGGTACATAAAGTTTACTTATTACCTGCTGCTCCTACTGGCTATTACATCATAATTGAATTCACTGTGTAATGTACAGTGTAAGTATGACTGTTTGGTGATGGTTATGTAACTCTCTAGCTAAAACAGTCACAAGTTTGTTTATATTTACTTTGTCTATGTCAGGGTAAATTTGTAGCAGCCTTTGCCCAAGCTAATGAAGGAGATGTGTCCCCCAACACTGCTGGACCAAAATGTCTGGACACAGGGAAACCTTGTGATGTTCCTACTAGTACTTGTAATGGCCGGGTGAGTAACTAGTGGTGTGAGGGTAAGTACCTGGTGGTGTGAGGGTGAGTAACTGGTGGTGTGAGGGTAAGTACCTGGTGGTGTGAGGGTAAGTACCTGGTGGTGTGAGGGTGAATATATATACCTGGTGATGTAAAGGTGTATGAGGGTGAATATACCTGGTGGTGTGAGGGTGAGTACCTGGTGGTGTGAGGGTGAATATACCTGGTGGTGTGAGATTGTGTACCTGGTGGTGTGAGGGTAAGTACCTGGTGGTGTGAGGGTGAATATACCTGGTGGTGTGAGGGTGAGTACCTGGTGGTGTGAGATTGTGTACCTGGTGGTGTGAGGGTGAGTACCTGGTGGTGTGAGATTGTGTACCTGGTGGTGTGAAGGTGAGAACCTGGTGGTGTGAGGGTGAATATACCTGGTGGTGTGAGGGTGAATATACCTGGTGGTGTGAGGGTGAATATACCTGGTGGTGTGAGGGTGAGTACCTGGTGGTGTGAGATTGTGTACCTGGTGGTGTGAGGGTGAGTACCTGGTGGTGTGAGATTGTGTACCTGGTGGTGTGAGGGTGAATATACCTGGTGGTGTGAGGGTGAATATACCTGGTGGTGTGAGGGTGAATATACCTGGTGGTGTGAGAGTGTGTACCTGGTGGTGTGAAGGTGTGTACCTGGTGGTGGGAGGGTGAATATACCTGGTGGTGTGAGGGTAAATATACCTGGTGGTGTGAGGGTGAATATACCTGGTGGTGTGAGGGTGAGTAACTAGTGGTGTGAGGTGTGTACCTGGTGGTGTGAGGATGTGAACCTGGTGGTGTGAGGGTGAATATACCTGGTGATATGAGGGTAAATACCTGATGGTGTGAGGTTGAATATACCTGGTGGTGTGAGGGTGAATATACCTGGTGGTGTGAGGGTGAGTACCTGGTGGTTGGAGGGTGAGTAACTAGTGGTGTGAGGGTGTGTACCTGGTGGTGTGAGGGTGTGTACCTGGTGGTGTGAGGGTGCATACATAATTAATGATGTGAAGGTGATTACCTATTTAATGGTGTGCGAGTGAGTACCTAATTAATGGTGTGAAGGTGAGTACTTAATTAATGGTGTGAGGGTGAGAACCTAATTAATGGTGTGAGGGTGCATACCTAATTAATGGTGTGAAGTTGATTACCTGTTTAATGGTGTGAAGGTGAGTACCTAATTAATGGTGTGAGGGTGCATATCTAATTAATGGTGTGAAGGTGATTACCGGTGTGATGGTGAGTACCTAATTAATGGTGTTAGGGTGATTACCTAATTAATGGTGTGCGGTGAGAACCTAATTAATGGTGTGAGGGTGATTACCTAATTAATGGTGTGAAGGTGATTGCCTATTTAATGATGTAAAGATGAGTACCTGATGGTGTGATGGTGAGTACCTAATTAATGGTGTGAAGGTGAGTACCTAATTAATGGTGTGAAGATGAGTACCTAATTATTGGTGTGAGTTTGTATATCCTTGGTTTGATTTTGATGTAGGATCATTATTCACAAATTTAGCAAGTCATGTATATATTATGTATAACAACATATTAATGTTAATCTACAGGAAAAGTTGATATATATATCTAAGATAGTGAACCATTAAGGAATGTAAATATTCTCATAATTAACAATGCAATGTACAATGTATTGTTTAGAGAACTTGAGTTAAATGAAGAATGATGATTGTGTGACTTGATTACAGAATGAACAATGTGTCGCCTTTGGACCTGGGAAGGATATGTTTGAAAGTACAAAGATAATAGGAGAGAACCAGTACAAAAAAGCCATGGATCTCTATCATACAGCCACTATACAGTTGTCTGGACCAGTCGACTTCAGGCACTCCTATGTTGACATGACAGATGTTATAGTTCAAGTGAATGCCACAACCAAGGTCTGTACACATCACACTCACTGTCTGTACACATCACACTTATAGTCTGTACACATCACACTTATAGTCTGTACACATCACACTCGTGGTCTGTACACATCACACCCAAGGTCTGTACACATCACACTCAAGGTCTGTACACATCACACTCGAGGTCTGTACACATCACACTCGAGGTCTGTACACATCACACTCAAGGTCTGTACACATCACACTCACGGTCTGTACACATCACACTCAAGGTCTGTACACATCACACTTATAGTCTGTACACATCATACTCACTGTCTACACATCACCCTCGAGGTCTGTACACATCACACTAGTGGTCTGTACACATCACACAAGTGGTCTGTACACATCACGCTAGAGGTCTGTACACATCACACTCAAGGTCTGTACACATCACACTAAAGGTCTGTACACATCACACTCGAGGTCTGTACACATCACACTCGAGGTCTGTACACATCACACTCAAGGTCTGTACACATCACACTCATGGTCTGTACACATCACACTCGAGGTCTGTACACATCAAACACGAGGTCTGTACACATCACACTCAAGGTCGGTACACATCACACTAGTGGTCTGTACACATCACACTCACTGTCTGTACACATCACACTCACTGTCTGTACACATCACACTCACTGTCTGTACACATCACATTCATGGTATGTACACATCACAGGGGCCGCGGTGGCCGAGTGGTTAAGGTGTACCGACACTTTAACACTAGCCCTCCACCACTGGGTTGCGAGTTCGAAACCTATGTGGGGCAGTTGCCAGGTACTGACCGTAGGCCGGTGGTTTTTTCTCCGGGTACTCCGGGTTTCCTCCACCTCCAAAACCTGGCACGTCCTTAAATGACTCTGGCTGTTAATAGGACGTTAAACAAAAACAAAGTACACATCACACTCGAGGTCTGTACACATCACACTCGAGGTCTGTACACATCACACGCGAGGTCTGTACACATCACACTCAATGTCTGTACACATCACACTCAATGTCTGTACACATCACACTCAAGGTCTGTACACATCACACTCAAGGTCTGTACACATCACACTCAAGGTCTGTACACATCGCACTCAAGGTCTGTACACATCACACTCATGGTCTGTACACATCACACTCGCGGTCTGTACACATCACACTCGCGGTCTGTACACATCACACTCGCGGTCTGTACACATCACACTCGCGGTCTGTACACATCACACTCGTGGTCTGTACACATCACACTCGCGGTCTGTACACATCACACTCGAGGTCTGTACACATCACACTCGTGGTCTGTACACATCACACTCGAGGTCTGTACACATCACACTCGTGGTCTGTACACTCACACTCGAGGTCTGTACACATCACACTCGCGGTCTGTACACATCACACTCGAGGTCTGTACACATCACACTCATGGTCAGTACACATCACACTCGTGGTCTGTAAACATCACACTCAAGGTCAGCATCTCAGTTTTTTTTTGGAAACCATACCTGTCATATATAAGCAGTTGTATGAGCCACAAATTTAAAGGTACAATCACCAACAAGAGAAAAAAGTCTCAAGTTGATATTTTCATTACAGGTGAAGACTTGTAAAACTGCTATGGGATATAGTTTTGCTGCAGGAACAACAGATGGGCCAGGTGCATTTAATTTCGACCATAGTAAGTTGTTAGTAATTTGTTACCAGTCATTGATGTCAGGACAATATGAGATCATGCCTCAAAGATATGTCGGGTTAATGATATCCACAGACAAGTGTTTGATTTATGTTCTGGCCTGTGTGTTATATTAAATGTTTGGATCGATATAAAATCCAATTCCTCGACGAAACAATTCCTTTATAGAACATTTAACAAGTACAATGGATTGCACAGTCCCTATTAACCTTTTCTTTGTTTCTAGTGAAAGGTGACACAACTGGAAATCCTTTCTGGAATACTATCGTAAATTATATATCAGCGCCTTCCGGGGAGCAAGTGACATGCCATCACCCAAAGCCAATCTTATTGGATACAGGAGAGGTATAAAATGAACCTTATTCTGACATATCACTGGTAGCCAAGCTACCTGTGTATAAATTAATATTGTTTTATGTCTGTTTCACCCTACCATTACATGCAATTGGTCATAAAATTCAGAAAGTAACATTTAGTAACAGTAGAAGACGATTGATATTTTGGATCAAAATCAGTAGTGTGAAAGTCTCTAATTATTTAATTATCTTTATTGCATTTTTGCCAGTGAAAAATTTAGAGGATATTGAATGGTTTCCCGTTGAATATAACAATTCATATTTTTCACGAAAATATTAATATTCTGTCATACTTGTGAAATGTATGTTATAATAAAAGGGAAACCATTCGATATCCTCTATATATTACATAGGTTGTCCTTGCCCACACACACTTCAGTGGATTGTACTTTATCAGTAGCCCATTAGTACTCTCTGTTTTACAGATCAGCTTTCCCTATGCCTGGCAGCCATCAATTGTTGATGTACAGATTCTGAGGATCGGACAGTTGGCCATTCTAGCTGTTCCTGCTGAATTTACGTAAGGCATTTCAATGCCAAGCATTTTGTCTTTGTAGACTATTGCCCATATCTCTCCCTTATATCAAAGTGTCTGTGTGTACTGTAGACTGTTGACCTTTCACATATCTATGTACACTGTTGACCTCTCACATATCTATGTAGACTGTTGACCTCTCACATAACTATGTGGACTGTTGACC
This sequence comes from Pecten maximus, assembly GCF_902652985.1. NCBI lineage: Eukaryota > Metazoa > Mollusca > Bivalvia > Pectinida > Pectinidae > Pecten > Pecten maximus. The sequence goes on from NC_047015.1 coordinate 19,512,222, forward strand.
TCTCACATATCTGTGTAGATTGTTGACCTCTCGCATTTCTATGTAGACTGTTGACCTCTCTCACATATCTATGTAGACTGTTGGCCTCTCATATCTATGTAGACTGTTGATTTTTTACATATCTATGTAGACTGTTGGCCTCACACATATCTATGTAGACTGTTGACCTTTCACATACCTATGTAGACTGTTGACCTTTCACATACCTATGTAGACTGTTGACCTCTCACATATCTATGTAGACTGTTGACCTTTCACATATCTATGTAGACTGTTGACCTTTCACATATCTATGTAGACTGTTGACCTCTCACATATCTATGTAGGCTGTTGACCTCTCACATATCTATGTAGACTGTTGACCTCTCTCATATTTCTATGTAGACTGTTGGCCTCACACATATCTATATTTACATTCTGTGTTGCATTTGTCTATATGTCGTTAGTAAACCAAATTGTATTCATGAGACTGTATACTACAATTTACAGTGATTCGGTCAATGTAGGAATACAGCTCCAAGTGTTGTAGGTTAAACAATGGCCGCCAGTTACTTTCGGCGTAGAGCTTTGGAATGCTAGCATTTATTTACAGAAGCCACAACGAAAAATAAAGCAACGTCACAAGTTATGAGAGTATTATTTTATAATTAGAAAAATGTAGTCAATACGAAATTACTATAAGTGCAATTCTTGATCTATACGAAATATGATCAAATTGTAAATGTCGTCACACTCACAGGGGCTCGTTCAGAATTTTCAGAAATGCAAGATACGACAACAATAAAAGTAATGTATTTATGAAAACAATCTTGTATAAATATCGGGAGTATCGACATGGTTTCCGGTTGAATATGTGTAGGCCTACTGGATTTTAGTTTTGTGGTTATTCACTGATGTCAAAGGCCTACCTTACAAAATCGAGCCCCTATGAAGTTGAAAATCGTCTGCTAAGTTAGCGACACTGAGTTGACCGGTTAGACTGGAATCTGTTTCGAACGAAATATCCTTGGAATCGTTTTCCCCTACTGTCAAGACGACTTTCATTTAGAATCTGAACGCCGATATTCTTCTTAAAATAACGTAAATCCAGACGATAGAAACATAAGTGATTCCGAGGAATCGAGTCTGTCCTGGGCAATGCCCGTTCAAAGCCGCATCACTTCTAAATGTTAGCTTTATATCATTGCGCAGAAAAAACGGTTTCGATTTAAAACAATCAGAAATTATGCAATTGTGAACAATTTGACGCTACCTACCAGCGTATATGAACTAAAAAATAAAGCCAAATTTGAACAAAAACGATCTTATGTGCTTGCTATTAATAACGTCATCAGGGACTATATTATTCCTTCTGGAAATTTCGGCTGTTCCGGTATTTGAACTTGGTGACGTCAGTGATAGGGTAAGCGGCAAATTTAAACGCGTCATAACCTACAGTAAATAAAAAATCTTTATGAATGTAAATATAAGCATTGAACTGTTACCAAATGGTAGTATACAGTCGATATGAATACAATTTGGGTGACAGATAAATATTTCATGTCGCCCTAACGGGCGACATTCTATTTATCTGTCACCCAAATTGTATTCATATCGACTGTATGCTACAATTTGGTAACAGTTCAATGCTTAAATGTAGACTGTTGACCTCTAACATATCTATGTAGAGATGTTGACCTTTCACATATCTATGTAGACTGTTGGCCTCTCACATATCTATGTAGACTGTTGACCTTTCACATATCTATGTAGACTGTCGACCTCTCACATATCTATGTAAACTGTTGACCTTTTACATATTTATGTAGACTGTTGGCCTTTCACATATCTATGTAGACTGTTGACCTCTCACATGGCTATGAAGATTGTTGACCTCACACATATCTATGTAGACTGTTGACCTCTCTCACATTTCTATGTAGACTGTTGGCCTCAAACATATCTATGTAGACTGTTGACCTTTCACATACCTATGTAGACTGTTGACCTCTCTCATATTTTTATGTAGACTGTTGACCTCTCACACATATCTATGTAGACTGTTGGCCTCCCACATATCTATGTAGACTGTTGACCTCTCTCACATTTTTATGTAGACTGTTGGCCTCTCACACATATCTATGTAGACTGTTGGCCTCCCACATATATATGCAGACTGTTGACCTCTCTCACATATCTATGTGGACTGTTGGCCTCTAACATATCTATGTAGACTGTTGACCTTTCACATACCTATGTAGACTGTTGACCTCTCACACATATCTATGTGGACTGTTGGCCTCCCACATATATATGTAGACTGTTGACCTCTCTCACATTTTTATGTAGACTGTTGACCTCTCACACATATCTATGTAGACTGTTGACCTCTCACATATCTATGTAGACTGTTGGCCTCCCACATATATATGTAGACTGTTGACCTCTCTCACATTTTTATGTAGACTGTTGACCTCTCACACATATCTATGTAGACTGTTGACCTCTCACATATCTATGTAGACTGTTGACCTCTCACATTTTTATGTAGACTGTTGACCTCTCACATATCTATGTAGGCTGTTGACCTCTCACATATCTGTAGACTGTTGACCTCTCTCACATATCTATGTAGACTGTTGACCTCTCACATGTCTATGTAGACTGTTGACCTCTCACATATCTATGTAGACTGTTGACCTCTCACATATCTATGTAGACTGTTGACCTCTCACACATATCTATGTAGACTGTTGACCTCTCTCACATATCAATGCAGACTGTTGACCTCTCTCACATTTCTATGTAGACTGTTGGCCTCTCACATATCTATGTAGACTGTTGACCTTTCACATATCTATGTAGGCTGTTGACCTTTCACATACCTATGTAGACTGTTGACCTCTCACACATATCTATGTAGACCGTTGACCTCTTACATATCTATGTAGACTGTTGACCTCTCACACATATCTATGTAGACCGTTGACCTCTCACATATCTATGTAGATTGTTGACCTCTCACATATCTATGTAGACTGTTGACCTTTCACATATCTATGTAGACTGTTGACCTCTCACACATATCTATGTAGACTGTTGGCCTCCCACATATCTGTGTGGATTGTTGACCTCTAACATATCTATGTAGACTGTTGACCTTTCACATATCTATGTAGACTGTTGACCTCTCACATATCTATGTAGACCGTTGACCTTTCACATATCTATGTACACTGTTGACCTCTCACATATCTATGTAGACTGTTGACCTTTCACATATCTATGTAGACTGTTGACCTCTCACATTTTTATGTAGACTGTTGACCTCTCACATATCTATGTAGGCTGTTGACCTCTCACATTTCTATGTAGACCGTTGACCTTTCACATATCTATGTACACTGTTGGCCTCTCACATATCTATGTAGACTGTTGACCTCTCACATATCTATGTAGACTGTTGACCTCTCACATTTTTATGTAGACTGTTGACCTCTCACATATCTATGTAGGCTGTTGACCTCTCACATATCTGTAGACTGTTGACCTCTCTCACATATCTATGTAGACTGTTGACCTCTCACATGTCTATGTAGACTGTTGACCTCTCACATATCTATGTAGACTGTTGACCTTTCACATATCTATGTAGACTGTTGACCTTTCACATACCTATGTAGACTGTTGACCTCTCACACATATCTATGTAGACTGTTGACCTCTCACATATCTATGTAGACTGTTGACCTCTCACACATATCTATGTAGACTGTTGACCTCTCTCACATATCAATGCAGACTGTTGACCTCTCTCACATTTCTATGTAGACTGTTGGCCTCTCACATATCTATGTAGACTGTTGACCTTTCACATATCTATGTAGGCTGTTGACCTTTCACATATCTATGCAGACTGTTGACCTCTCCCACATTTTTATGTAGACTGTTGGCCTCTCACATATCTATGTAGACTGTTGACCTTTCACATACCTATGTAGACTGTTGACCTCTCACACATATCTATGTAGACCGTTGACCTCTTACATATCTATGTAGACTGTTGACCTCTCACACATATCTATGTAGACCGTTGACCTCTCACATATCTATGTAGATTGTTGACCTCTCACATATCTATGTAGACTGTTGACCTTTCACATATCTATGTAGACTGTTGACCTCTCACACATATCTATGTAGACTGTTGGCCTCCCACATATCTGTGTGGATTGTTGACCTCTAACATATCTATGTAGACTGTTGACCTTTCACATATCTATGTAGACTGTTGACCTCTCACATATCTATGTAGACTGTTGACCTCTCACATATCTATGTAGACTGTTGGCCTCCCACATATCTATGTAGACTGTTGACCTCTCACATTTCTATGTAGACCGTTGACCTTTCACATATCTATGTACACTGTTGACCTCTCACATATCTATGTAGACTGTTGACCTTTCACATATCTATGTAGACTGTTGACCTTTCACATACCTATGTAGACTGTTGACCTCTCACACATATCTATGTAGACTGTTGACCTTTCACATACCTATGTAGACTGTTGACCTCTCACACATATCTATGTAGACCGTTGACCTCTTACATATCTATGTAGACTGTTGACCTCTCACACATATCTATGTAGACCGTTGACCTCTCACATATCTATGTAGATTGTTGACCTCTCACATATCTATGTAGACTGTTGACCTTTCACATAGCTATGTAGACTGTTGACCTCTCACATATCTATGTAGACTGTTGACCTCTCACATATCTATGTAGACTGTTGGCCTCCCACATATCTATGTAGATTGTTGACCTCTCACATTTCTATGTAGACCGTTGACCTTTCACATATCTATGTACACTGTTGACCTCTCACATATCTATGTAGACTGTTGACCTTTCACATATCTATGTAGATTGTTGACCTCTCACATAGCTATATAGACTGTTGACCTCTCATATATCGATGTAGACTGTTGGCCTCTCACATATCTATGTAGACTATTGGACTCTCTCACATATCTATGTAGACAGTTTACTTTTCACATATCTATGTAGACTGTCGACCTCTCACATATATGTATCTATGTAGACGTTTCACCTTTCTCATATCTATGTAGATTGTTGACCTATCCCTTGTCTAGACTATATCTATTAATATCTTGTTTCTTTCCAGAACTATGTCTGGAAGGAGAACTAGAAATGCTGTTACAGAAGTAAGTTTCTACAAATCACTTTGTAACCTGTTGTATTAACTGCCCCCTCTCCTTTCATCACCACCAAAGGCTTTTAAGCTCACTTTACATAATACCAAACTTTGAGGAAATTCAAAGCCAAGAAAGAGATCAAGGTACAATTAGACAACTCCCAGAACTAATTAACCTGTGACAGAATTGTTATTGTAGGATAGAGGGAGGACTATTTATAGGGATGATCAAGGCCAAAGAACACTGACTTTTATCAGTGAGCTGAATCCCCATAATAATCAGTATCATGAAGGGAAAAAACATGTCGCCAAACAACTAACACCAGTAAGTCAGCAACTATTTCTGTTTCAGGCACTAGTGAAAGGGGGACTGCCCGCCAATACAGTATCTGTAATTGCTGGTCTGTCCAATGATTATGCTGATTATGTTACCACTTATGAGGAGTATCAGGTAGGACCAATTTCAAATGTCTGCATGCACAGTGCTCAAAATATTAAGTATTGATAAGTTATTTTCAACATAAAATGTCATTATTCTTATTTTATCATTGAAGAAGCATCTTTCCTAACATGCGATCTTGCATCAAAAAATAAATAGCAAGTTGGATATTGGAAGTAAACTTTGCTTTACTTGACATTCAAAAACCAAAAATGGGAGATCATTGGCAAATGTTTGAAGAATTTTAGTTTCTGCAGGATATCATGCTTAAACATCCTTTGTTTGAATGTAAGACTGTTAGTTATCCTAAGAGTATTAACAAAAAAAGTGTTATGAATATTTTTGTTATATGAAATAAAGTAATCAAAGCTATAAGAAACAGTCATATACTTAGTAGAATAACCTGAAAAATATCAGTTTATGTATTAAAAATGTGGAACATGTTTACTACAGCAACAAAGATATGAGGGTGGATCCACTATATACGGACCTCACACACTGGAGGCCTTCATACAGGAGTTTATGGTACTAGCCAATGACATGACAAAGGTAAGCTTCATACAGGAGCTTGTGGTACTAGCCAATGACATGACAAAGGTAAGCTTCATACAGGAGCTTGTGGTACTAGCCAATGACATGACAAGGGTAAGCTTCATACAGGAGGTTGTGGTACTAGCCAATGACATGACAAAGGTAAGCTTCATACAGGAGCTTGTGGTACTAGCCAATGACATGACAAGGGTAAGCTTCATACAGGAGCTTGTGGGACTAGACAATGACATGACAAAGGTAGGCTCCATAAAGGAGCTTGTGGTACTAGCCAATGACATGACAAGGGTAAGCTTCATACAGGAGCTTGTGGTACTAGCCAATGATATGACAAAGGTAAGCTTCATACAGGAGCTTGTGGGACTAGACAATGATATGACAAAGGTAAGCTTCATACAGGAGCTTTCAAAATTACTTAATTTATGGCCAAATCTTCTCCCTTGTTACAATGTCAGTTTGATGTATCTGTCAGTGAAAATATTTGTGTACCTTTACAAAACTTTAATGCTTGACAAGGATTTTTTTCTTCCTTGACACAGCTGTATCTAAGGGAATTGTTTTGTCTGCCTGTACACAGCTGTATGTTTGACAGGAAAACATTTTGTTCCCATTTGCAAATTAAGCTATATTATTGATAGGGAACTCTTCTGTCCCTTCACAAAAATTTGTATCTGGCATTACTCTAATATTCAAACACTGTACATCTCCAACATTTGTATACTTGTTTTCTTCCCACAAATGAAAAGAGCAGCATCCTCGTAATAGTCTCTTTAACGAGATTGAAACTTACATACTAAACATATTGGCTGAGCAAGTGAACATTTTATCGGGATTCAATTAATCATTTATCTGATTTAAATGTTAAAGATAAAATCAGAAGCTCAAACTATTAAGGGTGATATTGGCATAAAGTATGTAATTTCTGGTATTGTATGAAATATACAATGGCTAATTCTTGAGATGTAGTACCTTTCGTAGTTGATGTCTGCCCTCTAAAGAGTGACAACTTTTAACATTTTCAGGGAGTGCCGTCGTCCCCAGGACCAAATCCTCCTGATTTGATCAGTAAACAGTTGGTATTTGTACCTCCAGTTGTATTTGATGCAGCACCACAGGGATTTGGAGCTCTACTATCTAAGCTGCTACCTTCCTATAAACAAGTAAGTTTCTCAGTATTGCTTGTTGTTGGAGAAATGTATTGTTTGAAGTCTATAACAGTTATTTATGACCAAAGGCAAGTGTAGAGATAAAGGAATGGTTATACTTGGTAATCATTGTTGTGAAATCATTGATGTGTCATTAACTGGTACAGTACTGCTAGGTACATATAGCTTTTGTATAGGCTGTTGTCATACAGACATGTGATATTTATGTAAATACACTTCCCCTTAGATATTTATGTAAATACCCGTCACCTTAGATATTTGTGAAGATACCCTTCACCTTAGATATTTATGTAAATACACTTCCCCTTAGATATTTGTGAAGATACCCTTCACCTTAGATATTTATGTAAATACCCTTCACCTTAGATATTTATGTAAATACCCGTCACCTTAGATATTTATGTAAATACCCTTCACCTTAGATATGTAAATACTCTTCACCTTAGATATTTATGTAAATACCCTTCACCTTAGATATTTATGTAAATACCCTTCACCTTAGATATTTATGTAAATACCCTTCACCTTAGATATTTGTGAAGATACCCTTCACCTTAGATATTTATGTAAATACCCGTCACCTTAGATATTTATGTAAATATCCTTCACCTTAGATATTTATGTAAATATTCTTCACCTTAGATATTTATGTAAATATCCTTCACCTTAGATATTTATGTAAATATCCTTCACCTTAGATATTTATGTAAATATCCTTCACCTTAGATATTTATGTAAATATCCTTCACCTTAGATATGTAAACACCCTTCACCTTAGATATTTATGTAAATACCCTTCACCTTAGATATTTATGTAAATACACTTCCCCTTAGATATTTGTGAAGATACCCTTCACCTTAGATATTTATGTAAATACCCTTCACCTTAGATATTTATGTAAATACCCTTCACCTTAGATATTTATGTAAATACCCTTCACCTTAGATATTTATGTAAATACACTTCCCCTTAGATATTTGTGAAGATACCCTTCACCTTAGATATTTATGTAAATACCCTTCACCTTAGATATGTAAATACCCTTCACCTTAGATATTTATGTAAATACCCTTCACCTTAGATATTTATGTAAATACCCTTCACCTTAGATATTTATGTAAATACACTTCCCCTTAGATATTTGTGAAGATACCCTTCACCTTAGATATTTATGTAAATACCCTTCACCTTAGATATTTATGTAAATACCCTTCACCTTAGATATTTATGTAAATACCCTTCACCTTAGATATTTATGTAAATACACTTCCTCTTATATATTTGTGAAGATACCCTTCACCTTAGATATTTATGTAAATACCCTTCACCTTAGATATGTAAATACCCGTCACCTTATATATTTATGTAAATACCCTTCACCTTAGATATTTATGTAAATACACTTCCCCTTAGATATTTGTGAAGATACCCTTCACCTTAGATATTTGTGTAAATACCCTTCACCTAAGAAGTACCTGTTATCATGATAGCATATCACAGTAGTAAAGGCTATTAGTTGGCTTAAGTAATGACAGATGGTTGATTCCTTTTGGGTTGATTCTAGTAGACTGAATGGTTAGGGTTGATTCTAGTAGACTGAACGTGTACGGTTGATTCTAGTAGACTGAATGTGTAGGGTTGATTCTAGTAGACTGAGTGTTTAGGGTTGATTCTAGTAGACTGAATGTGTAGGGTTGATTCTAGTAGACTGAATGTGTAGGGTTGATTCTTGTAGACTGAATGTGTAGGGTTGATTCTAGTAAACTGAATGTGTAGGGTTGATTCTAGTAGAGTGCATGTGTAGTGTTGATTCTAGTAGACTGAATGTGTAGGGTTGATTCTAGTGGACTGAATGTGTAGTGTTGATTCTAGTAAACTGAATGTATAGGGTTGATTCTAGTAGACTAAATGTGTAGGGTTGATTCTAGTGGACTGAATGTGTAGGGTTGATTCTAGTAGACTGAATGTGTAGGGTTGATTCTAGTAGACTGAATGCATAGGGTTGATTCTAGTAGACTGAATGTGTAGGGTTGATTCTAGTAGACTGAATGTGTAGGGTTTATTCTAGTAGACAATATCAGGTTTTTCCTCATGTGTTGATAATATTATTTCACCTACGACGGATGTAGGAAAGGCATTACAAAGGCGTTGCTTTTGTGGGAGCGGCATCAGCATTGATAAGGTTTTGTGGTTAGCTCAGCGGTTTCTGACAAAACTAGACCAACAAAACGTCAATCATAGATGAAGTATGGATAATAGAGTCTACTATACTTAAAATATTTCATTGATTTCTGCATTTTTTGGTTAAAAAATTTAAAATTGTGGGGAAAAAATCACTTTAAGGTTTTGCATTAAGCTCTTGTATATAAGGCTGTTTCTGACAAGCTATAAAAGCTGGATAGGTGTATCGTATGATGTAGCTGAACGCATTACACCCTTTATTGCCATTTCTACGATTTTTGTATTTTTGGGGGTAAAAACCTCAAATTTCTGGACTTAGAAGAGAGTGCTTTATCAAGATAGTTACAAAGTGGGACAGGCAACATATACAATTACACATAATTCTTGTATTACATATTTTGGTTATCTTCATTTACCTCCTCTTTTTTGATAATTAGATATTGTAAGCAATTTCAAATTCATTCAATTTTTAGGGCACAAGAGTTCAGGCTAAATTTGCTGCAGCCCATCCACGGAACAACAGACGGGTAAGTTACACTAGTTGTTAATCTAACATAAACTTGTTGACAGGAGGGAACATCGGACAATTATCATGTATTTGTAATACAATTTACTTTTTAGCTCACCGGTTACAAGTAACCAAGAGCCAATGCTGTCACTCTGGCGTCGACTTCCCAAAATTTTTGGAGTAAGTTTTTGGAAATCTTGGAAGTCTAAAAGCATACACTTTATGTCCTTCTTTTTTTTTTTTTTTTTTTTGCACTCAGAACTGAAAATATATATTTGTTTTCGACTTTCAGCTTGCAGAAATTATATTTGTCCATTAAACATGTTTTTCTCTCTTTTACACTCATGCTGACACTCATCTTACACACTTCATAATACATGTACACCTCGCTTTTACAAGGACAACAAATTGATATACATTATTTAGACGGAGACAAGAACACGAAACCAAAACCACCATACCGAACACATTATATTTATACTTATAATGACAAAACCCGACTCTCTGCCTTCAAACATTGCACACATGCAGAACAAAAAAAAACAAAACAAAACAAAACCTGTACAAACATATTTTGAGCAATCTTGGATATATGTATAAACAATAGAAATGAAAGAAGGATAACACAAATAGTTGAAACAAACTATAGACATAATGTACAAAATGTAAACATTGTAGACCCAATGCCGAGCACACTGACTGATATTCTCTATATAGTACACATTCTTACAATCATACTGACAACTTGGAATAAATCAATTTCGAACTTTTTTAGTCATATCATAATAAATTGTTTTTAAGTTCTGCATTAGCTGATGTCTTCATTCTCTTTTTGTTCTCATCATTGTGCTTGATATTTTTATTCTTCTTCTTCTTTTTTTATTCGTATTAATCAATTCATTATGTTTTATATCATACAACAATTTCCATATTTGATACATGAACATGTCTGATATTTCATTTACTTCACTAAAATACTGTTTTACACAAAATTGTGTAACAATGACATTTGTTGGTAATACTTAAGATAAAGCTTCCTTCTCAATTCGTATTTAAAAAGTTTAACTATATCCACATATTTAGTTCTTGTTTCACTGAGGTGATACCATTTGTATATAACAAACCCTATAAGTGATAAAAGGCTGTTGATATCGTTATAGGCTGTATAAACAATTTTGTACCCAATAACTATATACCTTAAAATCCTTAGATCGATAGTATAACCAAGTCTAATTAGCGATTGATTAACGTGATGCCAAAGTGGGTCAATACCACAACATTCAGTTTTACAAATTTCACAATTTTCATGTAACTTAATATTCCATCTCTTTAGTAAAACACCATTTGGAATAATATTATGGAGTAACTTCGAACGAAATATTTTCTCTTCATTTTCTGTTGTTAACAAGAATATAAAACGAAATAGATTTTTTAAAGTGTAATTATATGTTTCATTGATATTGAAGCATTCTATCCTTATGCCCTTCTTATTTGGTTTATACATTAATTTGAGGTATAGGAGTGATGTTATGGCAAAATCATGCAGAAAAGAATTGTGATTTTTTTGCATTTTATGATTTTGTGGACTTAACTTTTTGGGGTAAGTTTTTGGAAAGTTTGTAAGTCCAAAAGTAAACACTTTATGCCCTTCTTAATTGGTTTATACATTCATTAGAGGTCTAGGAGCGATATTATGGCAAAATCATACAGAAAGAAGTTGTGATTTTTTTGGCACTTTACCATTTTCTTGACTTAATGTTTTTGGCACCAAAACTCACTTTTAAGTTTTTTGGGGGTAAGTCCAAAAGTATACACCTATCATCCTTCTTATTTCGTTTATAATAAGAGATCAAGGAGTGATATTATGGCAAAATCATGCAGAAAATATTTGTGATTTTATTTTTGGCATTTTACCATTTACCATTTAATATCGCTCCTAGAACTCTAATGGATGTATAAACCAAATAAGAAGGGTGTGGACTTACAAGCTTTCCAAAAATAATCCCCATAATCTTTAAAGTGGGTTTTTGTGTCAAAAAATATAAGTCCACACCCTTCTTATTTGGTTTATACATCCATTAGAGGTCTAGGCGATATTATGTGACATACAATTTCAAAATGACATGCTTATACATACATAAAAATATGAATTCATAGTGTGATTGCTGCCATCGGTGAGTTTTCGCAATCATTGATTGTACTTGTTGTTCATGATAACATGAAGTATTGCCATGTTTTGAAAAACACTGCTGTACAGATGAGACCGTGTTGTTAGAATGTATATCTTTAGTGATGTGGTGCAGTAATTCCTGTCTATTCATTGTCACATCATCACCTTTTTTTTAACATTGACAATATATCATATTAGGCATACAATTAACATAGATTTAGAATATTCAGTTTAGATGAAGCCAAATGTTTTGAGTTGGAGTAATCTAATAATATAAATGGTGAAGTTAAAGTGATCTTTTTTTCATGATTTGATGATAATTCAATCGAGTTGAATATGAAGTTTGTTAACATGAAATTAATGTTTCAAATTGACATCTGATAACAGGTAAAATCTGCGAACCGAGTGAAGTTGTAATGGTTATCTCCCTTCTTTCACTGTTGTAAATTGACATCTAATAACAGGTATAACCTTCGACACAAGTTAAGTTGTAAGGGTTATCTCCCTTCTTTCACTGTTTGATACAGTTTCAGTGATAGTACACTGAACTGTTTATGGATACGACACAGTGGTCTCAATGATTAAACATTTGATGTTGTTTTGTAGGCTGAGGGGACATTCCTCACAGTAGAACATCTAGTGTCTACAGACAACTGGGAGGTGGTTTACAAGGACAGTCAGTGGTGTACTCAGTAAGTGCTGACAATCAATACAACAGATAAACACTTACAATTCTTTGTAGTATTTTTGCCTCGCCTTGATGAAGTTGTTATTCTATTTTATTTTTTTGGTGATGGTGTAAACATCAACATTAAGAACTTTTGCTTCGCAGGAAGTAATCAAGACAATTTAGTGATTTAGAATAGTTATAATTTTACTCTATTTTTGGGAGAATATCGGTAGCCCATTTTACAATTTGAAGCAGTTTTTAGTTATTACAATTGCCTTATATTTGTATGTCCATGGTCCATCTTTGGAAAACATTTCTTGTTATCTCTATTTCACGACTGTTGAACTTTGTTGTTGCTATTTCTTGAGAAGTGCTTTGTACATTACTGTAGGTTCCCCTAAGTCCATAGTTACGGCCATGCCATTAAATTTTGAGTCAGGAAAACAAAATGGCTGACAGAAAAATCTTTAAATTTGACAGTTGAAGTTTGTTATCATTATTTCTTGTTCACATCAAGTTCTTCTACCTATCAAATGATAAATATCAAATAAAAAAATCAGTCCTACATAGACACAAAAAAGACCATTCAATTGTGTGTACCAAAGTGCCTCTGGAATTTCTTGTTATTTTTCTAAATTTTGTGTGTTTGGGTCAGACTTTGTCATTTAGAAAAATGAACTTGGGAACAGAGAAATGTGTGAAATGTAAACATAGTATTGTGTAAATATACAGACTATCATACAGTGATACTAGATATAATGTATGAGATATAAACATAGTATTGTGTAAATATACAGACTATCATACAGTGATACTAGATATAATGTATGAGATATAAACATAGTATTGTGTAGATATACAGACTATCATACAGTGATACTAGATATAATGTATGAGATATAAACATAGTATTGTGTAAATATACAGACTATCATACAGTGATACTAGATATAATGTATGAGATATAAACATAGTATTGTGTAGATATACAGACTATCATACAGTGATACTAGATACATATGCAATGTATGCCATTTGATATAATGATTACTGCTGTTTCAGGTTCCACTGGGCCCGGACAAGAATCTTAATGAGGGAGAGTGAGGCTACCATTATATGGGATATCCCTGCTGATCAGGCTCCCGGTACCTACAGGCTGCAGTACTTTGGGGATTCCAAAAGCCTGTTTGGAGAAATCACCCCATTCTCAGGGAAAACACCATCCTTCCTTGTTACAGCTTGATATTATGATCTGAATTGAATGTTTTGTTACCAAACCTATTGTGTGATTATGTTGATAGCCTTTGTTTTCAATGGTTATGTTTTGAGTTATTTCCTTAATTTATATAGAATTATATGATGCATTTATATAGAATTATATGATGAGAGAAATGAGTTGTTTTACAGCAATGAAGGTTGGCAATAAATTGGAAAACTATATCATTGAAATTTTCATAAATATGATAGATTGTTCTGGAATGTTACAGCAAATATCATAAATATATTACTCCAACAAATCTATTACAAAATATAAATGTCCATATGACTATAGATACAATGAACCAGTGTATGGGATGCTGTGTTGTATTGATTGACCTTAATTTGGGGTGTAAAAACATGTCTTGCTGTAACATTTTTTTGGATACATATTATGTCATGTACCTGATTTTGGGGTGACATTTTTGTGTTGTAACTGACTTTAGGGTGACATCTTTCTGTTGTAACTGACTTTAGGGTGACATCTTTGTGTTGTAACTTGACTTTAGGGTGACATTCTTCGTGTTGTCACTGACTTTAGGGTGACATACTTTGTGTTGTAAATGAAGTTTGCCAGTGAGGACTCGTTTATCGGTGATAGACTGACTCTCGGTGATATAGCATGTGTTATAATTGACTTTGGTTTTGTAATTGTGTTTTATTTCCTGACTGATTTTGGGGCGATAATTGTTTGGTGTTGATGACATTGGAATGATAATTGCCTTGTGCTGACATTTTAACTCTCCTCTGCTGACCGACATGATCTGAGCTACATATGTGTTCATTGCTAAGGGTAGATATATACGAAAGGCAGAAAGCAGCTGATTGTGAATGAACAGCAGACAGAAAGCAGCCGATTGTGATCCTTAATTCATGTGCCTAAGAATGCTGTTAATCGGGTATCATTTCTCAAGTATGACCTACATTCCAACTCATTGCTTGTAAAGAAAGATTCACTCCCGCGTGTAGAGAACTTACTCCCGCGTGTAGAGAGGGATTCACGCCTTTCTCAGTAGCTACTCCAAATATGTCTGCCGGATATACTGTGCAAAGGGGGATAACTCCAAAATAGGGGAGGTCACTTGACACACTGCACAAAGCAACGAATAGATAAATCCTGAATGTAGTCGTATAATTCTTGTGCATACTGGAAAATGGAATTTCATATATGGGTAAAAAACTAGCCCCAAAATTAATAAGCCAGTCTTCATATGATAAATTAAATCATATTTTAGAAATAATTTTTAATATTGAAATTGGAGATAGAAATCATTACATTTTAGTTCAATGCACAAGACTATAATCAAGGATAAGGATGTACATGTATGGTATTAAATCACTGGTGATCAGAAATGCTGAGAAATGGTATCAAAATAAGTAAATGGAGGGCAGAGCGCGTACTTTGGCTATCTGACGTATTCTTGCGTACAGTGAAATATCGCACAACTAAACTGAGTTAGAAAGCGTATCCTATCGCGCTCATTAGCACTGACAGCAGACAAACAAGCCGACAACCGAATTACATGTACGATCTATTACAAAGTACAGGGGACAAACTAGTCCTAATACCATTATAGCGACAGATATATAATCAGATTAATCTTATTTGCTGTCAATTTCCATATGGATAGATATGTTGGATAATTAGCCTGTGTTGTATGACTCGGGATGCACTTCTATGAGTTATAACAAGACGTCAGGACTAATCAAGCGGAAACACTCGTTCCTCCTATAGGAGGAGTGTCTTCAGTCTCCAATACACTCCGTATCGTCAGGAAAATTATTATGAAGCCAGTTTCAATCGAACACTTATCTTAATTCTGGATAGTTCTAAGACAAGATGCACGGTAGTACAAATTTACAATAGGGAAACGCCAATAAACGATGGCATACACACCCAGCGCCAATTAAATTGTTAATCCGTAGTGCTTGACCTTAGAGAACGTTGGCGTCGTTATTAATACAGATTCGGATCTATTATCTGGCACGCGACTTGTGGTGACCTGATGCACAATTGTATTAACCTGGTAGTTCATAAGTCAATTGGACGGATATCCGATAAAACGGAAAACTGTCCAAGTAGTGTATAAAAACTTAAAATTATTATCGTTATATTGGAAATGTCAATGATAACCGAGAAAGCCTCGTCCTTCCTCTGAACAAACTCCACGCTATCTATTTTCGATACTGAGGAATGTTGTTTTCGAGAAAATGATATCTACAAATCAATATAAAGAATGCATAAAGGATATGATGATCACGATATGCACCCTTATGCCGTGCGATGTACATTGTATGTCACTTTATATATATAGTTTCTGTACTTGTATCGGTTGTAAACTCGCGTTATTGATTTATGGATGCTTATTATTTTTCTTTAAGTTTGCCACTACTTCTAAATGCTAGCATTAACTATTTTCTATTTCTTAGTTATTTTTTTTTATTTTTTATTTCTACTGAAGTTGAACTAACTGATGATGACATTGTCAGTTATTGGCTTGCTGCGGATCGGGGCTTTAGCAGGTGTTTATGAAGCAGGGAAATTAGACAAGAGGCCCAAAGGGCCTTAACGGTCACCTGAGATTTGAAATATTTCGGTCAACTAAATTGACCCTTTTTGGCCCCACCCATCAGTCCTAATGGGGTCAGTCTATGAAGAGTATTTATGATTCTAACATATAGTAGATAAGAAGATTTTTGAAATTTTAGTCAATTTGACCCTTTTTGGCCCCGCCCACCAGCCCCTGGGGGTCAACCAGGGCCAACATGTACATAACATCAAACTGTAATCCCATGCTGATAATTTGAACCAAGTTAGAATGAATTCCAATACAAATCCAACAAATAATAGTCAAAAATGTGATTTCCCTATATAAACTATAGTAAAGTTTACCCCCTCCCCAGGGGCAAACGTGAGACCCCAGGGTCATGAAATTCACAATTTTGGTAAAGCACCTTACATTTTTAAGACCCTTCCATCTATGAAGAGTATTTGATTCTACCATATCTGAGAGTAGGGATGAAGATTTTTGAAATTTTAGTCAATTTGACCATTTTTGGCCCCGCCCACCAGCCCCTGGGGTTCAACTAGGGCCAACATGTAGATACCATCAAAGTGTCATCCCATGCTGATAATTTGATACAAGTTAGAATGAATTCCAATACAAATCCAACAAATAATAGTCAAAAATGTGATTTCCCTATATAAACTATAGTAAAGTTTACCCCCTCCCCAGGGACAAACGTGAGACCCCAGGGTCATGAAATTCACAATTTTGGTAAAGCACCATAAGACCCCTTCATCTATGAAGAGTATTTGATTCTAACATATCTGAGAGTAGAGAAAGATTTTTGAAATTTCAGTCGATTTGACCCTTTTTGGCCCCGCCCACCAGCCCCTGGGGGTCAATCAGGGCCAACATGTACATAACATCAAACTGTAATCCCATGCTGATAATTTGAACCAAGTTAGAATGAATTCCAATACAAATCCAACAAATAATAGTCAAAAATGTGATTTCCCTATATAAACTATAGTAAAGTTTACCCCCTACCCAGGGGCAAACCTGAGACCCCAGGGTCATGAAATTCACAATTTTGGTAAAGCACCTGAAGAGCCTTCCATCTATAAAGAGTATTTGATTCTAACATAACTGAGAGTAGAGAAGAAGATTTTTGAAATTTCAGTCAATTTGACCCTTTTTGGCCCTGCCCACCAGCCCCTGGGGGTCAACCAGGGCCAACATGTACATAACATCAAACTGTAATCCCATGCTGATAATTTGAACCAAGTTAGAATGAATTCCAATACAAATCCAACAAATAATAGTCAAAAATGTGATTTCCCTATATAAACTATAGTAAAGTTTACCCCCTACCCAGGGGCAAACGTGAGACCCCAGGGTCATGAAATTCACAATTTTGGTAAAGCACCTGAAGAGCCTTCCATCTAAGAAGAGTATTTGATTCTAACATATCTGAGAGTAGAGAAGAAGATTTTTGAAATTTCAGTCAATTTGACCCTTTTTGGCCCCGCCCACCAGCCCCTGGGGGTCAACCAGGGCCAACATGTACATACCATCAAAGTGTCATCCTATGCTGATAATTTGATACAAGTTAGAATGAATTCCAATACAAATCCAACAAATAATAGTCAAAAATGTGATTTCCCTATATAAACTATAGTAAAGTTTACCCCCTCCCCAGGGACAAACGTGAGACCCCAGGGTCATGAAATTCACAATTTTGGTAAAGCACCTGAAGAGCCTTCCATCTATAAAGAGTATTTGATTCTAACATAACTGAGAGTAGAGAAGAAGATTTTTGAAATTTCAGTCAATTTGACCCTTTTTGGCCCTGCCCACCAGCCCCTGGGGGTCAACCAGGGCCAACATGTACATAACATCAAACTGTAATCCCATGCTGATAATTTGAACCAAGTTAGAATGCGATTCCAATACAAATCCAACAAATAATAGTCAAAAATGTGATTTCCCTATATAAACTATAGTAAAGTTTACCCCCTACCCAGGGGCAAACGTGAGACCCCAGGGTCATGAAATTCACAATTTTGGTAAAGCACCTGAAGAGCCTTCCATCTAAGAAGAGTATTTGATTCTAACATATCTGAGAGTAGAGAAGAAGATTTTTGAAATTTCAGTCAATTTGACCCTTTTTGGCCCCGCCCACCAGCCCCTGGGGGTCAACCAGGGCCAACATGTACATACCATCAAAGTGTCATCCCATGCTGATAATTTGATACAAGTTAGAATGAATTCCAATACAAATCCAACAAATAATAGTCAAAAATGTGATTTCCCTATATAAACTATAGTAAAGTTTACCCCCTCCCCAGGGGCAAACGTGAGACCCCAGGGTCATGCAATTCACAATTTTGGTAAAGCACCACAAGACCCTTTCATCTATAAAGAGTGTTTGACTCCACCATATCTGAGAGTAGAGAAGAAGATTTTTGAAATTTTAGTCAATTTGACCCTTTTTGGCCCCACCCCTCAGGCCCCTGGAGGGTGGGGACCATATAATTCACAATTTTGGTTGACCTTCAGCCATAGAAACTTTCTGCCAAATTTCATTGAATTTTGTTAAGTGGTTTTGGAGAAGAAGTCGAAAATGTAAAAAGTTTACGGACGCACGACGCACGACGACGGACAAAAGGCGATTGGAATAGGTCACTTGAGACTTCGTCTCAGGTGACCTAAAAATGTGTATCGATCAGTTTGCTTGCTTATAACTGAGAATATGATTTTTTCCTGATATGTGATGCTAGCTGGTGACAATACTGGTCGACGACCCTGTGTAAACGTTACGAAGCATTTTTTGAGCTCACCTGGTCCGAAGGACCAAGATGAGCTTATGCCACACCGTTGCGTCCGTCGTCCGTCCGTCCGTCGTCTGCCGTCCGTCCGTCCGTCCGTCAACAATTGACTTCTTCTTCATAACCACTGATCAGAATTTGATGAAATTTTGTCAGAAGCATCCCTATGGAGTGTGGACTCAAAATTGTACAAATGGTGAGGCTGACCCCCCAGGGGTCTGAGGGGCGGGGCCAAAAGGGGTCAATTTGGCTATATTAATATAAACGACTTCTTCTCTGAAACCAAGCAAAGGATATTGCTCCTATTTGCCTGGTAGCATCACTATGGGGTGAGGATTCAAAATTGTACAAATGGTTGGCTGACCCCCCAGGGGTCTGAGGGGCGGTGCCAAAAGGGGTCAATTTGGCTATATTAATATAAACGACTTCTTCTTTGAAACCAAGCAAAGGATATTGCTCCTATTTGCCTGGTAGCATCACTATGGGGTGAGGATTCAAAATTGTACAAATGGTGGGGCTGACCTCCTGGGGGCCTGAGGGCGGGGCCAAAATGGGTCAATATACCTATATTTATATTAACGACTTCTTCTCTGAAACCAAGCAATGAATATCACTCATATTTGCCTGGTAGCATCACTATGGGGTGGGAATTAAAAATTGTACAAATGATGGGGCTGACCCCCATAGGCCTGAGGGGCGGGGTCAAATGTGGTCAATTGGGCTATATTGATATAAACGACTTCTTTTCTGAAACAGAGCAATGTATATTGCTTATATTTGCCTGGTACCATCACTATTGAGTGGGGATTCAAAATTGTACAAATGACTGGGCTGACCCCCCAGGGGCCTGAGGGGCGGGGCCAAATGTTGTCAATTGGGCTATATTGATATAAACGACTTCTTCTCTGAAACCAAGCAATGGATATTGCTCATATTTGGCTGATATGATCACTGTGAGATGGGGATTCAAAATTGTACAAATGGTGAGGCTGACCCCACGGGGGCCTGAGGGGCGGGGCCAAGAGAGGTCAATTTGGCTAAATTGATATGAACAACTTCTCCTCTGAAATCAAGCGATAGATATTGCTCATATTTGACTGAGCATCCCTTTGGGGTCAGAGTTCAAAATTGTACAAATTGTGGGGCCGACCTCCCTGGGTGCTGAGGGGCGGGGCAATAACGGATCAATTTGGCTAAATTGATATGAACAATTTCTCCTCTGAAACCAAGCAGTAGATATTGCTCATATTTGACTGAGCATCCCTTTGGGGCCAGGATTCAAAATTGTACAAATGGTGGGGCCGACCTACCTGGGGCCTGAGGGGCGGGGCCAAAAGGGGTCAATTTGGCTAAATTGCTATAAACAACTTCTTCTCTGAAACTAAGCTATGGATATCGCTCATATTTGCCTAGTACAACCCCCTGGGTAGGGATTCAAAACTGTATACTTGAGGTATATGACAGAGCTGACCCCCGGGGAGCTAAGAGGCAGGGCCAAAAGGGGTCATTTTGGCAGAATTGATATAGACAACTTCTTCTCTGAAACTAAGCAATGGATATCACTCACATTTCTATGGCAGCATGGTCATGGGGTGGGGATTCAAAATTGTACAAATGGTGGGGCCGACCTCCCTGGGTGCTGAGGGGCGGGGCAATAAGGGGTCAATTTGGCTAAATTGATATGAACAATTTCTCCTCTGAAACCAAGCAGTAGATATTGCTCATATTTGACTGAGCATCCCTTTGGGGCCAGGATTCAAAATTGTACAAATGGTGGGGCCGACCTACCTGGGGCCTGAGGGGCGGGGCCAAAAGGGGTCAATTTGGCTAAATTGCTATAAACAACTTCTTCTCTGAAACTAAGCTATGGATATCGCTCATATTTGCCTGGTACAACCCCCTGGGTAGGGATTCAAAACTGTATACTTGAGGTATATGACAGAGCTGACCCCCGGGGAGCTAAGAGGCGGGGCCAAAAGGGGTCATTTTGGCAGAATTGATATAGACAACTTCTTCTCTGAAACTAAGCAATGGATATCACTCACATTTCTATGGCAGCATGGTCATGGGGTGGGGATTCAAAATTGTACAAATGGTGGGGCCGACCTCCCTGGGTGCTGAGGGGCGGGGCAATAAGGGGTCAATTTGGCTAAATTGATATGAACAATTTCTCCTCTGAAACCAAGCAATAAATATTGCTCATATTTGACTGAGCATCCCTTTGGGGCCAGGATTCAAAAGTGTACTAATGGTGTGGCCGACCTACCTGGGGCCTGAGGGGCGGGGCCAAAAGGGGTCAATTTGGCTAAATTGCTATAAACAACTTCTTCTCTGAAACTAAGCTATGGATATCGCTCATATTTGCCTGGTACAACCCCCTGGGTAGGGATTCAAAACTGTATACTTGGGGTATATGACAGAGCTGACCCCCGGGGAGCTAAGAGGCGGGGCCAAAAGGGGTCATTTTGGCAGAATTGATATAGACAACTTCTCTGAAACTAAGCAATGGATATCACTCACATTTCTATGGCAGCATGGTCATGGGGTGGGGATTCAAAATTGTACAAATTTTGGGTGGGGTCAAAAAGGGTCAATTTGGCTAAATTGATATGAACAACATCTTCTTTATGAAACAGCTCATATTTGACTGGTAGCATCCTATTGGGTAGGGATTCAAAATTTTATAACGGAAGGAACTGACCCCTGGGTGCAGAGGGTGGGGTCAAAAGGGGTCAAAATTACATACTGTAATCCAACCGCGAAGTGTTTACTCACAATATAGTGAACGCCAAGACAACTACAACATTATTTCAGATAATAAAGACAATAAAGGATATTGGACTTCCGACAAACATCGGCCCTACCTATGGCGAGATTGGATGATTTAAAGTTCGATCCTATCAAAAAGCTTTACAAAATGACGACATCAATGGGGGGAAATACTGTCTGTTTTCTATAGTTCATCGTCCAAACGAGTCAGGTGTGATTTACATGTAAATCATTTATATCAATGTCACGTTTATGTCCTACTAATTCCGGTTTATAGTATTATTAGTATAACATGAGTGTACTTAGTTTACAGTGACACTTCGGCGCCACTGTAAATATGTACCCTAGAGGTCAGATTTAATTGTAACGTAAAATAAATGCGATTTTCACCTCGCGATCCATACACTAACAAGATTCATTCTTTAGGTAGTCACAGACGGGCGTAATTGATTATCTGCATGGAGATATTTAATATAAATATCCACAAACCAGAAAATAGTACATTTTGTATATAAAGGCAGGAACCCATGGATTCCGAATATGGAAATAATAAGGAATTATTGCATATAATCTTAGATGTTTCACAATACTGCATAGTACATATCTGTCTTGAATGAAACATACCTGGTAACCGAACAGGAAATGGGAGCTCGGTCACCACTCCCTATAAATGACACATTCGGAGGCAACGTGCCTGCTGCTACGCGAGGATAATGTTACGAATTTACAGTCTACCAGTCGTAGATTATCTATATATATCATAACATGAAATGAGCCCGACATAAATACGTATTTCATAAGAGAAATTTCCGACAACTTTCCTTACCACGCTTTGCCGGTTGAGCATGCCGTTCAAAATGGCGAGATTCCTCAACTTAGATTCAGACACAATTCCAGACCAATTATCTTACCTTATATTGTAAACGAAGCATGCCTGGATCCTTCGGGATGTTATTAAGTTACTTATAATTGTGTTATGCATGTACACCCACCGCAAACATGGTTATTCTGCGAAATTCTGTGAGTGAATTCCGCGTTTGTTTACACTTTGGCGGACTCCAGAAGATGACGTCATTGCTCGACGTTGATTGGCTGATGCAGTCCCGGCGGAAAGTATAAAAGCCGGCCGAGACATCAGCAACCGACTCCCTTTCTCTGACCGCTACGAGCAGGCAGACGTGTAGATCCGGTATCAGACTTGCATTACAGAATGTCTTCTGTACCACCAAAACGATGGGTACGCATTTAAAAACGATACACTAATCATTATTAGCGATGTTTTGGGTATTTGAGGCATGGAAAGGTCTGTTGAAGCTTTTGTTTACCTTTGCAACCAAGACTGACGTGATGCATGATGGGATACTCCCAAAAGCAGACGATATAGTTAAAGAAGGAAACAGATATACAAACAGTCCTTACGTAATCATTACATATACCAAACAAAATTAATAGCCGATCATAGTTCACGATCCAAGGGAAGTAACTGGAATTAGAAATGGGCAACAACTACTATTTCTTATATTTATATTTAAAGTAGAGCAATGGAGGGTATTATCGTCAGATCGTCAGTTTTTACAGAAGTTTTGAATATTTCATTAAATGTTGAAGTCAAATTGCTGTTGTTTTCATTGAACAAATTTGTGATTTTTTAGAACGTTTCTGGCCTTATTTTCATTCAGACAAAGTTTCCAAACAGATAATATTTACGTTTAAATATTTTAATAATCTTCATGTCATAATTTTCTGATGTTCTTACGTCACTTAATAAGGTAAGTGCATCATATTTCTCCTATCAATATCCAAATCTCGAAGCAAACATTGGAATGTTTGTGATACATGTGAAGTTCCGCCGCGTCTGCTAAGTTGACCCGCGTTGTATGTACATACGGGCTTCTTTGATGCCGTAAATCGGCCTGACGATGACTGCCACAATTTGGTACACTGGAGGCAGTTATCGTCAGTTTTGCACAATCGAAATAAATAACCTAGTCTTTTAGAAGACCCAATTGTTTGGTCAGTATTTGATCTGTGTCTTCCAAGTTTCATCTGTTATTTATTGATATCGTAATATTGTATTAGCATACGTAACATCGATGCTGAATGTAATGTTAACTGTTGCAAAGTGCTTGAAAGCTCGGGCAGCACGTGCAGAAACCCAAAACATTTCCGACAACGATATTTGCCCGGTTGCATATTTGTTTAACGGTTTAAATGCATTTTTTTTGTTGATCAATGCATGTTCTTTAAACGTAGACATGATATTTTTTGTGTTTATAACAAGAAACATTTCAAAACGCATGAAAATATTGACGGTGACGATAACTGCCTCCACCTGACGATAACTGCCTCTGTTCGGCCGGAAATACAAATAAAGTATGTTCCCTCGTATAAGTGACAAACGCTCAACGAGTCAGACTCGGGTAAACACAACACTAGCCTAAGCTTAACCTACAACAGTTATTTTATTTTTATGAACAGTATTCACTGGTAATGAAGCAGTCATACTTAAACTGACGATAATACCCTCCATTGCTCTAGTCATATCGCCCACAATATTACCAGTAGCGTGAGAGTGGCTAACAGTATCAAAAGTTATGTATTGTATCTGATATATCCGTTTTAATAATAATAAATGTACCACTGTTTGTATTTGACGTGTTTGTCAACTTACTTTAATTCCAAGATACTGGACAGGAGCGAACCTAAATTTATGTAACCCCTTCTGTTTCTGTATTTCTACCATAAAGGTTATCTACATAAACTGGGTTGGAAATACGGGAGCAGGGGGCGAAACGTTACATTGGCGTCGTCGGCAGGATAAACTTTCATTTATAAGTATCTCCTGTATCTAGTTGGAAAGAAAAGAATATCAAAGACAAACACTGAAAATAATTGTTGGTCATTTTTAATCAAATAATGGATGACTCAGGTGAAATTATTATCCAAAATAGACAAAGGTCTTGCTCTCCCAATTTTCGTGTAGTAGATCAAATTGATTCTCCTCAAAGATACCAAGCCTCAGATAACCAAACATCAGCTACAAGTCCTCCATCTGAAAATATAAATAATGCTGGACTATTAAGAGCTATAAATCAAATAGGGGAACATTTAAATGTTCTTTCTGAAGATTCAAGATATATGAGAAATCATATTAATGCTATTGAAAGTAGACTTGATAATCAAAATTCAAACACAAATTTTGTAAGTAGATCTAGTTTGGGAAGTCACGAGAGCCACCATTCCCCTTTTAATGGTTCAAATAGAAATGAAAATCACACAGCATCAAGGCTCATACAAAGACATGAACCCACACATGAACACAGAAACACAAACATATCTTTTTCAAAACTAAAACCTCAAAATTATGATGGGAATGGAGATTTTGAAGAATATCTTTCCCAATTTAAAATCATTGCTGATATTAATCAATGGGATTATAGGGAAAAGTCTTTATATCTAGCAGGCTCACTTGGTGGAAATGCTAGGGCCTATCCTTACAGAGTTAAGTCCTCTTGACAGACAAGATTTTGATTCTCTGGTGAATATTCTGAATATCAGATATGGGTCTATTGAACGCTCAGAAATGTTTCGGGCAAGACTCCAAACCAGAACAAGAGGTAAAGATGAAACTCTGTCAGAATTAGCTCAATCTATTCGTAAACTGACTAGACAAGCTTACCCTACTGCAGATTCTTCACTTACCAATATTTTGGCATTAGATCAATTCATTGATTCAATCTCAGATTCAGATATAAGGCTGAGAATAAGGGAACTTAGACCTAAAAATATCAATGAAGCAGAAACCCATGCTGTAAGGCTTGAAGCACACAGACTGGCCAATAAGCAAAGGGGAAAGTCTGTTCATGTTAACCAAATGTCTGTACAAACACAAACTAAGCCTCCACAGCAATACATTGAAACTGATGGGGAACAAGTAAGTGTTGGTGCACTAACAAGAAGTATTCTTTCTCTTGAAAGAACTACTAAGCAATTAATAAGCACCTTTGGACAAATTGATAGACCTCAACAAAATCACAACAGACAAAGAAATGTCTGGAATGGGAATGGGAATCAAATGAACCAAATCAATTCCATCAATCTCAAACCCAACACTATGGACATCAGTCCAGAGGAGATAATCGATGGGCGCTGTCTTATCACAAATACAAAATGGGATAGAAAACCTGTATGTTACTACAGCAAAGTCTTCAGTGCTGCTGAAAGACGCTATTGTGTTACCCGCAGAGAACTCCTGGCAATAGTCAGTTCAATTAAAAATTTCCATCATTATCTATATGGACAATTTTTCAAAGTCAGAACTGATCATGGAGTTTTAACTTGGCTCATCAATTTCAAAAACCCTGAAGGACAAATTGCCAGATGGTTTGAGTTTTTAGCTACCTATCAATTCAAGATTGAACATCGAGCTGGTCGATCACATGGAAACGCTGATGCCCTTTCAAGACGACCATGTTCTGAACAGAATTGTAAACATTGTACAAAGGCAGAGGAAAGGTATACCTATGAAACTACCACACCAGCTAATACAGTTAGCAATTCAACCGCTAGTTGTTGTCCTGTCTGTACACGGTCACAGTCAAATGGTCCAGAAACATGTATCTCAGGTTCAGCCCCTGAAAATAAGAAAAATGAAACATTAGAACAGCCATTCAAACAAGATAGTGTATTGGAAGCACAAACCAATGATGACACTATTGGTTTAGTCATGAAGTGGGTAAAAGCTGGTAAAAGACCAGACTGGAATGATATATCACACCTCAGTGAAGAATGTAAATATTACTGGGTGAGATTTGATTCCTTATGCTTTCTTGACAATATTCTTTGTCATAAATGGGATGATGTACAAACCAAATATCAAATGGTTCTCCCAAAGAAATTGCACAGTTTAGTACTAAATGAACTACATAATAAAGTTTTGGGTGGTCATTTAGGCTACAAGAAAACTTTGTCCAAAGCACGAGACAGATACTTTTGGTATCATATGTCCCAAGATATTAAACATTGGTGTTTGAAATGTGACCAATGTGCAACCAGGAAAACTCCCCACAAGAAAGCTAAGGCACCAATACAAAAATACATCGTAGGAGCACCTATGGAGAGATTAGCCATAGATGTCCTTGGGCCTTTACCTTTAAGTAAAAGAGGTAATTCTTATCTCTTGGTTATTGGTGATTACTTTACCAAATGGGTAGAAGCTATTCCAATGAGGAATTAGAAAGCTAATAATATTGCCCAGAAATTGGTAGAAAGAATAATCACGATATTTGGTGTTCCAATGGAATTACACTCTGACCAAGGTCCAGCTTTTGAGAGTGAAGTTTATACAGAAATGTGTCATATCCTTGGCATTGTGAAAACACGTACCACACCATACAGACCACAATCAGATGGTATGATAGA
Organism: Pecten maximus; assembly: GCF_902652985.1. Lineage (NCBI taxonomy): Eukaryota > Metazoa > Mollusca > Bivalvia > Pectinida > Pectinidae > Pecten > Pecten maximus. Next base: position 19,539,894 of record NC_047015.1, read on the forward strand.
ACGTGCAAACAGAACTATTGAAAATATGCTCTCAGCTTTTGTGGATAAAAAAAAGAAAGATTGGGACGAACACATATATACTCTCTAATGATGGCGTATCGATCCGCAATCCATGAATCCACTGGTGTTTCACCTTGTGAGATGGTTTTTGGGCATCAGGTCAATTTGCCTGTAGATCTTATGCTGGGACGTGTGAAACCCTTAAATGAAACACAAGAATTAGCATCAGAGTATGCATACAAACTAGCACAATCTATTGAAATCATCCATAAGTTTGCAAGAGACAAATTAAACATATCAGCCTCAAATATGCTCAAAGAGTACAGTAAAAAGATACACAAACACCTGTATGAGCCAGATGAAGCTGTATGGTTATATTAACCCCAATTTAAAGGGTTGGGTAGAAAAATACATTGCCCTTGGCAAGGACCTTACCTAATAACACAAAGAATAAATGATGTGTTATACAGAATACAGAAAAGCCCAAAATGTAACACTAAAGTGGTTCATCATGACTTACTCAAACCATACAAGGGAGATAATAAGCCCAAATGGTCATAAAAAGATAAAAGATTGACAATTAAACATTTACTACGAGTTTATGGTTTTGTCTTTGTAAAACTTACCACTATAAATATATTTACCTTGGGTTCTTATTATGTCTTTCCAGGTTCAAAGGTATGTCTGTGGGATATGTGACCACTTTGAATCACCACAGAGGAGTCACGTGGAGCGTCACATGACTGGTCAGCATTCGAACTTTGCCTTTATGTGCCAGGAATGTAAACGTCTTATGGCAAGACCTGGCATGAAGCATGGCTGCAATGCAACAATTTCCACAGTTAAAAGGTCAAATATGGAGTTTGGACCTGAGGAGCAAAAGGAATTTCAAGCTTTCCAGGCGTCCCGCGGAGAGAAGGTAAAAGTTGTCATGAGGGAGTTGCCCTTGGCCACAGAAAAAACACTCAAAAAAGGAGCCACCACCACTAAACGGAAGATCAACGCAGTTCATTGAAATTCCTACAAAGAAGCAGGCCTTCGCAGCTCCATCTGGAATGGGAACGTCTCCTGGTGAGAAAGCTCTGGAAAAGGGGATCCATAGCATAGTACCACAGACCCCATCGTTAAGCAAACGTAATTCTAGAATTCCTATCCGTCGTGTGTCATTTCGCAGTTCTAAGGAGACAAAGGCATCTTCATCCTCTTCATCGTCAACAGTTTCCTCCCCATCCATCACCACCTCATGTTTCACTGCTCCGGTTCAACATTTGCCATCTGCAAATATGGAACCAGCCCATGGCAAGTCAAACTCTACTCAGACAGGAATGGTGAATAAAACATTATCTATTTCTACCAATGGCCGATTAGAAGAGACAAGGTCATTGGCAGCAGTTGAGGAGTATATACCTGTAAACCCATCTGGGGATGCACCATGCACCGCTTCCTACAGACCCACCAACAAGAACAATTTCAAACTCCAAGGCCTCATGGAGTGCCAGGACAATAGCTGTGTGTTGAACGTCGGGGGTCGCAGGTTCGAAACGAGTAAGATCACCCTCAAGGTAGATCCCTCATCCGTTTTGTCAGACATGGTATCTGAAAACTCCATCATGAGACCATATCAAGAGAACAATGTCGATTGTTATTTTTTGGACAGAAGTGCTAAGATGTTTGACTTTGTTTTATGTTTTTTTACGAAATGGTCCAAGTGTTACTCATAGGAATCTTCCCTGCAGTATTCCACAACTCCGGGAGTTGCTCACCGAAGTTGAATTCTACTGTCTAAAGGAACTGAAGATACTGGTAGCGCAGAAAATGAAGTCTCTATTGCTGAACTTCAGTGAGGAACTGTAAAAAACCAAAACAAACTATGAACTGTAAAGACATTTGTACATATCACTATCTATTGAATACCATCTTATCATTATCAAAATATTCATAAATGCTTAGGCATAGAACGTTAAAGCTATTATATATATGTATATATACATAAATCATAATCATTTGAACTTTAAAATTGAAGCTGAATCATTAGTCAGGGTTGAAATTGTTATCTCATCACTGTTGACTTTGAAAATGTATAATTAATTTACAATTTTTATTGTTATCACTAATTCACTTACCACTCAAGTATTGTTATTCTTGTTGAACTCAGACACAAATCAAGTTAATTCCTCACCTGAAGGAAAAAACATAAGTTATATATCTTATTGTATTGCAAAATATGTAATTATTATTACAATATTTATTGTAGCAGAGTATTTATAACTGTAAATATAAGTATGCTATGTAATTAGTTCATTAATATTATTTATTGATGTATATTCCTGTATATATATAAAATTCGTTATGCTAGCGTTAAATATGAAAGTTAATGTGCATGGACAAAATATTTTATCTAAAATGTATATAGGCCCCATGTGGTCTAACGATATCAACATTCATGATATCCTATATTCATGTATATATCCATTATCTTTATGTAAACATTACTTTACTTTGATGAAATATGTTATTTATTACAATTATTTAAATCACATACCTTGAGTTGTGAGGTCTTTGATTGTCTGAGGTAAGAATCTCAAATCCAAGCCATTCGTTGGGCAAATTAGCCTAATCGACCTTGACACGCCTGTGATTCAACAATCAATGGAAATTTCCAGAAAATTAAGTAAACTGTATCACGTCATTCGGGACTAATGCTCTACGAAGGAGGGGGCAATGTTACGAATTTACAGTCTACCAGTTGTAGATTATCTATATATATCATAACATGAGTTGAGCCTGACGTAAATACGTATTTCATAAGAGAAATTTCCGACAACTTTCCTTACCACGCTTTGCCGGTTGAGCATGCCGTTCAAAATGGCGAGATTCCTCAACTTAGATTCAGACACAATTCCAGACCAATTATCTTACCTTATATTGTAAACGAAGCATGCCTGGATCCTTCGGGATGTTATTAAGTTACTTATAATTGCGTTATGCATATGCTTGTGTTGACATCTGACAGTCCTTAGATTTATTATATCGTCGGTGTCGGTTTTGAAACGTTGGATTTAACTAAAAAGAATTAAAAATAACACATTCTGAGATAAATATGTATCATATCAGCAATAAACCAATAGGGCTACACAGTTAAAATTTCATAATAAATGATTAGACAATTATCTGAGCGAAAATATAACTCCGTTAGTAGAATAGGCCTACAGGCCTGTTGTAACCGGCCTACCCTACAGGTTTGTCATTTGCCATTAAAACATGCAAACACACACAATCACCTGGCAATGATAGGAAGTTGAATAACAGCCATAAATAAACAAAAAAGTTCATAAAAAAGAAAATGTCAAACATCACAACCGATGAAATGGTTCCGTTTGCGTCACCTGTGTATTTGGAAATTGGGAATTGGCTCTTAAATGAACGAACATTCGCTAAAAATTACACCCCTCGATGTTCATATAAAGAAATATTTATTTTAATTGTAATACAGAGTCTATGTTTGTGTAGAGTAACCAGGAAAACTAGATCTAACTGTCATCCTAGCCTTTTAATATGATCATCGCTATCGACGGACCTACCTTCGTCATTCTATCAAGAAAACCGGTTAAACACATATAATCCTATGTCACAGAAAAGATCGAATACTCGTATCGAGTCACTGTTCGCTGATTCACATGTATGAAATTGCCAAAATCACCGTGAATTTAAAATTACCACCAAAGAAACATCGCCGCGTCATGGCGATCGAAATCGACATCACTCTCAATAGCCTTGAACTATGCATGGAATTCCAATGACAGTCGTGACGTCATGCAGTGACGTAGTATTTCATAAAAAAAAAGTGACTTGGCAATAAAAAGTACAGTGTGTTCCGTGAAATGATCAAATATGTCGAGGTGCACATCAAATCATATGTCAAATTGGAAAACTCATTTCAGCGTTGGATTTGTCAAAGTATTGTTGACAGAACTTCTTTTCCTCGGATGTTGACAATTTGATCACGGCCACGTCACAAGTCGGTCAAGTTACGGCATTTTTTATCAGCGAATTGTTCATTCGTTCATCACTTAACCACACAAGGAATGAAATTTGTGTGCAAACTAGTTTGCCAAAATCGGGTATGTTCTTTCAGAATATCATAAGTACAAAAATTAAAAAATTGAAGAAAATGGATGACTGAGGGACACTTTCGCCAGAAATTTGGTAATGATATGAGAGAAAAAGACTCTTTCATTATGTGTGTATGTAGGATAGGGATATTCCACCCTCGGGATCACAAAATGTGGTAAAACCCTCGGAAAGCCTCGGGTTTCACCACATTTTGTGACCCCTCGGGTGGAATATCACTATCCTACATATACACATATGAAAGAGTCTTATAATATTATCACCGTGCCCAAGGTCCACATCGGGGTCTCTTAACTGTGAATACGGGGGTCTCTATTCTAAAGCGGTAGAAAGTTGGTCAGCTAATTATAAGGAAGGGTGTCTCTTGTGTAGTGAACTGTGAGGTTGGTTGGGGACTCGCTGATTTACATCCCAGATATTATAGTTAGGCAATGAAAATAAACACGTCTTTCCTGTTCCAAATCTTTCTGTATTCTAACAATTATAATCTTTTATCACAAGAGATTTACAAAAGGGGGAATAACTCCGATACATACTGGAGTTTTATTATCTCCCTTAGACTGTAATGTATAATCTCCTCACACCCATATAACTATATACATAACATCCCCGCCTACAAAATTAAAATTGGGGATACACAATTTTACTATGGGTGTGGAAGATTACAATAAAAAAAACGAGTAAAGAGGTTAACCGAATATTATGAAAAAATAATAAATCACTTTAAAGTTAATGAAGTGAAGGATCAAAATATAGTGGTAAAAATGAGAAATTACTGCAGACCAAAATTACACGCATACCTCTCATAAGTACCTGAGCTGGCCAGGCATCAAGTGTACTTTCACACTCCGATTAATTGTCTGAACAATTTGTCAAATTATCACTCTATACTTTATAACATTACACTTTGGGAAAGTTAAAAATAATCAGTAACATATTTTTTTAACAACTATGTTAACAAGTACATCTTAAATTGGATAAAGTTTTGGGACATTTTATCAAGCTCAAGATTATATAATGAAAACAATACATACAGGTACATATAACATCAATTTAGTTTGTTCTGGCAATACTCCACTAACTGCATAACATTACAGCATTAACATGTTGCGTCATAAGACCATGTGATTTAAAGTTATAGAGAAATTGACCATAATAAAACTTACAACATTTAAATAATCTACAATATTAACCAGCTGCCAGCCTTATATTTATCCATATCAGCCTTATCGTAGCTTTATATACGTGCTGAAAAATACCTCGGTGTGGCCTTATGGTTCATAAATAATCACATCATACAATACCAATTATCACCAAATACTACCAGCATCAAATCACCAAAGTTCAAAAAACATTACAATGTACCATATAATACTACCCGAAATCCATTTAACAACATAATACAGTTGATATACTTATTGATTACATGTATATGCTCATCCTTTAAAAATGTAAACCAAGCATCACAAGTTATTCACAGTAATATCAGCAGAGATTTCGCTCTTAATTGAATAGTATAATTCCGATATAATTTTTCTGAGAAAATACTCATGAACCTTTGGAAAACAATGATGCTGTGCAATATAATTAAGACATGTGTAACCGGTCGTTTTGAGCCGGGTCGGTTATTCAAATTGTCTACACCATGACTCCAACGCTTGAGTTCCAATTCATAATTTATTAGTCCATAAAACACCCTAAGATAACAAATAACAACAATAAGTAAAATAGTTACAATCTCAAAGTGGAATAATCCATCCCACAATAACACGACAGGTGTACGCACCTGACGCAACCGGAAGCATAACGCTTAGAACTTAAGATTCAAGAACACCTACTAACCCAGGCGTAATCATAAACGTTACAACTACTACTGAACTATGCACATTACAGATCTGACAAAGTAGCAAGTGCGTAACGCTTATACAAACAATGACAATTTCTCATGTACATGGATATTCTTAAAAATGATGCTACCAACACAATATAAATGGAGCCATATAAAAAACCTACCTCTTCATTTGACGAAGAGGGCTCGACTCCCGGGGAGACAACCCGTACAATATTACAGCGCACATAAATGCTACAATAATAAAATAAACAATATTTACTAACATGTACTAGCACCGTATACTAACTACAATGTTTAATATAAAAGGCTAAATGCATAACGCCTATCAGCTAAACCAAAACGTTTATCCACACAGAATAAATAATAAGAAAGTGGCGGGAAATTCAATTTCTGGACAATCTTTACCAATAAGTAAATTATTTCAATTAATTTATAAAGGAAATAATTGACATTCAACATATCCAAATATTACTACATACAATACAATATACATTAAAGTTAGAAATTATGAAGTACTCACAGTGATGTAGATTGGTACAACACGGATGCGCTAAATATATAGACGCAACATATACACGTCCACTCACAACGGTGTCTAGTACGGGAGTGACGCTACCCTAAAAAGCGCGGGTGCGCATTGACCCATGGTCACTCTACTATAAAAATAACTCTGACCTCTGACCTGTTAAACAGGTTTACATATATATATAAATAGCATACGATACAACTGCGTACACATATACATATGATAAATACGGAGCCTGTACATGCACAGTAGTACAAAAATGGATAAATCTAAATAATACCCAAATGTCATTAAATAATGACACTGTTACATTCTCCCCACCTTGTATGAAAGATGTCCACATCTTTCCAGCATCACAATGTTCTTACAAAAAACTACCCATATACAAAAACTTTAAAATACAATTCGCAGTCACATATTATATGACCATCATGTTCAAAAAATATGAACGACATGATAATACTTTTATAAAAATTCAAAAACACACAAAAATTGTACACCTTCCTTCCCTGTTCTCAAAGAAGATGTTCACATCTTCCACAAAAAAAACTCCATCAAACAAATGGAAAATACCAAGTAAAATGTACAATGTATTCAGGAAAAAAATTGATAACGATAAAAACAGATATATCCCAGGTATACAAACTCCATACCTAAGATTTCAAAATATGGAGCAACGTATCCCTAGCAACATCAGACATTCGATTAAACATATCTCCTGCAGTAATGTTAATTAAAACATAGCTTTCTTCTCCCACTCAGCAATCTCGGATTGGAAACATGCCTGTTTACAGACAAAATCCCCAGACTGCATCCAACTCGGAGGCTTCCTTTCCCTTGTAGATCTCCTTGGTACTGGAGTGGGAATTGGTACTGCTGGTGGCACATCCTGAGTAGGCGGAGCGTTGATTGGATCGGCTGGTGGCGTTGCTAAATGTTCAGGTTGAACTCCAGCTTCCGGTTCTTCCTCACCCAACTCGTCATCATCATCATCATCATCTGAACTCGAGTCGTCTGCGGATGAAGAAGAACTCCCTTCCGGTATGGGTGGCCTCGAGATGTAGGTTGCTACATCTTCTCCCATGTCATCAAAATCATCGTCGCTATCACTCGTTGACTGGTGATCAGAGACTGACTCTACAGCTGGTTCCAACCTCCGACTCCGGGTTATCCCTGTCCGAGGTGCTGGACATGGCCGAGCCATCTCAACCTTATTCCCCATGGGCAGAGATCCAATGGGGAGTAGATGGTTCCGATGCAACACCCTGTCCTTGCCGTGACCGTCCTCCTTCCTTACTCGATATACTGGAATGTCTGGATTGTCCTGTCCCACGACGACATAAACATCAGACTCCCATCGATTGCACAATTTATGCCGCCCCTCGAAAGCTAAAATCTTGACCAAAACTCGGTCATCAATATCCAAAACTGCGTGACGAGCCTTAAGGTCATAGGTGGCCTTCTGGCGCTGCTGAGCATCTCTAGCCTTCCTGCTGGCTAGCTCAAAAGACTGGCTCATCCGCTTCCTGAGATCCTTAACATACTGGGGTATCTTCGGGGCTGCCTCACTCTCACCCAATTCAAAAACCAAATCAACAGGTAACCGTGTCTGGCGTCCAAACATCAACTGGAACGGCGAGTAACCTGTTGAGTCATGTCGAGTAGAGTTGTATGCAAAGGTCAAGGGTCCCAGGTGACGCTTCCAATCACGCTTCTGGTCCACGTCTAAAGTCCCAAGCATATTCATCAATGTACGGTTAAAACGCTCGCAGGTACCGTTACCACTGGGGTGGTATGGCGAGGTCCTGGACTTCTCAATCCCCAACAACAAGCACAAATGGCGGATGACCTCCCCACAGAAATTAGCACCCTGGTCCGAGTGAAAACGACGTGGTATACCATAGTGCTGTATGTAAGCTAACAGTACATCTGCCGTCGTCCTAGCGAACATGTTCCGCGTCGGAATAGCTTGAGCGTATCGCGTAAAGTGATCCGTCACTACTAGTACGTAGGAATATCCACCCTTGCAAGTCTCTAGAGTAAGGTAATCTATGCAGACCAGTTCCATGGGCTGTGTCGTAACTATGGAAACCAATGGTACCCGCTGTGTGGTAGGGGTTTTGCGCAGCACGCATCGCGGACACTTCTTTATCCAAGCATCTACATCCTTCGACAAACACGGCCAGAAGAATCTATCTCTTAACAAAGACAATGTCCGATCGCGTCCAGGATGGCCGACATCATCATGTAAGCATGTCAACACCTTGTCTTTCATAGAACTTGGAATGAAAAGTTGGTCTATTGTCGAATCTCCTTGCTGCAAGCATCGATACAATACCCCACGTTTCAGCTTCAAACTGTCCCAAACCCTAACAATAGTAGCCCACTCAGGATTCTTAGGAATCGCCTTCTTACTTGGACGTTCTTGGCGACGGACGAGAGGTAGTATCTGTCCAATGAGAGGGTCCTTAGACTGTAGCTGTCTCCAGGTGTGAGGTGTCATAGCCTGTATATCCTGTACATCTTGGTCCAGTACATCTGCAGCATCAGCTGACATACAAACACTCTCCACCAAGGGATCTTCAGCAAATACCATTCCCTTACAGACTGCCTGCACACCGTCTATGGATATTTCCTCTGTGTGGGTATCTAGCTGATCATCTTTGCTGTCTGATGAAACTAGTAATCTGGATAAAGCATCTGCAGCTACATTCCCCTTTCCAGGTCGATACTTGATGTCAAAATGGTATGTAGACAATGCTGACAGCCATCTATGTCCTGTAGCATCAAGCTTAGCCTTCGTCAAAATATAAGTCAAGGGATTGTTGTCAGTGTAAACAGTAAAGGTCCTCCCATACAAGTAGTCGTGGAACTTCTCTGTGATGGCCCACTTGAGTGCTAAAGATTCCAGCTTATGAGCGGGGTAGTGGCGTTCCGACTTACTGGTTCCCCGGCTGGCGTAATGTATGGGTCTAAGCTGTCCATCTTGATGTTGGTATAACACTGCACCCAATCCATTTCCCGAAGCATCAGTATGCAACTCAAAAGGTAAACTGTAGTCTGGATATCCAAGTACCACAGGACTGCAAAGTACATCCTTCAGTCGTCTAAATGCCTCTTCCTGCTCCGTATCCCATGACCACTTGATGGCACTGGATGGTAGCGGGCTCTTGGACCTCTTTTTACGGGTAGGTGGTAGTAAATCATTCAGTGGACGGGCGATCTGACTAAAATTCTTCACAAACTTGCGGTAATACCCGGCAAATCCCAAAAACTGCCTAAGCTCATCTGAGTTACAAGGTGTCGGCCAATCACGAACCTTCTCTATCTTGGCAGGGTCAGCCTCGATTCCACTTGCCGAAACAACATGGCCTACATAAATCACCTTATCTCTGAAGAAGTCACATTTCTTGGGAGATAATTTCAAGCAACTCTCATGAAGACGCTGAAATACTCTTCTGAGACGATCCAAATGTTCATCATATGAGTCTGCGAATACTATCAAGTCGTCGATATAGACTAAACAAATAGTCAAGTTAAGATCACCCATACACTGTTCCATGAGTCGCTGAAAAGTGGCTGGTGCGTTGGTCAATCCGAACGGCATTCGGTTAAACTCATAAAAACCTAACGGACCCACTGTAAATGCTGTTCGCTCCTTGTGCTCCTCAGCGATCATAATCTGATGGTAACCCGACTTTAAATCAAGTTTGGTAAAATACTTGGATCCTGACAAACTCTCCAAGATATCATCGATCCTTGGAAGTGCGTAGGAATCCCTGATGGTACCTCGGTTGAGTTGTCTGAAATCCACGCACATACGTAAAGATCCATCTTTCTTTCTAACAAGGACAATATTACTTGCAAACGGACTGTGGCTGTGCCTAATAACTCTCGCCGACAACAGTTGCTGCAGGTGCGTCCGTACTTCCTCGTACATCGATGGAGGAATCTTCCTATGCCACTGTTTAAAAGGTCGATCATCAAGCAACTCAATCTTATGCTCCACAAGATTGGTACAGCCAAGATCCTCATCACCGTGAGAAAAGATATCCTCATACTCCCTGATCAGGTTGATTCCCATCTGAAGCTCCTCACCATCAACAACAGACTCGGTAAAGTCTATCTTCTCCATAAATTTGGGCAGGACTCTCTCCTCAGTAACCGGCAACTCCTGAACTATCTGACTTCCGGTATGACGTAGTATGTGAGTGGACGTGCCTACAGGTGTCTCCGCGAAAAAGCTATATTTTCTCCTCATAATTATACTCTATCCAACTTAAAGTCATCAAGAGTGAAGGAGTAATGTAAACAGAGAATTTCTGTGGAACTGAGGACAGTTTTTCCGTCGAAGAAAGAACTGGTTTGTACATTTTTTCTCTTTTGAGGTGTACCTGTATACGTGTCACGTTCTTCCCGCACGTGCATTCTACTATCATAATCATGCCACCAAAACAAGGGAAAAAAAGTGAGTCGGCTTATAAATGTGATGAATTTTCTGACATTAGTGAGTGCTTCAAGCAGTTAGAAAAAAGAATATCTGGAGAAATAGCAACACTAAAAACTGAAATTAATCAGATAAATGTTGAACTGAAGTCCGTCAGGGACAGAGTCGGCGAGAACGAGACAGTATTACATAATGTGAACGAGGATATCACAGAGATAAGAAGTAGTGTTGCCACAGAAAGTAATGAAAGACTCAGTCTTGAATTGTGGGGGAGAAAATGGAACCTCATATTTCGGGGTATAGAGGGGGAAGTGCGGGAGGCACCACGGACCACCATAAAACATGTGCGGGAATTTCTTGCAAAGACCCTGGAAATGGAAGAAGATATTAGTAAAGATTTCTTATTTACGGCCGTCCATCGTCTTCCCAGTGGTCAACCGGGAAAGAAAAACATTATTGTTCGTTTTTCGGCCCTGATGGATAGAGACTATGTCTTAAAACAGGCCATATCCAAACTCAAACCGGGATCGGGATTTGCTGTTGTACCAGACCTACCACCCTCTCTAGCAAAACTTAGACAAGAACTGCTCGGAAAAAGAAGAAATCTTCCAGTAGATGAGAAGAAGAAAACCAAACTTATATATCTGAAAACCGCGCCGTTTCTGACTCTCGAAAAAAAAACTTAAATTTACATGGACATGTATGTACAGTGTATGCGCGACATACGCGAACAAAACACGCGAGTGACGTTTCGAAATATGAAGTGACATGATGTCCGGAAAGACAGTTAAATAATACACACAAATATATACAAATATTATGTACTATATATCGAATTGACTCTACATATAATGTGTACGGGTACTGTTGTTTGTGTCTGTCTTAATCATCATTTATATTCATATAAATATGTAGTGGTTTTCATGGTTATACAAAGTTACAATGGAAAAAAATGAGTCAGCGAAATCCTATACTCTATATAAGTATTGTCCATGCGGTGTATTCTGGTTCATATAAAGGTCTATACTGCAGTATAGCCAGGCATATTCAGGTACTTCTTGTTTAGCAAGTAAGACAGTCGCGCATTAGAACACGAGTGCACGTGCACACACTGCCGCTACATTAGTCGTTACACTATAATAACACACTGGTACAGATGCATATGAGTGTGCGTATTTCTCACATGATCGTATATAGTTTTATTCTCTTTATTGATAGGGTAACGCCACAAATTGTACATCCAATACGAATTTGGTACGTCTTTGATACTGTATTTATATAGCTGGTAATGTGTTAGTTAGACAGGTTTACATAACTAGTATTACGCAATAATTTGTATTATCCATTTTGATAACAAATCATCATATCACAGTAAAAGGCACCATATAAGTTGTAGCTCATTCGGCATAGTTATTTTTGATTATGATTGTAAAATACGAAGTACCGGGTGGAGATCTTTAAAACAGGAAATGGCTCTTACAGTTACACATGCGCACTACTCACAAAGATGGCAGCCTCCAGTAGCAACACATGTACCGTACCTATGATAACAAGTGATGGGCCAGGTAAATATACCGAACGGTATAGATTTATATCATCAGGACCAAACGGTTTATTTTTTATCAATATCAGTGTCGTGAATCTTATAAATCTTTAAATAATATAAATGTCTGACATGTATTACAAAAATAAATATGGAACTTGGAAGTCAATAAACAAATGTATGCTATAAACTGCAATGATACTTTTTTATACTCATACAACTGATTGATGCCTCTGTTTTATACTCATACAACTGATTGATGCCTCTGTATCTTATGGTGTAACATGTACTTAACATCGCTGAAGGTGCACGGTGTCAAATGGTACTATTTACTTTGTATACATATTGTGTGTTTTTGTTTTAACGTTTTTCTAACTTTGAAAGGAGACATCTGTAGGTGGAATGATGTACAATGAGTTTCTTTTGTTTTCTAATAATTGAAACGATTTGTAGACTTGTAAGTGTAATTATAGAGGAGTTCTCTATAATGGATAGAATGGGAAGCTGGGGGGGGAATAGAAAATGTTTTTGAAAAAAATAATCACATCATCTATATAATCCTGCAACTTAATGTATTTATACTTCTATTTTTTCATTCTTATGTTACTCTCGAATATGTACATGTTTTTGATCGCTGTTCTGGGAATCATGTAACCATACACATCCTTTATCAGTATTTCATTGTATCTATTATTTTAAAAACATGGCAGTATTCATTTGACTATGGCTGAAGGTCTCAGGATTGGAAGTATTAATTGTAGAGGTTTGTCATCAGATCCAATAAAGCGGAGAGATATTTTTGATAAATGTAGGCAGAAGTATGACATTACTTTTCTTATAGATACACATTCTGTTAAAAAGATTGAGAATTCATGGAAAATCGAATGGGGATATGAAGCCTGGTTTAGTTCGTATACATCAAATAGTAGGGGTGTAGCAATATTGTTTAAGAATTCTTTTGGATTCTCTTTTTTATCAAAGAAAGAAGACAAAAATGGTAATTTTTTAATGATAAATATTCATCTTACTTCATGTGATAAGAATTTAACTTTAATTGCAGTGTATGGACCAAATGGTACAGATGTAAACTTTTATCATCAACTCTCTAGCCATCTTGAATTTTGTGAAAATACCTCTCTCATTATAGGTGGTGATTGGAATACACCACAGAATTATGCAAAGGATACTAGAAACTATATAAATAGGAACAATGCTATAAATCGAGATAAAATTTTGGACATTATGGATTCATTTGATCTTGTAGATATCTGGCGAGAACAAAATCAAGATATAAATTTATATACTTGGCATGGTCCAAATAATAAACAGGCAAGGTTAGACTATTTTTTGATATCTTCAGATTTGGCTCCATTAGTTAATAAGAGTGACATAGGGATAAGTTACAGGTCAGATCATAGTCCAATATCAATAGTACTAGATTTTATAAAACAGAAAAGGGGAAAGGGAACATGGAAGTTCAATAATAGTTTGCTGAGAGATCAAGAATATGTAATTTTAGTAAAGAGATGTATTAATGAAGTAATTAATCAATATGCAGAAAATCCAGAAATAGATAATAAGGACTTATTAATTTTTAGAATCAGTGACTCTTTATTATGGGAAACATTAAAATTCACTATTAGGGGAATGACTATTGCTTATACAGCACAGAAAAAAAGAGATAGGGGGAAGGAAGAGAAGCAGTTAGAATCCAAATTAGAAACACTACAAAAAGCAGAACATAGACAAGTAGAACATATACAGGAATTAGAAAATGAATTGAAATTACTTAGAGAAAAGAAAATTAATGGTATTATCTTAAGAGCAAAAGCTAGATGGAAGATAGAAGGTGATAAAAGTACCAAATATTTTTGTAACTTAGAGAAAAGACACTATCAGGAGAAACTGATTCCTAAACTTATAAAAGATAATGGACATGAGGTAACAGATTTAGGAGATATTTTACTTGAACAAAAACTCTATTATGAAAAACTCTATACAAAAAAAAACATTGGATAATAATCAACATATATTTTTTGATGAAACAAATCCATTTATGAAAAAATTATCTACAGCTCAGAGTGATCAATTGGAAGGTAAACTGGAATACTGTGAGTGTCTTTTCTCAGTTAAAAACATGAAAAATGATAAGTCACCTGGTATTGATGGATACACTGCTGAGTTTTATAAATTTTTCTGGGTAGATATCTATAGATTTCTGATACGTTCTTTAAACCAGGCACATAGAGATGGTCAGTTTTCAATTTCACAGCGACGTGGTATGATTACATGTATTCCCAAGGAAGGAAAATCCAAGTTATATATGAAGAATTGGAGGCCCATAACACTTTTAAATGTTGATTATAAAATCGCATCATCAGCTATTTCAAACAGAATAAAGAAAATTTTAGACACTCTTATTAGTGATACACAAAAAGGTTTTATTAAAGGGAGATATATTGGTGAATGCACTAGATTAATTGCAGATTTATTAGAAAACACAGAAAAAAATAACATTCCAGGACTCCTTTTATTGATTGATTTCGAAAAAGCTTTCGACTCTTTAGATTTTAATTTCATCTTTGACTCTTTACATTTTTATGGTTTTGGGCCTTCAATTATTCAGTGGATTAAATCCTTATATAGAAATAGTTCATGTTGTATTACAAATAATGGCCACTGTTCAGATTTTTTTGAAATACAGCGTGGAGTAAGGCAGGGCGATCCTTTGAGCCCGTATATTTTTATCTTATGTGTAGAACTACTTAGTTCAGCTATAAAAATTAATCCAAATATAAATGGCATTACAATTAATAATTCAGAATATTTAGTAAACCAGTTTGCAGATGATACATCTTTCACATTATCAGATGATCCAGTTTCCCTTGCAACAACCTTAAATGTTTTAGATGACTTTGCAAAAGTATCAGGCCTCAAAATAAATCTTGAAAAAACACAAGCAATATGGATTGGGGCAAGACGGGGTTGTGGGTTGGAACTTCTACCCGAAAAAAATTTATTTTGGAACCACCAAGGTGCCTTTAAACTTCTTGGTATTAAATATAATTTTCAAAAAACAAACATTTTTGAAGATAACTACATTGAAAAACTAAAAGGGGTTCAAAAATTATTAAAAGATTGGTCATTTAGAAATTTATCCTACATTGGAAGGGTAACAATTATTCGAACTCTAGCTTTGCCTATTTTTATTCAGACTTTAACTGTCCTCCCGGACCCTCCTTCATATATTACTACTGAACTACAAAAAACTTTTTTTAATTTCCTATGGGATGGTAAGCCAGACAAAATCAAGAGAAATATAATGTATAGTGATTATATAAATGGGGGATTACGCCTACCACATGTTTTAACTTTTTGTCATGCTTTAAAGATGTCATGGATAAAAAAGATTATGGATCCCTCAAGTCATGCAGCGTGGAAAACATTACTTTTAGATAAATTAGAATGTGTTGGAGGGGATAAAATTTTTAAAATGACTAGAGATGGTTTAACAGAATTATCAAAAAAATTTAATACTTTTTGGAGGGAAGTTTTCATATCTTGGGCCTCTATACAAGAACATGTATCCCCCACAACCCCCGAAGAAATAATATCACAACCTATTTTTCTCAATAACTATATTAAAAGAGGCAATAGATTTTTTCTCTTTGAACACTGGTGTAAAAAAGATATATTTTTTGTCTCAGATTTATTAGAAAACAATCAATTTATGTCCTATGAAACTTTTTCTCATAAATACAGTATAAATGTAAACTTTATAGAATACTTTGGTGTTATTAATGCCATACCAAGAAACTGGAAGGACATTCTACGGAATAGTAATGGTATTGTAGATATACCTATAATTCCATATAAGTTGATTAATTATTTGAATACACACGATAAAGTCACTAAATATTTTTATCATATTATGATCAGACCTCTTTCTGAAAAACCAATTAATAGCCAAAGAAAGTGGCAAGAAATATTAAATACTGACATCAGTGATGAAACTTGGGAATTACTTTATCTTCTACCAAGGGAGGTAACTGATGATACTAAACTTATTAACTTTCATTATAAACTAGTACACAGGATATTGTATACCAACACTAAGTTGATGAAATGTAAACTTTCAGAAACTGAAAGATGTACCTTCTGCACAATTGGAAGAGAAACTATTCTTCATTTATTTTGGGATTGTAGTATTGTTAAAACCTTCTGGCTTTTGTTTATGGAAATGTTGGAAAACAAATTCCAAATAACTTTACCTAGACACCCAATGACCTTTCTTTTTGGTGTGACAGACATAGAACATAATTATGAGATAAACTTTCTATTGCTGCTTATGAGATACTATATATATTTGTGTAAATTGAAAAACACAACTCCAATATTTTCTGAAAGCAAAAAATACATCAACCATTACAATAAAATAGAAGATATGGGATTATATACATATCATCATAAAAAACAAGAAAAGGTAAAATATAAATGGATTTTTATTAATCAACTTTTAAGTTAACTGGATGGTAAATTACACAATTTTTGTACTTTTGGCAAACCAAGGAGTTTGTTAACTACACACTTTCTGTTTACAGTTTTACCATGTTTTCGTGAGGTAACAATTAACAGATACATGTTCATATTTTACATGTGTAATATACTGTACATTCTTATTATGAATGTAAAGAAAAGTTCAGTAAAGGTAAAATATAAATGGATTTTTATTAATCAACTTTTAAGTTTAACAAATAATTAGCTGGTGGGCAAATTACGCAAATATTTGTCTATTGTCAAACCAATGGGTTTGTAAACTACACAGTTTCTGTTTATAATTTTACCATGTTTCATGAGGTAACAACAGGTACATGTCCATATTTTACATATGTTGTACTTGTACATGTATATTAGGATTATAAAGATAAGGTCAGTAAAAGGGAAAAGGTAAAATATAAAGATAACAAATTAGCTGGCTGGTAAATTACTTAATTTTTATCTATTGCTAAACCAATGGGTTTGTAAACTACACAGTTTCTGTTTTAAAATTTAACCATGTTTCATGAGGTAACAAAGATACATGTCCTTTCATTTTTACATGTGTAATATACTGTACATTCATTTTAGGAATATAAGGAAAATTTAAATAATCTATTTAGAATTGTCATTGAATATTAAGTTGTAATGTGAATAATACGATATCCAATTACATATGCGATGTATAGATGTATGTGATTATGTGGAAAAAATTTGAATAAAAAAAAAAAAAAACTCCTGAACTATCACAGGCTGAATCTCACACAGTGTAGCCCCAGGAGGAATTACAAATGTGTGGGTAGTAACGTTAGACAGCTGTACATCTATAAAATCGTTGCTACTGGTATTACAAGAGATGAAAGAAGGTGTAATATCAATATCTCCTGCCAATGTGGACCTCTTGGAACTCTGTAAAACTCCGCAGGTAACAGGGTAGGGAACCTGGTCAATAACTCCCTGTATTGTAACAGTAGAGTTAGGCTTCAAGATCTGCCCCTCTGTGGCTGCATTCTTGACCAAAGCAATAACATTACCATTCCTAGCCAACTCCCGATCCCTCATGGACAAACACCGGAAAGCTAAAAACCATGGAGTTCCAAAATTCCCATGCTGGGCATACCGGACTCCCAACTCCTTCCGACAATCCTCCATAAGTGGTGTGAGGACATTAGTTCCCAGGAGAACAGGTACACGGGTATTATACTCGCTGTCTGGAACAATGAGGAATAAACAACTAAGATCCCTGCTCCCTCCTAACCCATGAAACCTAACGCTAGCTTCCACATATCCACTATATGGCAGCGGCTGGCCATCAGCACACTCTACCTTCAAAATGGTATCAAGCTGTCTTATCGGTAAATGGTGTAAATAATCCTGTCTAAACGACTCGCTAACAGTAGAAATAGTGGCCCCTGTGTCGAGGAGTGCATCAACATCAATTCCCTCCACCTGTATGGTTACCTCATTAGTGCTACCGACTAACTCAGTTGTCCGTAATGACCTTGCCATAGGTGTAGGACCTGTGCTTCTCTCACCTACCGTTGGTCCTTCGGGGTAGGTGGCTTCTCGTTTAAATCATCTGGCAACACCGTCTTGCAGTTGACTTTAATATGCCCCCACTGATTACATCGCCAACATTTTACATTAGGTTTAGACTGGTTGCCGGCTCCGTAACCTCGACCTCGTCCTCGAGAAGTATAACCTTGACCTCTGGGTCTGTATCCAGCATTACTGGGCGGCCCCTCCTGAAATTTCTTCTCTAAACTCTTAATAGCTGCAGTGAGCTGATTTACCATTGTCTTCAGACCGGTAGCCTCATCTTCTTGAGCTGGTGCTGAGGTTGCTGATTTTGCTGTGGTTGGCTTGACCTTGACCCCATCTTTACTATGTCGTGATCTTTCTATGGACCTCACAGCAATACAAAGTTCTTCAAAATCTTCTATAGCGTCAGCCTTGTGTCCGGATACTTCCCGCAGATCTTGTCGAAGCCCAGACCAAAACTTGTTGTGAAGCCTCTTATTCCTGTCCACCGACGACAAAGACGGGTCAGCACGCGTCAACAACCCTTCAAGACGACAAGCCCAGTCTGTCACAGACTCCTCTGAAGACTGATGTGCCGAGTAAAAATCTTCCAACAGTGTCTCCTGTAAGTCGACAATACCATACAAACTATGCAGCTTTGCCAATATCTGGGAAGAAATTGCAGATGACCCCAACCTCATAACAGTTTCAGCTGCAGGACCACGCAGAGACCTTCTGATGGACTGACGAATAACCTCATCATTCTTCCTCGCATCTATTAGACACTGGACATCATATCGCCAAAGTTCAAATGATGATTCCCCTTTACCATGCTCACCAGAAAATGTAGGTAATTTATAAAAACGGGTATCCAAAACAGATGAGTTGACCTGTAATGGAACAGCATCTCCAGCATGTGCACTATCCTCTGACTGATCACTGGCCTCTGTCTTAACATCACCACTTGCCTCAGGTAAACCCTTGGTCGCTCTCAAAAAATCTATCATCTGCTTCTGTAGCATCTGTAAGTTCTCACTACCTGCCTTGCCCTCCTTAGTAGATATCCTATGAAACATCTCAGCCATCGCTCTAAATGGATCTTCGGAAACTGGTGCCTCAGGCTGTTGCTTCGGTAAGTTGAGTTTATCTTCCCCCGTTGCCATGGTTAAATGTGATACTGATTATATAATATTTGTATAATAATTCAAAAAATAGTACTGTACATCAGCAAAAATCACCAAATTCAAATAAATTGCAGTGATAAGTATGAAACAATAATATCTGTAAAGAATCGCCACAATACAAAGTGTATATCAGATGGTAATACACATGGAAACCTCAAGTTCAATGTATCATATCATGAATACATGTATATGTATACAGATGAATAAATTGCAATTACTAATTAGAATAAGTTGACAAGATTCAAAATAAATACAGTGAAATACTATTTCAAATAGTTTTAAATGTGGTTAATTATCAACAAAATATTCACAGGTTGTATGATGAGATATTATACCACAATCAGCTTAAATGTACCACAATGACTAAAGCAAATATGAAATGTCTCTACACGTAGGCTAAGGCTAACATATCATGACACTGGCCCCGTGCCTCAAATGTAAACAAATGTCACTGGACACACAGCATCCATGGCGAGGTAATTCACACGAAATGTGGAACAGACAAGCAAATCGCCAAATATAATCAACACATATGCGAGGCTATACAGTTAAACATAACACAGAATACCTCATGTTCATGTCAGTAGGATTTATCACTGCACTGCAAAGTTCAAGCTACGAAAACAAACACCATGTCGTTGAAACATCATCACAGTCTTGTGTAAGTAGACTTCCGTTAACATGGACTCCTCCAGCGAAGGGGTGTTGTGTAGAACACACATACATGGGCGCCAAATGTAACCGGTCGTTTTGAGCCGGGTCGGTTATTCAAATTGTCTACACCATGACTCCAACGCTTGAGTTCCAATTCATAATTTATTAGTCCATAAAACACCCTAAAATAACAAATAACAACAATAAGTAAAATAGTTACAATCTCAAAGTGGAATAATCCATCCCACAATAACACGACAGGTGTACGCACCTGACGCAACCGGAAGCATAACGCTTAGAACCTAAGATTCAAGAACACCTACTAACCCAGGCGTAATCATAAACGTTACAACTACTACTGAACTATGCACATTACAGATCTGACAAAGTAGCAAGTGCGTAACGCTTATACAAACAATGACAATTTCTCATGTACATGGATATTCTTAAAAATGATGCTACCAACACAATATAAATGGAGCCATATAAAAAACCTACCTCTTCATTTGACGAAGAGGGCTCGACTCCCGGGGAGACAACCCGTACAATATTACAGCGCATATAAATGCTACAATAATAAAATAAACAATATTTACTAACATGTACTAGCGTCGTATACTAACTACAATGTTTAATATAAAATGCTAAATGCATAACGCCTATCAGCTAAACCAAAACGTTTATCCACACAGAATAAATAATAAGAAAGTGGCGGGAAATTCAATTTCTGGACAATCTTTACCAATAAGTAAATTATTTCAATTAATCTATAAAGGAAATAATTGACATTCAACATATCCAAATATTACTACATACAATACAATATACATTAAAGTTAGAAATTATGAAGTACTCACAGTGATGTAGATTGGTACAACACGGATGCGCTAAATATATAGACGCAACATATACACGTCCACGAGTATATAGACAAACACCATTTTCCTAACAAATGGACATGGAAACGTATAGTTAAAAACGCTACAGACGTGAAAGAAGAAAAATTACTACGACAGAGAATGAACTCCGACAGTGATTTTAAACGATTTCAGTATGTACACAACACGTCGTACAGACCGTATCCACTTCTAGACAATTCTAAAATTAAACCGAATGTGAAAATGTATATATGTAAAATGTTAACATGTGTTCCCTTACACACAACAGTTTCAGAACATTGTGATAAATGTGGTGAACTCCGATCGGATATAATCAGACATTACCTGACTTCATGTAAGGTTACCTACGCCCTGAGAGATGTGTTCAAAGACAAAATTTTAAATGAATATGGTATACCTCCATATCTAGCTGTTAGTAACATGGAAAATGAAATTCTTGTACAGACTATGTTCAAAGGCAAAATCAGAGACTGTGTATTTGATAATGATGAGCATTGTAACTCATTTCAGAATGATTGGCGTCATTCTTGTACATGGCTTCGAAAATATATTTCCAATAATGAAAGAAAATGTCTGTTATAAACGGAAATGAATAATGAACATTGATCTACAAACGTCTTTGTAAATAGTATTTACTACATTGTATTTGTACTCTCTTTAAAAGAGGAATAAAAGAATATTGATTGATTGATTGATTGATTGACAACGGTGCCTAGTACGGGAGTGACGCTACCCTAAAAAGCGCGGGTGCGCATTGACCCATGGTCACTCTAATATAAAAATAACTCTGACCTCTGACCTGTTAAACAGGTTTACATATATATATAAATAGCATACGATACAACTGCGTACACATATACATATGATAAATACGGAGCATGTACATGCACAGTAGTACAAAAATGGATAAATCTAAATAATACCCAAATGTCATTAAATAATGACACTGTTACACATGGGAATGGGTACTAAAACATTGTAAATCAAGGGCTAGATAAAAGGTTCATATTTGTCATAATGATATTGTTCAGTTTCTTCAAATTCACGTCATGATTGACTGTTCGCTGTTAAATGTTGCAGAAAAGTCACTGTTAGTACTAATAGAAGTTCATATATAAATTCAAAGTTCTGTATGAAGTGGAGTAACTGGATCTCAAAACAAGTTGTTGGACTGGAACAAGTATTAATATTAAACTGTCAAACAAATGAAACAATGATCATTCCGTTATCCCCCGCATGGGTTGGAAAAGTTTAGTTCATCGTCCACGTGCACGTGGTTCGACTGGCTGATGAGTGATGGATACACATGTGTACACGGGTGTCGACGTCAGTGACAGGATACTGGATAATTATATGTACGAAGTTCAATTACGAAAATATAACATTGCGATGAAGGCTGACCCGCCGGCCACACCGGCGAATACACAATAAAAAACAAGTTACATATTGTCGTCAGTTAGCCTAACCAGGGTTTGGATTCTCCACCATGTAGTGAACTGTGAGGTTGGTTGGGGACTCGCTGATTTACATTCCAGATATTATAGTTAGGCAATGAAATAAACACGTCTTTCCTGTTCCAAATCTTTCTGTATTCTAACAATTATAATCTTTTATCACAAGAGATTTACAAAAGGGGGAATAACTCCGATACATACTGGAGTTTTATTATCTCCCTTAGACTGTAATGTGTAATCTCCTCACACTCTTATAACTATATATACATAACACTTGTGCTCCAAATACTATCTTCATTTATTTCCAATATAGCGCATGGACCGCAGCGATTTTCAGTGATCTTTTACGTCCGTGAATGTGGCTGAATACTGCATGGTTATTTCAAACACCTCTGCACAGTTTGGCCAGTCGGAGCAATTTTTACATTTCACTTTGAAAATCGCCTTTTCTTTATTACAAAGCAATTTTCTCTGGCAAACTTATGTTGTCGACTTATGTAATTAAAAAACAGCAGAACATTTGTCAAAAAGCCATCTTGGAAAGTCTCTCCTGGCTGAAGAAAGCGAGCTTAATCCAGATGGGAGTCATACCACGCACGATTCAAGCAATGGCTGCTTTTCAAACACACAACTCGTCTCCAACTATTTCTTTGACGTCATCGAGGCACTCGTTAGAATAGTAACAGCATCTCTCAATAGAATCTGATGACGCTAGAACACCAGAGCGAGACGGAAAGGATAGGGTGCTGGCTGACAAAATGAAAGTGCCTTATATTGTATTTGAGAGTTCAAAATACAGATGTACCTTATCTCAGCGTGTGAAAGATGCCAAAAGGGCCAAGTCTATGGAAAGCCAAATTAACATATATATTCAATTAATTGAACCTATCTTCAATTATTTGAAGATAGGTTCAGTTAATTGAAGATAGATTCAATTTAACTGAAGAGAGGTTCAATTCAAATGAAGATATGTCCAATTATTTGTACCTATCTTTAATTACTTAAATATAAGTACAATTGAATTGAACCTATCTTCAATTGAATTGAACCTATCTCTAATTGAACTGAACCTGTCTCTAATTGAATTGAACCTACATGTATCTCTGATTTAATTGAACCTATTTCTTATTGAATTAAACCTATATTTAATTGAATTGAAGCTATCTTCAATAATTTGAAGATAGGTTCAATTAATTGAATATATGTTAATTTGGCGTTCCATACAAGTCACTTTTTGTCAAACTAGACAAGACTACGGACAATTGTGACCTTCCATATACAGCTGAGTGTAAGCTAACCTTTACACCTAGTGCACTACGTTTAAACTGGTAACAGGTGTGACCACAAATCCCCCTATACAGGTAATGGACAGTGCGACTGGACACCTGTGTTAGATACCTGTAGTTGTTACATATACAGACCTGTGTAAATTGACTGCCTTAAATCTGTCATCCTGACTTTTCCAGGTATATTTAGATGTTGATAAAATCTCATGTAATATTAACTAAAAATAAAATTGGCTGCGGTTCTTATATGATACATTGCACAAGAGGAATTACAACTCTATCAGTTTGATTTGTAGTGTTTTTTTTTATCGTTATCTTTTTTAAAAAGATTTCATTATAGTGTAAAATTAAGTTTTATCTTCCTGATTTCAAAATTTTGATGCTATTCATTTATTTTTTTAGATGTAATCAGAGATCTATATACTAATTAGTTTAGTATATAAGTCTCTGATGTAATTAATATACATTTTATATTAATAATTAATTCTACCTTAGGCCTTGATGACTGTTGGTAGATTTTTTTCTCTCAAGTACGCTGTATATGTACATATATCTTAATATTCATTATTTTATCAGACAAAAATATTTTTAAATTCAAAGTATTGTTACTTCACTATATCTGTGAATTCAACCATGAAATCATTTCATATAGTACATAATCAAGAATCATAAGTTTCGTATATTCTCATAATGTTCTGTAAGAGACATATAATATCTATCTGTATGTATAATTGGTACTCTCAGGACATGCCTGTTGTCATGGCCACCTGGGCCCCAGGGCCCAAACCCCACCTCACCACCACCTTATGGACCTCCATAACACTTTACCTATATATATGTATCAGATGAGGATCAGTCTTAAGGTTCGGACTGTTTTAACACCTGCCTATAGTTTTGTCAAGCCCCAATTACCTCCCCAGGGGTTCATTTATAGCGTGCTGTGCTATAGGCTCATCTACCTTACTTACCTGTAATTAATTAGCATCTGACCAGCTAACACTACTATAATATCTACCTGTGGATGTTTTTCAAGTTATAGTGTTGGTTTTTTTTTTTTTGCGAATCATCAAAAAATTATTAATTTTTATATACATTTTTCTTCACAATAAAGATATTCACTAAATATAGTTTATATGTTTATTTTCTTTAATTACAAGAAGAGGTAAAATCCCCATCAGTTATACATTTTAAGGTAAAGAACAATTAATCATTTTCTTTATGCAACAGAGAAACACATAAATGCTGATCAAAATGTATCTCAATTGTTTTTAAACAATATTGCAAAAAAAAAAAAACATGTTAGCGTGAACTGTAAATAAACAACTTTGGCTTAAGGTCCACATGTATATAATATATTTGTTAGCAGGTAACTTTATGGAAGAAAATTATGAAATTACAAATACAAGTGTTGTATAATTCAAGTGTCGTATGACAAGTACAGGTCCAGATAGATGAACATGTATGCGTGTTATATAAGCTTAAAAACTGTTGCAACCTTCCCCCCCCCCCCCCCCCTTTCCCAGTTTGCCAGTATATGTATTTTTCAAAACAAAATTATTATACAAATTTAATATTATTTTGTATTGCTTTAGATAAATACTAAGCAAATGCAAGTTGTATCCTTTGTAAGGGGCTTATTACATGTTTGTAACAGGTATGTTATATGTTATGTCGTTTCAATAAAACGGCCATTTTCAATCAAAACTTAAAGTATTGCTTATTTTTTACTATTGTACTATTACATAGCTTGCTGCTGGTCTGTCTGAGGAAACCATTCAACATAAATGACATTAATTATTCCCTCAGGCCATTATCTCATTCTGTGTTACCTGTTACATGTTCCTGGAATCAGATCCAATATGTAAGACATGCGGGATACCTTCGGACAATATCCTGTGGTAGACACCACATGGACTTCAGATTTTTTTTACAGTCTTACGTGTATTTGGACATTCCCTGGTTGTATTGCACATTTTCAGACGTTTTGATGGGCTAGATTAAAATTCGTTAAACATGACATACCGATGTTCATTAGAACTGGTTATCTCCCCAAACCATATATATATATATTTTTCATTTTTGGCACAAAAAAGGTACTATATTCTTGTTTATGTACTTGTTTGGACTAAAATGGCTATATGTAAACGCAGGACTACAGAAGCTACCAAAAACACATACAGGCTATCGTATTAGCTTCTTAGGGCGTTTCAGGTCTACATGTAAAAAGCATAATGCTTTCTGTTGCCATATGGTTGGCTAAATGGAACACCCACACAACATTTGAGGTCATAATGTGGATGGTATTATGATTGTATGCTACTATTAAAAAAAGAACGACAGGAAAACGGTTAATTACATATATATGAATTTACAGTGTGCAAAAGGGCCATAACTGCAATAAAAAAAAATAAAAAAAAATTTAACACGGGTTTCAAAATTAATCTGCAATTCAATAGGATAAAGCAAAATGCCAAGTTACAAATAGACGTAGCAAAGGTATAGCGAGATATAGTCCGGAAAACTGGTAATTACGAGAAATTCCTGTGAGCAAAGTGTCACAACTGCGGCAAAAATGGAATATTGATACAGGGTTCGAACACTGTAATTCATTTTGACAAAGCAGCACACTAAGCCATAAATTGATATGACAAACAGTAAGGAAACGGTTCCGAAAACTAGTGTGACGGACGACGCCGACCACGATGCCACTGACGACGCCGCGTAACGACGCATAAACGATTCCTAAGTGTCCGCCATGGTTCGCAGGCGACACCATAAATAGTCTTCCGGTGTCATTAATGAGCACTTACATTACAATGTATACATACAACACTATTGCTTTATTTTCTTCCTCATTACCAGAGACCTATATACTATATAGGTCTCTGTCATTACATACAATTGTAATTGTACTGTATCTTGTCGGCATGAAATTATGCCTGGTCATGCTTAATCTTAATTTGAACACGCACACAAAAACAGTATAGATTCTAGATTATAATTATATTCCTTTAAAAACTCTTAAAACTTATACTAAGTCATACGATATGATATACATGATAGGTCTATTTCACTAAGAGCAGGTTGAAACTTGAAGTTCGATATTTTATGATTAAATTTTTAAAATCAGGGAAGGCTCATCAACACGTGAGTATGACTTCAAGATTGAATAAAAACTCACAAGCTTAAGGTAAATATTACAAGGATCGTAAATACTACTTTGTCAAAATATAATCTATGTATGCATATATCGGTTAAATATTCAAAGGTCTTAATGTAGGAATGCAGTATGTGACCATATGTGACAACTGTTCAAGTGTGATTTCGTATTTCATCGTGTCCCTGAATACATGCTATTCGAATGAACTAATGCAATCGTTCCAACAGCATAAATGCAGGCTCTCCATACAGCTGTGAGTATAGCGTTTTCAGTTTCGGTTTCAAACAGATATATATCGTTACAACACCATATAAAGATAACTGTCTATTAACTTTTTCTATGTTTAATGTCTTCGATACGAAAAGTTAAAACCAATAGATGCTTACTATAAACTACCAGACTGTAATTTTCAAATATACCAAGCTGACGAAATCGTGTCATCTACATAAATGCGTGCTCTCGTGTTCACCATATAGGCGAATGTATCCGATAGATTTCAGGTGTTAGTGAATCATGGCAGCGACAACATGTCGACTCGTAATTCTGGCGGTGTCGGTAGTTTTGACTACCTGTCAAACACAAGACACAAACTATGTGATTGGGGCAGGGATTGCTGACATTACAGGTCCAGCAGCCGGAATTAATATGGTAAGATTGTGTAACCTGTGGAGACCACACACTACACGTACATGTAGCTAATTAAAGTGTTAGGCCTATAACACTAACATGATGTACCAGTACATGTTTAGGGACTAGGGCCTACATGTTAATACTGTCCATACTTGTCTACTTGTAACTATGGGAAAAAACCTTTAGAAACAATTGAATATGATAGTACCAGAGACCTATATAGTATATAGGTCTCTGATAGTACCCAAGTCTAGTTACTTAGAAATTGATTGTATTTGTACATGTAAAGTTTTTCTTTATTCAAAGTCATTGAATGTTCTGATGTATATAAGGATAGTAAGACTAATTTGTGTCTACTTGGCCAGTTGGTCCAGACTAAATCTTAAACAAATGTTCTTTGTCCATCAAATATTTACAAAATTGTCAGTTTTACCAAAATAATATTTGTAGGGGGACTGGACTGGGTCGATTATCGGTGACCAGGTAGCTCAATTGGTAGAGCATCCGGCTAGTGTTCGGAGGTCCCTGGTTCGGACCCGGTCTGACCGCTACATTTTCTCCTCCTATTACATATATATACTACAGTGTATCCAGGAAAATTGTTTAACATCAACCTTTCAGCACATGAAGGATGGTGTCTTCTTGAGTGTGGCAAATTCAAAGACTGCATTCAAGGGCCACTTTCTAGTGTGATGTCAGTGAAATGTCATGTCACAGAAACACTAGCTGACATTACATCTCTCCCAGCCCATTCTCATGACACAGAGATTGGCCAGTTTTCTTCTATATCTCTTTCAGTGTTAAAGGTGAAGCAAGAAGAACATTGAAATATATGTGCAATTATTGCCATGGTTTGTCATGATCAGTATCAAAGGAGATGTACATACATTTTGTTTCTATGCATTAGGAAGACAAAAAATGTTGTTTAGAAAATTCAGTTGCTTATTTGAATCATATATGCGATGTGGACAACGTACATGCCATGCAATATAGATTTTCATAGTGGTGATTGGTTGTACTAGACAGTCTACAAGATTACATTTTTAACTCATATGGCATGAAGCTTATGGTATGATCCATGAGTTGGTGTCTGTTGATTGTCGTCTGTTGATCCTTCCATATTTGTCTTCCATCCGTCCATCAACTTTTAACTTCTTCTAGAAAACTTTAAGCAACTGGGAACTAACATTTGGCCAGGAGGTGCATGGAGAAGAGTACATTAAAGTTTTCTCATATAAATGAACTTTATCTATTTTCAAGGTCACGGGGGTGAAATAATTTTTAAAAATTAATTTGCGAATCTTCTTCTCAAGTTCTAAAATACCCAGAGCACTCATATAAATATACTGTACATAATATTTTGCCAGCAGGTAACAAGGGTTGAGTGCTATGATGATTCAGCATACAAATTACCTTATCAATAGGGCTAATTTTCAAAGTCACCATTGTGAAATATGAAACAATATTGCTACAATTTATGGGTTTCTATGCAAAAACCTTACATTATGATTCACCACTGTATCAGTAAATCATATCACCTCTAACTATTGCCTACCATTTACCAAAACATCACTGACATATTCACAGTCAACATGAAGATTGAAAATAGTAATTTTGTTTTAATTCCTAACTGACCATTGTGAGTAATTCAGGTCCTCTGGACCTCTTGTTAGTAGATTTGTGATTGATCATGATGACATCCTGGGAATGGTAACGAAACTGTTACACTGCTGTTGCCCTATATATATATATATATATATATATATATATATGTGTGTGTGTTCACCAAGGACATGTTGCTTAACTTGCCTGGTCCCAGACTTCTGAAATTAAT
Organism: Pecten maximus; assembly: GCF_902652985.1. NCBI lineage: Eukaryota > Metazoa > Mollusca > Bivalvia > Pectinida > Pectinidae > Pecten > Pecten maximus. Next base: position 19,569,551 of record NC_047015.1, read on the forward strand.
TATTATATATAACTGTAGGTGTCAATTAAGAGACCATTTTTCCAACAAATATTCAGGTGCACACATGTGGACTTAATTTAAGACAGATATAATCTTCGCTGTACATTCGTATAGGCAGCACTTGAAGGACAGATAACATTTTACTTCTAAAGGTGCATTGGCAGGGACAGATGCCTAACTCCCACATTCTGTACAATATACGTACATAATTGGTGCCATTTTATGATAAAATACTATGCTAGCCTATGCGTGTATAAATGACCATCTGGCTGACAAGCAACAACTCTGTTATGCAACTGCAATTCATAAGTATAACTAGTATTTAAAAATAACAGTTCAGATTAATTTATCATAAATTGTTGTCAGTATTAAAATTAGTTATTGGTTAATAAGATGCCATACACTCAACATTCTAAAGTTAAATAATTCTACACCAGGGTATTTAAAAAAATCATATTAAGTAATGTAGAATGTTTTAGTCAAATAAAAGAGAAAATCACATCTGTCAACGTACTTTTGTACCAAGTACATGTGGACTGAAGTTTTAGATTCAGAGTTCACCTAGGTTAATTGTGAAATACAAACCAAGGTTCTTATCGTTTATGTGGATTTGACTGTGTGACAAGTCAGTGGAACAACAAGATAGCTGTATCCTAGCATAGCTGTCATGTCTCCACAGTAGCCTACAAACAAGGGCTCATCAGGTAATGGAGACACAAAGTAGGTTATGTACTGATAGGCGACATCATACCACACACATTCCTCAGGTACATTTTGTATCTAGACTTGAAATTGGTTGATGAGAAAATGATACTGTAGAGGTTCACAGAATACTGTCCAGATGCCCTGTGAAATGATTTTGATTAAAGAAAGCAACTAACTTAGGGACCAGATGAAGTTTTCCTCCATGATTTCTACAACACCTGCCACACCTACCACACCTACCACACCTACAACACCTACAACACCAACCACACCTACACCACCTACAACACCTACCACACCTACCACACCTACCACACCAACACACCTACAACACCTACCACACCAACAACACCTACAACACCTACCACACCTACAACACCTACCACACCTACAACACCTACAACACCTACCACACCAACAACACCTACAACACCTACCACACCAACAACACCTACAACACCTACCACACCTACAACACCTACCACACCTACAACACCTACCACACCTACCACACCTACAACACCTACAACACCACACACCTACAACACCTACCACACCTACCACACCTACAACACCTACCACACCACCAACACCGACCACCCTTCCCACAACCTACCCAACCCACCACACCTACCAAAAACTACCACACCTACACACTAAAAACACTGCATACCTACCACACCTACCACACCTACCACACCTACCACACCTACCACACCTACAACACCTACCACACCTACCACACCTACCACACCTACCACACCTACAACACCTACAACACCTGCCAAATACCAAACCACACCTACCAAAACCTAGCCACACCAACAACACCACCACACCTACACACCTACCAACACCTACCAACCCTACAACAACCTAACACACCACACCTACCACACCTACAACACCTACAAACACCTACCAACCACACCACCACCACCTACCAACACCCAACACCTACACCAACCACAACCCTACAACACCTACCACACACCAAAACACCTACCACACCTAACACACTACCAAATACCACACCTACCAACCCCACCCCACACCTACCACACCTACCACCACCTACCACACCTACCACACCTACAACACCTACCACACCTACCACACCTACAACACCTACCACACCTACCACACCTACAACACCTACCACACCTACCACACCTGCCACACCAACAACACCTACCACACCTACCACACTACAACACCTACAACACCTGCCATACCTACCACACCTACCACACCTACCACACCTACCACACCTACCACACCTGCCACACCAACAACACCTACAACACCTACCACACCTACCACACCTACCACACCTACAACACCTACCACACCTACCACACCTACCACACCTACAACACCTGCCATACCTACCACACCTACCACACCTACCACACCTACAACACCTACAACACCTGCCATACCTACCACACCTACAACACCTACAACACCTGCCACACCTACCACACCAACAACACCTACAACACCTACCACACCAACAACACCTACAACACCTACAACACCTGCCATACCTACCACACCTACCACACCTGCCACACCTACCACACCTACCACACCTACAACACCTACAACACCTGCCACACCTACCATACCTACCACACCTACCACACCTACCACACCTGCCACACCTACCACACCTGCCATACCTACCATACCTACCACACCAACCACACCTACCACACCTGCCACACCTACCACACCTGCCATACCTACCACACCTACCACTCCTACAACACCTACCACACCTACCACACCTACCACACCTGCCACACCTACCACACCTACCACACCTACAACACCTACAACACCTACCACACCTGCCATACCTACCATACCTACCACACCTACCACACCTACCACACCTACCACACCTACCACATCTGCCACACCTACCACACCTACCACACCAACAACACCTGCCACACCTGCCATACTTACCATACCTACCACACCAACAACACCTGCCATACCTACCACTCCTACAACACCTTCCACAACTACAACACCTACCACACCTACCACACCTACCACAACTACAACACCTACCACACCTACCACACCTACCACACCTACCACACCTGCCATACCTACCACACCTACCACACCTACCACACCTACCACACCTACCACACCTACAACACCTACCACACCTACCACACCTACCACACCTACCACACCTGCCACACCTACCACACCTGCCATACCTACCATACCTACCACACCTACCGCACCTACAACACCTACCACACCTACCACACCCGCCATACCTACCACACCTACCACACCTACCACACCTGCCATACCTACCACACCTACAACACCTACCACACCTACAACACCTACCACACCTACCACACCCGCCATACCTACCACACCTACCACACCTACCACACCCGCCATACCTACCACACCTACCACACCTGCTATGCTTTTTGTTTTGTTTTGATGATGTTAGAGTATATATCTGAGACTAGGTACTTTTTGTCATACCATGTGACTGTACTGTTAATTCTGTGGTACTGACTTGCTCTCTGAAGGTCAGACACTTCAGATTAGGTGTTCATGTGTGTCCCCATCATCAGTAGGCTACCTTCATGTGCCTGTCGCTACTTTGAAATATGTAAAATTTCCAAACAAACACAGTACAATTATGTATATATTTATTAGTTATGAGAAATTAAGCCACTTGATAACATCATTCAGACATTTTCTTTGTATTCAGTTGAGTCAGTTGTGTTTGTATCAGGCATAAACTGAACTGGGCAAGAATAGCACTTAAATTGTTGCATTAGTCAGAACCAGTAAAAACACACCAACAATTTAGTTATGGACCATGTGAACATGTATGCTGTGCTAAACTTATGCCAATCTAATTGTAACTATTGTTTCCTGATGGAGGCTTATCCAATTATAACTATTGTTTTACTGTTTACTGCTAATCCATTTGTGACTTGTTATATAATTGTTAGGGTTTGCTAATCCATTTGTAACTTGTTTTATTGATGGGGTATGCTAATCCATTTGTAGCTTGCTATATTGTACTTGGAGTGTGCTAATCCATTTGTAACTTGCTATATTGTTGGGGTATGCTAATCCATTTGTGACTTGCTATATTGTTGGGGTATGCTAATCCGTTTGTAACTTGTTTTATTGTTGGGATGTATGCTAATCCGATTACAAGTTTATAACTACATTTTTTGTATTTGTTTTACTGTGAGGATATAATGCTTATCTGATTATAATGCTAATCCAATTGTAACTATTATTTATTGTTTTGATATGCTAATCTGAATCCAACTGTTGTTTTACTGTTGGATATATACTAATCCAATTGCAACTATTGTTTTACAGATGGGATATGCTAATGCAATTGTAACTTTGTTTTTATTGTTTTGATATGCTAATCTGAATATAGCTATTGTTTTACTGTTGGATATATACTAATCCAATTGCAACTATTGTTTTACAGATGAGATATACTAATCCAATTGTAACTTTTGTTTTACAGATGGGATATGCTAATCCTGGACAGATATCTAGTGGATTACACCTGAGGCAGTATTCCAGAGCCTTTATTGTGGCTGATAAGAGCACCAGTAGTAGCCCTGTTGTTTTCATCAGTACAGATTCATGCATGCAGTCACAGGACCTCAAGCTGGAGGTATGGGTGAAAGTGTAAAAGTTTGATGTAGACAGAGGTATGGGTGGTAAAGATGACCGATAATATTAGTGTTAATGCTATAATAAGTAACAAATAATGCCATAGACTAATATTACACCAGTATAACTTTTACCTGTGTAATACAATGATATACCTGTATAGAAAAATGTTTCACCTGAGAATGTGTATTATCATGTTATATCTATTATGTTATATAATAACATTTTACCTGTATAGTATCACATGTACACTTTACCTGATTATTATATTACACTATATTACCTATTATAATATTGTGTGTATATAATGTAATATTTTACTTGTGAAGTATAATAGTTCACCTGAGTATATATAGTATCACATTTTACCTAGGTATTATATTGTACACATATATGTGCATTTTACATATGATAATTTAAGGTTACACATATATATATAATGGAATTTTGTTTGTGAAGTATAATCTAATACCTGTATGATATATCACATACCTGGTCAGGTATGTTACACCAGTGTCATATAACTGTGTTGGTTTTATACAGGTGATAAGGAAACTGAAAGCCAAGTACGGAAATCTTTACACAGAAAGGAATGTTTGTATCAGTGGTACTCACACTCACTCCGGACCTGGTGGATTCCATCAGTACCTTCTCTACGATATCACTTCTCTTGGATTTGTCAACGAAACACTTCAGGCTTATGTTGATGGAATCGTGAAGGTACATGTGCTTCCATGTATGCAAATCTTATGCACAAAGCTAGCAAGCAATGGGAATATTTTCAAGGTCATGTTCAAAAGGATATCTAGCACACAAGATTATGAAGTAAAAATATGATAAGTCAGATAATACCTAAACCACGAGACAGTAAGATAAATATCCAACACACTATATGTTATAGAGCACACTTGATCAGACAGTGTACTAAGATAAATATCCATCACATTATAGATCACACTTTTTCAGACAGTGTAGTAAGGTAAATATCCATCACACTATTCATTATAGAGCACACTTGGTCAGTGTAGTAAGATAAATATCCATCACATTATACATTATAGAGCACACTTGGTTAGACAGTGTAGTAAGATAAATATCCATCACACTATACATTATAGAGCACACTTGGTCAGACAGTGTAGTAAGATAAATATCCATCACATTATAGAGCACACTTGGTTAGACAGTGTAGTACATGTAAGATAAATATTCATCACATTATACATTGTGTTGTAGAGTGTAGATAGAGCACACTTGGCTAGGAAACCAGGAAATATCTATGTCAACACTGGAGAACTGTTGGAAAGCAACATCAACAGAAGTCCAGCTGCTTATATCAGAAACCCCCCAGAGGAAAGGGCAAGGTAAAAAACAACACTAATACAAGTGTTACCTTGTATTGTAAACACAATTGGCAATGTAACAATGAGATAATGTAACTGTTTAACACTGTTAGATAATTATATTTTTGTTAATCAGTGCTGTATAAATGTGTTTCTTCATCATTTTTGATAACCGATGCTTTTGTTTATCATAAGATGATGCTCTTGTTTATCATAAGGTATTGTATGCTCCTATTTATCATAGATAATCTTTGCTCATTTTTGTAATTTTTGATAGATCTATGCTTCTTTTTATCATTTTAGTTAACCCATGCAACTGTTTCTCATTTTAGAAACCACATGCTTCTTTTTGTCATTCTATATGATCCTATTTATTATTGTTAGATACAAGTACAATGTTGATAAGAACATGACAGTTCTGAAGATGGTAGACGCTGAAGGCAAAGATATTGGAATGATCAGGTGATTATTGCGACATGAAATACTACAATGTTTCTGTTATAGAAAGGGCAATTTCCTTACTTGCATTTGATGAACACACTTAACTGTGAACAGGGTTATCCGTAAATGTGTATGAACTAAAAATATAAGTTTGTGATATGGTAATTTGTTTGTTATTATCCAACAAAGCAGAGGAGGATAATAACACTTGACTTTGTCAGTCTATCCATCAATCCATCTGTTTGTCCATCCAATCAGTTAATCATCCATACGTTACAACTAAATTAATTTTCTATTAATCAGTACCTAGTATAATTTTCTTCTGTCTGAACATTCTATAGGATCTCTGTGGAACTAAACTTTTGTATCACTATAGATATTATTTGATGAACTTCATTAACTTGTATCATGGAGAATGGGTAACATTAAGTTAGGCTACTCGATGGTCCACCACAATATTTGACATCACTGAGTTATAAGTTTCTTAATTTAAACTGGATTTTCAGTGGGGTAGATGAATTCAATACAGAGCATAAAAAACCCCAACTTATAACCATACTTAGGTTCAGTTCAGCAAGGGAGTGTATAGGCACCAGGTCCTAACATTGGTATAGTATTGAAGATAGCCTGATCCACTGTGTAAGGGGACGTAACTCAGAGTTATTAATTGAACTCTGACCTATAGATGAAGATAGGATAAAATGAATGAAATAAAGTATGGATTTGTGATGTACTTATGAAGAAAGGCTTGCAGTTCCTCCAGAGATTCTCTTTAAAAACAAGTAATTTTGTCTGGAGAATCCTTAGGTGAAGGGGGACTCCTTATTAATGCTGGTCCTATTTTTGAGTTCCAGTAGTTTAATTGCTCAATATAGAATTTTTTTATGGTGAGAACATGCAGAACTGAGCGTTTTTTATATCAAAGGGTAGGTTTGTAATGCATTATTAGATAAATTTAATCTCATTTTAACATCTAACCAGTATTTAACACGGACTCTTTACAGCTGGTTTGCCGTTCACTGTACCAGTATGAACAATACCAATGGATTAGTAAGCAGTGACAACAAGGGCTATGCCTCTCAGCTAATGGAGAAGGATTTCACCAACTCAGACTTCCCAGGAAATGTACGTAGTCCTCATCACACTATGTCTAGTCCCATTTGAATACATTAAAAGGGAGACATCACAGCAGAAAGGAACTTCTGTTTCTTCATATTGAACATTTAAATGCAATGTGTTAAAGGTCAGAAGGTGCAAAGCAATTATAAACATGTATATTGGCAGTATTGGTTTGGTCTGGAGCTTAGAAAAGGAATTTTTTTAAATGTGACAATTGGAAACAAGTAGTGATTTTTTTATTCACAAAAAGAAATCTATCTCTATGTAAATAATGTAGATAAGTATACTAGACAGGTGTCTGTGTGTCTTTTGCAAAAGTCTTTAACCCTTACATCTGCACTAAGTACATATTGCCTTCAGCTTACACAGCTTACTATATCTATATATAAAGTACAAAAAAAAGTGAAGTAAAGTCCTTGTGAAGAATAAAGGTAAGAAATGTACAACAAAAACAAGATTTACCGCAAGGCCTTTCTGCCTTCTTTGGCTTCTTCAGGCGGAATTATAACTATGTATAGCCTTCAAATTACACAGCTGACTATGTATATGTGAATGTGTATATATGATGATTACACATTATTATAACGGTCATCTCTACTTGTTAGAGACAAATTGAGGTACATATAGTTTACTTATTACCTGCTGCTCCTACTGGCTATTACATCATAATTGAATTCACTGTGTAATGTACAGTGTAAGTAAGACTGTATGTAAGTATGACTGCTTGATGATGGTTATGTAAATCTCGAGCTAAAACAGTCACAAGTTTGTATATATTTACTTTGTCTATGTCAGGGTAAATTTGTAGCAGCCTTTGCCCAAGCTAATGAAGGAGATGTTTCCCCCAACACTGCTGGACCAAAATGTCTGGACACAGGGAAACCTTGTGATGTTCTACCAGTACTTGTAATGGCAGGGTGAGTAACTAGTAGTGTGAGGGTGAGTACCTGGTGTTGTGAGGGTGAATATTCCTGGTGTTGTGAGGGTGAATATACCTGGTGGTGTGAGGGTGAATACCTGGTGGTATGAGGGTGAATATACCTGGTGGTGTGAGGGTGAGTACCTGGTGGTGTGAGAGTGAGTACCTGGTGGTGTGAGGGTGAATATACCTGGTGGTGTGAGGGTGAATACCTGGTGGTATGAGGGTGAATATACCTGGTGGTGTGAGGGTAAGTACCTGGTGGTGTGAGGGTGAGTACCTGGTGGTGTGAGGGTGAATATACCTGGTGGTGTGAGGGTGAATATACCTGGTGGTATGAGGGTGAATATACCTGGTGGTGTGAATGTGTATGAGGGTGAATATACCTGGTGGTGTGAGGGTGAATATACCTGGTGGTATGAGGGTGAGTATACCTGGTGGTGTGATGGTGTATGAGGGTGAATATACCTGGTGGTGTGAGGGTGAATACCTGGTGGTATGAGGGTGAGTACCTGGTGGTGTGAGGGTGAGTACCTGGTGGTGTGAGGGTGAGTACCTGGTGGTATGAGGGTTAATATACCTGGTGGTGTGAAGGTGAGTACCAGATGGTGTGAGAGTGAATATACCTGGTGGTGTGAGGGTGAGTACCTGGTGGTGTGAGGGTGAATATACCTGGTGGTGTGAAGGTGTATGAGGGTGAATATACCTGGTGGTGTGAGGGTGAGTACCAGATGGTGTGAGAGTGAATATACCTGGTGGTGTGAGGGTGAGTACCTGGTGGTGTGAGGGGTGAATATACCTGGTGGTGTGAGGGTGAGTACCTGGTGTTGTGAGGGTGAATATACCTGGTGGTATGAGGGTGAGTACCAGATGGTGTGAGAGTGAATATACCTGGTGGTGTGAGGGTGAGTACCTGGTGTGTGAGGGTGAATATACCTGGTGGTGTGAAGGTGTATGAGGGTGAATATACCTGGTGGTGTGAGGGTGAATATACCTGGTGGTGTGAGGGTGAGTACCTGGTGTTGTGAGGGTGAATATACCTGGTGGTGTGAGGGTGAATACCTGGTGGTATGAGGGTGAATATACCTGGTGGTGTGAGAGTGAGTACCAGATGGTGTGAGGGTGAATATACCTGGTGGTATGAGGGTGAGTACCAGATGGTGTGAGAGTGAATATACCTGGTGGTGTGAGGGTGAGTACCTGGTGGTGTGAGGGTGAATATTCCTGGTGGTGTGAGATTGTGTACCTGGTGGTGTGAGAGTGAGTACCTGGTGGTGTGAGGGTGAGTAACTAGTGGTGTGAAGGTGAGAACCAGGTGGTGTGAGGGTGAGTACCTGGTGGTGTGAGGGTGAATATACCTGGTGGTGTGAGGGTGAGTACCTGGTGGTGTGAGAGTGAGTACCTGGTGGTGTGAGGGTGAGTAACTAGTGGTGTGAGGGTGAATACCTGGTGGTATGAGGGTGAGTACCTGGTGGTGTGAGGGTGAATACCTTATGGTGTGAGGGTGAGTACCTGGTGGTGTGAGGGTGAGTAACTATTGGTGTGAGAGTGAGTACCTGGTGGTGTGAGGGTGGGTAACTATTTGTGTGAGGGTGAGTACCTGGTGGTGTGAGGGTGAGTAACTATTGGTGTAAGAGTGAGTACCTGGTGGTGTGAGGGTGGGTAACTATTTGTGTGAGGGTGAGTACCTGGTGGTGTGAGGGTGGGTAACTATTGGTGTGAGGGTGAGTACCTGGTGGTGTGAGGGTGTATACCTGGTGGTGTGAGGTGTATACCTGGTGGTGTGAGGGTGAATATACCTGGTGGTGTGAGGGTGTATACCTGGTGGTGTGAGGGTGAGTAACTATTGGTGTGAGGGTGGGTACCTGGTGGTGTGCGGGTGAGTAACTATTGGTGTGAGGGTGGGTACCTGGTGGTGTGCGGGTGAGTAACTGTTGGTGTGAGGGTGAGTACCTGGTGGTGTGAGGGTGGGTAACGATTGGTGTGAGGGTAACTATTGGTATGAGGGTGAGTAACTATTGGTGTGAGAGTGAGTACCTGGTGGTGTGAGGGTGAGTAACTATTGGTGTGAGGGTGAGTACCTGGTGACGTGAGGGTGAGTAACTATTGCTGTGAGGGTGGGTAACTATTGGTGTGAGGGTGAGTAACTATTGCTGTGAGGGTGGGTAACTATTGGTGTGAGGGTGAGTACCTGGTGGTGTGAGGGTGAGTAACTATTGGTGTAAGGGTGAGTACCTGGTGGTGTGAGGGTGAGAATCTTATTAATGGTGTGAGGGTGTTTACCTAATTAATGGTATGAGGGTGAAAACTTAATTAATGGTGTGAGGGTGAGTGCCTAATTAATGGTGTGAGGGTGTGTACCTTGTTAAAGGTGTGAGGGTGTTTACATGATTAACGGTGTGAAGGTGCATACCTAATTACATGAATAACGGTGTGAAGGTGCATACCTAATTAATAGTGTGAAGGTGCGAATCTAAGTAATGGTGTGAGGGTGAGTACCTAATTAATGGTGTGAGGATGAGTACCTAATTAATTGTGTTAGGGTGAGAACTTAATTAATGGTGTGAGGGTGAGTACTTAGTTTTTAGAGTGAGTAATTATTGGTGTGAGTTTGTATCCTTAGTTTGATTTTGATGTAGGATCATCCCTTTATTTACAAATTTAACAAAGTCATGTATATTTTATGTAAAACAACGTATTAATTTTAATCTACAGGAAAAGTGGATATATATATCTAAGATAGTGAACAATTACGGAATGTAGATATTCTCATAATTAACAATGCAATTAAATGTACATTGTGTTATTTAGAGAACTTGAGTTAAATAAAGAATGATTATTGTGTGACTTGATTACAGAATGAACAATGTGTTGCCTTTGGACCTGGGAAGGATATGTTTGAAAGTACAAAGATAATAGGAGAGAACCAGTACAAAAAAGCCATGGATCTCTATCATACAGCCACTATACAGTTGTCTGGACCAGTCGACTTCAGGCACTCCTATGTTGACATGACAGATGTTATAGTTCAAGTGAATGCCACAACAAAGGTCAGTAGACATCATACTCAAGGTCAATACACATCACACTCAAGGTCTGTACACATCACACTCGCGGTCTGTACACATCACACTCAAGGTCAATACACATCACACTCGCGGTCTGTACACATCACACTCGCGGTCTGTACACATCACACTCGCGGTCTGTACACATCACACTCGCGGTCTGTACACATCACACTCGCGGTCTGTACACATCACACTCGCGGTCTGTACACATCACACTCGCGGTCTGTACACATCACACTCGCGGTCTGTACACATCACACTCGAGGTCTGTACACTTCACACTCGAGGTCTGTACACATCACACTTGAGGTCTGTACACATCACACACGAGGTCTGTACACATCACACTCGAGGTCTGTACACTTCACACTCGAGGTCTGTACACATCACACTCGAGGTCTGTACACATCACACTCGCGGTCTGTACACATCACGCTCGCGGTCTGTACACATCACACTAGAGGTCTGTACACTTCACACTCGCGGTCTGTACACATCACACTCAAGGTCTGTACACATCACACTCACTGTCTGTACACATCACACTCGTGGTCTGTACACATCACACTCGCGGTCTGTACACATCACACTCGCGGTCTGTACACATCACACTCGAGGTCTGTACACATCACACTCGCGGTCTGTACACATCACACTCGCGGTCTGTACACATCACACTCGCGGTCTGTACACATCACATTCGAGGTCTGTACACATCACACTCGAGGTCTGTACACATCACACTCAAGGTCTGTACACATCACACTCACTGTCTGTACACATCACACTCAAGGTCTGTACACATCACACTCAAGGTCTGTACACATCACTCTCAAGGTCTGTACACATCCTACTCAAGGTCTGTACACATCACTCTCAAGGTCTGTACACATCACACTCGAGGTCTGTACACATCACACTCAAGGTCTGTACACATCACACTCAAGGTCTGTACACATCACACTCAAGGTCTGTACACATCACACTCAATGTCTGTACACATCACACTCGAGGTCTGTACACATCACACTCGCGGTCTGTACACATCACACTCGCGGTCTGTACACATCACACTCGAGGTCTGTACACATCACACTCAAGGTCTGTACACATCACCTCAAGGTCTGTACACTCACACTCGAGGTCTGTACACATCACACTCGAGGTCTGTACACATTCACACTCGAGGTCTGTACACATCACACTCGCGGTCTGTACACATCACACTCAGCGGTCTGTACACATCACCTCGCTGGTCTGTACACATCACACTCTCGGTCTGTACACATCACGCTCAGGTCTGTACACATCACACTCGCGGTCTGTACACATCACACTCGCGGTCTGTACACATCACACTCGTGGTCTGTACACATCACACTCGCGGTCTGTACACATCACGCTCAAGGTCTGTACACATCACACTCGAGGTCTGTACACATCACACTCGAGGTCTGTACACATCACACTCAAAGTCTGTACATATCACACTCAAGGTCTGTACACATCACACTCAAGGTCTGTACACATCACACTCAAGGTCTGTACACATCACACTCGCGGTCTGTACACATCACACTCAAGGTCTGTACACATCACACTCGCGGTCTGTACACATCACACTCGAGGTCTGTACACATCACACTCAAGGTCTGTACATATCACACTCAAGGTCTGTACACATCACACTCAAGGTCTGTACACATCACACTCAAGGTCTGTACACATCACACTCAAAATCTGTACACATCACACTCAAGTTCTGTACACATCACACTCGAGGTTTGTACACATCACACTCAAGGTCTGTACACATCACACTCAAAATCTGTACACATCACACTCAACATCTGTACACATCACACTCAAGGTCTGTACACATCACACTCGAGGTCTGTACACATCACACTCAAGGTCTGTACACATCACACTCAAAGTCTGTACACATCACACTCAAGGTCTGTACACATCACACTCGATGGTCTGTACACATCAACACTCAAGGTCTGTACACATCACACTCAAGGTCTGTACACATCACACTCAGGTCTGTACACATCACACTAGAAGGTCTGTACACATCACACTCAGGTCTGTACAGTACACATCATTCTCAAGGTCTGTACACATCACACTCACTGTCTGTACACATCACACTAAAGGTCTGTACACATCACACTAAAGGTCTGTACACATCACACTAAGGTCTGTACACATCACACTTGAGGTCTGTACACATCACACTTGAGGTCTGTACACATCACACTCAAGGTCTGTACACATCACACTAAAGGTCTGTACACATCACACTAAAGGTCTGTACACATCACACTAAGGTCTGTACACATCACACTCGAGGTCTGTACACATCACACTCGCGGTCTGTACACATCACACTCGCGGTCTGTACACATCACGCTCAAGGTCTGTACACATCACACTCGCGGTCTGTACACATCACGCTCAAGGTCTGTACACATCACACTCAAGGTCTGTACACATCACACTCGAAGTCTGTACACATCACACTCGCGGTCTGTGCACATCACACTCGTGGTCTGTACACATCACACTCGAGGTCTGTACACATCACGCTCAAGGTCTGTACACATCACCTCGAGGTCTGTACACATCACACTCGAGGTCTGTACACATCACACTCGCGGTCTGTACACATCACACTCGCGGTCTGTACACATCACGCTCAAGGTCTGTACACATCACACTCGAGGTCTGTACACATCACACTCAAGGTCTGTACACATCACACTCAAGGTCTGTACACATCACACTCAAGGTCTGTACACATCACACTCGAGGTCTGTACACATCACACTCGAGGTCTGTACACATCACACTCGCAGGTCTGTACACATCACACTCAAGGTCTGTACACATCACACTCAAGGTCTGTACACATCACACTCAAGGTCTGTACACATCACACTCAAGGTCTGTACACATCACACTCGAGGTCTGTACACATCACACTCGAGGTCTGTACACATCACACTCAAGGTCTGTACACATCACACTCAAGGTCTGTACACATCACACTCAAGGTCTGTACACATCACACTCAAGGTCTGTACACATCACACTCGAGGTCTGTACACATCACACTCGCGGTCTGTACACATCACACTCGCGGTCTGTACACATCACACTCGCGGTCTGTACACATCACAGCTCAGGTCTGTACACATCACACTCGAGGTCTGTACACATCACCCTCGAGGTCTGTACACATCACACTCGAGGTCTGTACACATCACACTCACGGTCTGTACACATCACACTCAAGGTCTGTACACATCACACTCGAGGTCTGTACACATCACACTCAAAGGTCTGTACACATCACACTCAAGGTCTGTACACATCACACTCGAGGTCTGTACACATCACACTCGAGGTCTGTACACATCACACTCGCGGTCTGTACACATCACACTCGCGGTCTGTACACATCACCTCGAGGTCTGTACACATCACACTCGCGGTCTGTACACATCACACTCGAGGTCTGTACACATCACACTCAAGGTCTGTACACATCACACTCAAGGTCTGTACACATCACACTCGATGGTCTGTACACATCACACTCACGGTCTGTACACATCACACTCGAGGTCTGTACACATCACACTCGATGTCTGTACACATCACACTCGAGGTCTGTACACATCACACTCGAGGTCTTGTACACATCACACTCGCGGTCTGTACACATCACACTCGAGGTCTGTACACATCACACTCAGGTCTGTACACATCACACTCAAGGTCTGTACACATCACACTCATGTCTGTACACATCACACTTCAGGTCTGTACACATCACACTCAAGGTCTGTACACATCACTCTCAAGTCTGTACACATCCTACTCAAGGTCTGTACACATCACTCTCAAGGTCTGTACACAATCACACTCGAGGTCTGTACACATCACACTCAAGGTCTGTACACATCACACTCCAGGTCTGTACACATCACACTCAAGGGTCTGTACACATCACACTCAAATGTCTGTACGCATCACACTCGAGGTCCTGTACACATCACACTCAAGGTCTGTACACATCACACTCGCAGTCTGTACACATCACACTCACGTTCTGTACACATCAGCACTCAAGGTCTGTACACATCACACTCAAGGTCTGTACACATCACACTAAGGGTCCTGTACACATCACACTAGAGGTCTGTACACATCACACTCAGGTCTGGTACACATCACACTCGAGGTTGTACACATCACACTCAAGGTCTGTACACATCACACTCAAGGTCTGTACACATCACACTCAGCGGTCTGTACACATCACACTCGAGGTCTGTACACATCACACTCGCGGTCGGTACACATCACACTCGCGGTCTGTACACATCACACTCGCGGTCTGTACACATCACACTCGCGTCTGTACACATCACAGCTCAAGGTCTGTACACATCACACTCAAGGTCTGTACACATCACACTCGCGTCTGTACACATCACACTCGCGGTCTGTACCATCACCTCGATGGTCTGTACACATCACACTCGAGGTCTGTACACATCACACTCAAAGTCTGTACACATCACACTCAAGGTCTGTACACATCACACTCAAGGTCTGTACACATCACACTCGAGGTCTGTACACATCACACTCGAGGTCTGTACACATCACACTCGCGGTCTGTACACATCACACTCGAAGGTCTGTACACATCACACTCGCGTCTGTACACATCACACTCGAGGTCCTGTACACATCACACTCAAGGTCTGTACACATCACACTCGAGGTCTGTACACATCACACTCGAGGTCTGTACACATCACACTCAAGGTCTGTACACATCACACTCAAGGTCTGTACACATCACACTCAAGGTCTGTACACATCACACTCAAGGTCTGTACACATCACACTCGCGGTCTGTACACATCACACTCAAGGTCTGTACACATCACACTCAAGCAGGTCTGTACACATCACACTCGAGGTCTGTACACATCACACTCGAAGGTCTGTACACATCACACTCAAGGTCTGTACACATCACACTCGAAGGTCTGTACACATCACACTCGCGGTCTGTACACATCACACTCGAGGTCTGTACACATCACACTCAAGGTCTGTACACATCACACTCGCGGTCTGTACACATCACACTCAAGGTCTGTACACATCACACTCGAGGTCTGTACACATCACACTCGAGGTCTGTACACATCACACTCGAGGTCTGTACACATCACACTCACGGTCTGTACACATCACACTCAAGGTCTGTACACATCACACTCAGAGGTCTGTACACATCACACTCGAGGTCTGTACACATCACACTCGCGGTCTGTACACATCACACTCGCGGTCTGTACACATCACACTCAAGGTCTGTACACATCACACTCAAGGTCTGTACACATCACACTCAAGGTCTGTACACATCACACTCAAGGTCTGTACACATCACACTCGAGGTCTGTACACATCACACTCGAAGGTCTGTACACATCACACTCGAAGTCTGTACACATCACACTCGCGGTCTGTACACATCACACTCAAGGTCTGTACACATCACACTCAGCGGTCTGTACACATCACACTCAAGGTCTGTACACATCAACTCAG
Source organism: Pecten maximus (assembly GCF_902652985.1). NCBI lineage: Eukaryota > Metazoa > Mollusca > Bivalvia > Pectinida > Pectinidae > Pecten > Pecten maximus. The sequence goes on from NC_047015.1 coordinate 19,586,494, forward strand.
GTCTGTACACATCACACTCGAAGTCTGTACACATCACACTCGCAGGTCTGTACACATCACACTCCATGTCTGTACACATCACACTCGCGGTCTGTACACATCACGCTCAAGGTCTGTACACATCACACTCGCGGTCTGTACACATCACACTCGAGGTCTGTACACATCACACTCGAGGTCTGTACACATCACACTCGAGGTCTGTACACATCACACTCACGGTCTGTACACATCACACTCGAGGTCTGTACACATCACACTCGAGGTCTGTACACATCACACTCAAGGTCTGTACACATCACACTAAAGGTCTGTACACATCACACTCGAGGTCTGTACACATCACACTTGAGGTTTGTACACATCACACTCGAGGTCTGTACACATCACACTCGAGGTCTGTACACATCACACTCAATGTCGTACACATCACACTCGAGGTCTGTACACATCACACTCGAGGTTCTGTACACATCACACTCAAGGTCTGTACACATCACACTCGAGGTCTGTACACATCACACTCAAGGTCTGTACACATCACACTCGAGGTCTGTACACATCACACTCAAGGTCTGTACACATCACACTCAAGGTCTGTACACATCACACTCCGGTCTGTACACATCACACTCAAGGTCTGTACACATCACACTCACGGTCTGTACACATCACACTCGAGGTCTGTACACATCACACTCAAGGTCTGTACACATCACACTCGCGGTCTGTACACATCACACTCAAGGTCTGTACACATCACACTCAAGGTCTGTACACATCACACTCGCGGTCTGTACACATCACACTCGCGGTCTGTACACATCACACTCGAGGTCTGTACACATCACACTCGAGGTCTGTACACATCACACTCAAGGTCTGTACACATCACACTCACGGTCTGTACACATCACACTCAAGGTCTGTACACATCACACTCAAGGTCTGTACACATCACACTCGAGGTCTGTACACATCACACTCAAGGTCTGTACACATCACACTCAAGGTCTGTACACATCACACTCGAGGTCTGTACACATCACACTCAAGGTCTGTACACATCACACTCAAAGTCTGTACACATCACACTCAAGGTCTGTACACATCACACTCAGGTCTGTACACATCACACTCGAGGGTCTGTACAACATCACACTCCAGGTCTGTACACATCACACTCGCGGTCTGTACACACACACTCGCGGTCTGTACACATCACGCTCAGGTCTGTACACATCACACTCAAGCGGTCTGTACACATTCACACTCGAGGTCTGTACACATCACACTCGCGGTCTGTACACATCACACTCCGAGGTCTGTACACAATCACACTCAAGGTCTGTACACATCACACTCAAGGTCTGTACACATCACACTCAGGTCTGTACACATCACACTCAAGGTCTGTACACATTCACACTCGAGGTCTGTACACATCACACTCGAGGTTCTGTACCACATCACACTCAAGGTCATGTACACATCACACTCGAGGTCTGTACACATCACACTCGAGGTCTGTACACATCACACTCGAGGCCTGTACACATCACACTCGAGGTCTGTACAACATCACACTCGCGGTCTGTACACATCACACTCGCGGTCTGTACACATCACACTCGAGGTCTTACACATCACACTCGCGGTCTGTACACATCACACTCAAGGTCTGTACACATCACACTCGAGGTCTGTACACATCACACTCAAGGTCTGTACACATCACACTCGAGGTCTGTACACATCACACTCGCGGTCTGTACACATCACACTCGAGGTCTGTACACATCACACTCGCGGTCTGTACACATCACACTCAAGGTCTGTACACATCACACTCCAGGTCTGTACACATCACACTCAGGTCTGTACACATCACACTCGCGGTCTGTACACATCACACTCGCGGTCTGTACACATCACACTCGAGGTCTGTACACATCACACTCGCGGTCTGTACACATCACACTCGAGGTCTGTACACATCACGCTCAAGGTCTGTACACATCACACTCGAGGTCTGTACACATCACACTCGAGGTCTGTACACATCACACTCGAGGTCTGTACACATCACACTCGAGGTCTGTACACATCACGCTCAAGGTCTGTACACATCACACTCGAGGTCTGTACACATCACACTCAAGGTCTGTACACATCACACTCAAGGTCTGTACACATCACACTCAAGGTCTGTACACATCACACTCGAGGTCTGTACACATCACACTCAAGGTCTGTACACATCACACTCAAGGTCTGTACACATCACACTCGCGGTCTGTACACATCACACTCAAGGTCTGTACACATCACACTCGCGGTCTGTACACATCACACTCGAGGTCTGTACACATCACACTCAAGGTCTGTACACATCACACTCGCGGTCTGTACACATCACACTCGAGGTCTGTACACATCACACTCGCGGTCTGTACACATCACACTCAAGGTCTGTACACATCACACTCAAGGTCTGTACACATCACACTCGAGGTCTGTACACATCACACTCGAGGTCTGTACACATCACACTCGAGGTCTGTACACATCACACTCGAGGTCTGTACACATCACACTCGAGGTCTGTACACATCACACTCGCGGTCTGTACACATCACACTCTCAAGGTCTGTACACATCACACTCAAGGTCTGTACACATCACACTCGAGGTCTGTACACATCACACTCAAAGTCTGTACACATCACACTCGCGGTCTGTACACATCACGCTCGCGGTCTGTACACATCACACTAGAGGTCTGTACACATCACACTCAAGGTCTGTACACATCACACTCAAGGTCTGTACACATCACACTCACTGTCTGTACACATCACACTCCAGGTCTGTACACATCACACTCGAGGTCTGTACACATCACACTCGAGGTCTGTACACATCACACTCGAGGTCTGTACACATCACACTCGAGGTCTGTACACATCACACTCAAGGTCTGTACACATCACACTCAAGGTCTGTACACATCACACTCGAAGGTCTGTACACATCACACTCGAGGTCTGTACACATCACACTCGAGGTCTGTACACATCACACTCGCGGTCTGTACACATCACACTCAAGGTCTGTACACATCACACTCAAGGTCTGTACACATCACACTCAAGGTCTGTACACATCACACTCAAGGTCTGTACACATCACACTCGAGGTCTGTACACATCACACTCAAGGTCTGTACACATCACACTCGAGGTCTGTACACATCACACTCAAGGTCTGTACACATCACACTCAAGGTCTGTACACATCACACTCGAGGTCTGTACACATCACACTCAAGGTCTGTACACATCACACTCGAGGTCTGTACACATCACACTCGAGGTCTGTACACATCACACTCAAGGTCTGTACACATCACACTCAGGTCTGTACACATCACACTCGCGGTCTGTACACATCACACTCGAGGTCTGTACACATCACACTCAAGGTCTGTACACATCACACTCGAGGTCTGTACACATCACACTCAAGGTCTGTACACATCACACTCGCGGTCTGTACACATCACACTCGCGGTCTGTACACATCACACTCAAGGTCAATACACATCACACTCGCGGTCTGTACACATCACACTCGCGGTCTGTACACATCACGCTCAAGGTCTGTACACATCACACTCGAGGTCTGTACACATCACACTCGAGGTCTGTACACATCACACTCGCGGTCTGTACACATCACACTCGCGGTCTGTACACATCACGCTCAAGGTCTGTACACATCACACTCGCGGTCTGTACACATCACGCTCAAGGTCTGTACACATCACACTCACGGTCTGTACACATCACACTCGAGGTCTGTACACATCACACTCGCGGTCTGTACACATCACACTCGCGGTCTGTACACATCACACTCGAGGTCTGTACACATCACACTCGCGGTCTGTACACATCACACTCGAGGTCTGTACACATCACACTCGCGGTCTGTACACATCACACTCGAGGTCTGTACACATCACACTCAAGGTCTGTACACATCACACTCGCGGTCTGTACACATCACACTCGAGGTCTGTACACATCACACTCGCGGTCTGTACACATCACACTCAAGGTCTGTACACATCACACTCAAGGTCTGTACACATCACACTCAAGGTCTGTACACATCCACTCGAGGTCTGTACACATCACACTCGAGGTCTGTACACATCACACTCAAGGTCTGTACACATCACACTCAAGGTCTGTACACATCACACTCAAGGTCTGTACACATCACACTCAAGGTCTGTACACATCACACTCAAGTCTGTACACATCACACTCGAGGTCTGTACACATCACACTCGAGGTCTGTACACATCACACTCAAGGTCTGTACACATCACACTCAAGGTCTGTACACATCACACTCACGGTCTGTACACATCACACTCAAGGTCTGTACACATCACACTCGAGGTCTGTACACATCACACTCAAGGTCTGTACACATCACACTCAAGTCTGTACACATCACACTCGAGGTCTGTACACATCACACTCAAGGTCTGTACACATCACACTCAAGTCTGTACACATCACACTCGAGGTCTGTACACATCACACTCAAGGTCTGTACACATCACACTCGAGGTCTGTACACATCACACTCGCGGTCTGTACACATCACACTCAAGGTCTGTACACATCACACTCGAGGTCTGTACACATCACACTCAAGGTCTGTACACATCACACTCAAGGTCTGTACACATCACACTCGAGGTCTGTACACATCACACTCGAGGTCTGTACACATCACACTCGAGGTCTGTACACATCACACTCACGGTCTGTACACATCACACTCAAGGTCTGTACACATCACACTCGGGGTCTGTACACATCACACTCAGGTCTGTACACATCACACTCGAGGTCTGTACACATCACACTCGCGGTCTGTACACATCACACTCGCGGTCTGTACACATCACGCTCAAGGTCTGTACACATCACACTCGCGGTCTGTACACATCACGCTCAAGGTCTGTACACATCACACTCGAAGGTCTGTACACATCACACTCGCGGTCTGTACACATCACACTCGTGGTCTGTACACATCACACTCGCGGTCTGTACACATCACGCTCAAGGTCTGTACACATCACACTCGCGGTCTGTACACATCACACTCGAGGTCTGTACACATCACACTCGCGGTCTGTACACATCACACTCGAGGTCTGTACACATCACACTCAAGGTCTGTACACATCACACTCCAGGTCTGTACACATCACACTCGCGGTCTGTACACATCACACTAAAGGTCTGTACACATCACACTAAAGGTCTGTACACATCACACTAAAGGTCTGTACACATCACACTTGAGGTCTGTACACATCACGCTAGAGGTCTGTACACGTCACACTCAATGTCTGTACACATCACACTCAAGGTCTGTACACATCACACTCAAGGTCTGTACACATCACACTCAAGGTCTGTACACATCACACTCAAAATCTGTACACATCACACTCAAGGTCTGTACACATCACACTCGAGGTTTGTACACATCACACTCAAGGTCTGTACACATCACACTCAAAATCTGTACACATCACACTCAAGGTCTGTACACATCACACTCGAGGTCTGTACACATCACACTCAAAGTCTGTACACATCACACTCCATGTCTGTACACATCACACTCCATGTCTGTACACATCACACTAGAGGTCTGTACACATCACACTCAAGGTCTGTACAGTACACATCATTCTCAAGGTCTGTACACATCACACTCACTGTCTGTACACATCACACTAAAGGTCTGTACACATCACACTAAAGGTCTGTACACATCACACTAAGGTCTGTACACATCACACTTGAGGTCTGTACACATCACACTTGAGGTCTGTACACATCACACTCAAGGTCTGTACACATCACACTAAAGGTCTGTACACATCACACTAAAGGTCTGTACACATCACACTAAGGTCTGTACACATCACACTCGAGGACTGTACACATCACACTCGCGGTCTGTACACATCACACTCGCGGTCTGTACACATCACGCTCAAGGTCTGTACACATCACACTCGCGGTCTGTACACATCACGCTCAAGGTCTGTACACATCACACTCAAGGTCTGTACACATCACACTCGAGGTCTGTACACATCACACTCGCGGTCTGTACACATCACACTCGTGGTCTGTACACATCACACTCGCGGTCTGTACACATCACGCTCAAGGTCTGTACACATCACACTCGCGGTCTGTACACATCACACTCGAGGTCTGTACACATCACACTCGCGGTCTGTACACATCACACTCGAGGTCTGTACACATCACACTCACGGTCTGTACACATCACACTCCAGGTCTGTACACATCACACTCGCGGTCTGTACACATCACACTAAAGGTCTGTACACATCACACTAAAGGTCTGTACACATCACACTCGAGGTCTGTACACATCACACTTGAGGTTTGTACACATCACGCTAGAGGTCTGTACACGTCACACTCAATGTCTGTACACATCACACTCAAGGTCTGTACACATCACACTCAAGGTCTGTACACATCACACTCAAGGTCTGTACACATCACACTCAAAATCTGTACACATCACACTCAAGTTCTGTACACATCACACTCGAGGTTTGTACACATCACACTCAAGGTCAGTACACATCACACTCAAAATCTGTACACATCACACTCAAGGTCTGTACACATCACACTCGAGGTCTGTACACATCACACTCAAAGTCTGTACACATCACACTCCATGTCTGTACACATCACACTCCATGTCTGTACACATCACACTAGAGGTCTGTACACATCACACTCAAGGTCTGTACAGTACACATCATTCTCAAGGTCTGTACACATCACACTCACTGTCTGTACACATCACACTAAAGGTCTGTACACATCACACTAAAGGTCTGTACACATCACACTTGAGGTCTGTACACATCACACTTGAGGTCTGTACACATCACACTCAAGGTCTGTACACATCACACTAAAGGTCTGTACACATCACACTAAAGGTCTGTACACATCACACTAAGGTCTGTACACATCACACTCGAGGTCTGTACACATCACACTCGCGGTCTGTACACATCACACTCGCGGTCTGTACACATCACGCTCAAGGTCTGTACACATCACACTCGCGGTCTGTACACATCACGCTCAAGGTCTGTACACATCACACTCGTGGTCTGTACACATCACACTCGCGGTCTGTACACATCACGCTCAAGGTCTGTACACATCACACTCGCGGTCTGTACACATCACACTCGAGGTCTGTACACATCACACTCGCGGTCTGTACACATCACACTCGAGGTCTGTACACATCACACTCACGGTCTGTACACATCACACTCCAGGTCTGTACACATCACACTCGCGGTCTGTACACATCACACTAAAGGTCTGTACACATCACACTAAAGGTCTGTACACATCACACTCGAGGTCTGTACACATCACACTTGAGGTCTGTACACATCACGCTAGAGGTCTGTACACGTCACACTCAATGTCTGTACACATCACACTCAAGGTCTGTACACATCACACTCAAGGTCTGTACACATCACACTCAAGGTCTGTACACATCACACTCAAAATCTGTACACATCACACTCAAGTTCTGTACACATCACACTCGAGGTTTGTACACATCACACTCAAGGTCTGTACACATCACACTCAAAATCTGTACACATCACACTCAACATCTGTACACATCACACTCAAGGTCTGTAAACATCTCACTCGAGGTTTGTACACATCACACTCAAGGTCAGTACACATCACACTCAAAATCTGTGCACATCACACTCAAGGTCTGTACACATCACACTCGAGGTCTGTACACATCACACTCAAGGTCTGTACACATCACACTCCATGTCTGTACACATCACACTCCATGTGTGTACACATCACACTAGAGGTCTGTACACATCACACTCAAGGTCTGTAAAAAAATTTTTTAACAAAATAAACCTAAGGGTTGTACACTCCCCCCCCGGGGTTGTAAACATCACACTAAGGTTTTTAAAACATACCTGGGTTTTTACCATCACCCTAAAGGTCGGGAAAAAAATCACATTTGGGTCTGTACACATAACCTTTAGGTGTACACATCACACTAAAGGTTTTGTACACATCACACTGGGGGGGTCGGAAACACTCCCCAAAAAGGGTCGGGTACCCATCACCCCTGGGTCTGTACACACACACTCGGGTCTGAAACCACACCCCCCGGGTCTTTACACAATCACATCGGGTCGTACACATCAACTCAGGTGGACACATCACACGGGGTCTGTAACATAAACACCAAGGTCGCCCCCATCACACTCAGGTCTGAACACATCCCCCCGGGCCCTGTACACCCCCCCTTTGGGTCTGTAACTTTCACCTAAATTTTGTACCATCACAAAAAAAGCCCTTGAAAACATCACACTCGTGGTCTGTACACATCACACTCGCCGTCTGTACACATCACACTAAAGGTCTGTACATATCACACTCAATGTCTGTACACATCACACTCAAGGTCTGTACACATCACACTCACTGTCTGTACACATCACACTCAAGGTCTGTACACATCACACTCAAGGTCTGTACACATCACACTCAAGGTCTGTACACATCACACTCAAGGTCTGTACACATCACACTCAATGTCTGTACACATCACACTCTAGGTCTGTACACATCACACTCAAGGTCTGTACACATCACACTCAATGTCTGTACACATCACACTCAATGTCTGTACTCCTCACAGTCGAGGTCTGTACACATCACACTCAAGGTCTGTACACATCACACTCAAGGTCTGTACACATCACACTCAAGGTCAATATACATCACACTCAAGGTCTGTACACTTCACACTCGGGGTCTGTACACATCACACTCGCGGTCTGTACACATCACATTCGAGGTCTGTACACATCACACTCAAGGTCTTAAAATCACCCCAAAGTTGCCCCCTTTCACATAAGGTCTGTACACATCACATTTCAAGGTCTTTACACATCACACTCGGTCTTACATACACTCCGGTCTGTAAAACCCTTTTACACTAAAAGGCCGGTCCACATCAATAAAGGGTCTTTTAACATCACATCAAGGCCTTTACACATCACACTCGGGGTTGTACACTTTCACCCCTCCGGGTTTTTAAAAATCCCCACTCGGGGTTCTGTACAAATCAACCCCCTAAAAGGTCTTTTACACATCCACCCCGGGTTGTACAATCACCTCAAAAATCGTACCATCCCCTCGCGGTTTTACACATCACCTGAGGTCTTTTCCAAAATTCCCCTTTAGGTCTGTAAATCCATCCGGTCCTTAAACACCCAACACTCACTGGTGTCCCACATCACAAAAAAGGTCTCCACCCAAATTTTTAACATACCGGGGGTCAAAAATCAGTGGGTTTAATTAACCCAATTTTAAATACAATCAACTTAAAAAATTCAAGGTTTTAAATTTTTTAACCTAAAACTTGAACCCCCCTTTTATTCAAGTTTTGTCCAAACCCCCCAATGGGGGTTTTAAAATTCCCCAATAAGTTTTTTAAAAAAGAAAAAATTTGTTACCACCCAAAAATTGTCATAAAATAATGAAAACACCCTCGGGGTTGTAAAATTAATAAGGGCCTACAAACAAATCTTGGGAACCCCAAATTGGTCGGGCCTTGGGGTTTTTAAAATTAAATTTTTGGGACAATAAAATCCATTCCCCTCCTTTTGAACAACCTTTAATTGAAAAAATAAACCAATTTTGAATTTAAACATCCTAATTGCCCCTTTTTCCCCCTTTGTTTCCTATAACGGTGAACAAACCCCTGGGAAAATCCCCTGGAATTACAAAATTTTTAAACCCCCGGGGGCGTAACCTTTCACCCAAAGGGCCAACCCAAAAAAATTGGGAAAAATTAAGGTTTAAAACCCCAAATTTAAAACCCCCCTAGTTTCCCTTTTGAAAACCACCCCCTTGGTGTAAATTTTAATAATTTTTTTAAATCCCTCATTTTTTACCTTTCACTTTGGGGTCTTAAAATTCGGGGAAAAATTTTTGAAGGTTTGAAACATTTTTTTTGGGGTCGTAATTTCCATCAGGTGTAAATTTAATTTAATTAAACCTTTAATTAAATTGTTCCCAAAATTGGAAATTTAAAATAAGGGGTTTTGAATTTTCCCATTGTAAACTTTTCACAAATAGGTTCTGTCCAGCCCCTTTTTGGGTTAAATTAAACCCCGGGGCCCTTTTTCCATTCCTCTAAATTTTTAAAAAAGGGTTGCCTTGAAACCCATTCCATAAAGGTCTTTAAAAATACCCAAATTTTTACCCCCCTGTTTTACAACCCATTTCCCTTGCCTTCACCTAATTGTTCCCCCAAAATTTTGGGGGGGGCCGGCATTTGGGCCTTTCCTAGGCTGTTAAATCCTGTTTCCCAAAAAAATTCACCAAACTCATTTTTTGGGAAACTTTAACCTAAATTTCATTATAAATTTGTGTTTTGGTACTTTCCCCTTCAAAATTTAAAAATTTTTGCCCCTTAAAATTTTGTAAAACTGTTGGGGATTTAATTTTGGAGGGAAACTTTTGGGCCCCATTTTTAAAAAAAGTAATTGTTTTTGACCCCCCATATTTTTGGGACTTTTAAACCCCTCAAAATTATTTTAGGTTGATTTTTCAAAAAAATAATCTATTTTCGGGTTTGGTTAATTTTAAATGGGGACTGGAAAACCCCCTCCAAAAAATTTTTTGGGGATGGCCCCCCTTAACAATAAATTGAACCCCTTTTGCCTTTTCCCCCTTTGCTATGGGGGTTTGACCCCACTTTTTCGGGAAAATTTTGTTGATTTCCCCCCTTCCGGGGACGTAAAACCTCCCAAACCAATTTTTGGGGGGGAGTTGTTTTTCACAGGGGAATTTTTAAAAACCCTTTTTTCTCCATTCTTTTGGTAAACTTTGAATTTTAATATTGTTTTTGCCTTTCCCCTACTTGTGGTGTTAAAATTTCAAGTCCGGTGACCGTTAAATTTTGGGGTCAAAATTTAAATTTTGAGGTTTAAATTTTAAAGGTATCTTAATCTTGGGGATTGTTATTAATATTAATTGGTTTCCCATTAAAAAAAAAAATGTAAAAATTTTTTGATCTTCAAAATTTATTTTATTTTTGGGACCCTTTTTTTCCTCATATATTATTAGGGGGTTCGAAACCCTTTTCCTAATTTTTTTATTTTCCCCCTGTTCCCTTTTTTTAAAATACCCCCTATGTAAGACTGTTGACCTCTCCCATATCTATGTAGACCGTCGACCTCTCCCATAGCTATGTAGACTGTTGGCCTTTCACATATCTATGTAGACTGTTGACCTCTCACATAGCTATGTAGACTGTTGACCTTTCACATATCTATGTAGACTGTTGGCCTCTAACATATCTATGTAGACTGTTGACCTCTCACACATATCTATGTAGACTGTTGACCTCTCACATACCTATGTAGACTGTTGACCTCTCTCACATAGCTATGTAGACTGTTGACCTCTCACACATATCTATGTGGACTGTTGACCTCTCACATATCTATGTAAACTGTTGATCTCTCACATATCTATGTAGACTGTTGACCTTTCACATATCTATGTAGTCTGTTGACCTTTTACATGTCTGTGTAAACTGTTGACCTTTCACATACCTATGTAGACTGTTGACCTCTCACATATCTATGTAGACTGTTGACCTTTCACATATCTATGTAGACTGTTGACCTTTTACATGTCTGTGTAAACTGTTGACCTCTCACATATCTATGTAGACTGTTGACCTTTCACATATCTATGTGGACTGTTGACCTTTCACATGTCTGTGTAAACTGTTGACCTTTCTCATGTCTATGTAAACTGTTGACCTTTCACATATCTATGTAGGCTGTTGACCTCTCTCACATATCTATGTAGATTGTTGACCTCTCACATATCTATGTAGGCTGTTGACCTCTCACACATATCTATGTAGATTGTTGACCTCTCACATATCTATGTAGGCTGTTGACCTCTCTCATATATCTATGTAGACTGTCGACCTCTCACATATCTATGTAGACTGTTGGCCTTTCACATATCTATGTAGACTGTTGACCTCTCCCATATCTATGTAGACCGTCGACCTCTCCCATAGCTATGTAGACTGTTGGCCTTTCACATATCTATGTAGACTGTTGACCTCTCACATAGCTATGTAGACTGTTGACCTTTCACATATCTATGTAGACTGTTGGCCTCTAACATATCTATGTAGACTGTTGACCTCTCACACATATCTATGTAGACTGTTGACCTCTCACATACCTATGTAGACTGTTGACCTCTCTCACATAGCTATGTAGACTGTTGACCTCTCACACATATCTATGTGGACTGTTGACCTCTCACATATCTATGTAAACTGTTGATCTCTCACATATCTATGTAGACTGTTGACCTTTCACATATCTATGTAGTCTGTTGACCTTTTACATGTCTGTGTAAACTGTTGACCTTTCACATACCTATGTAGACTGTTGACCTCTCACATATCTATGTAGACTGTTGACCTTTCACATATCTATGTAGACTGTTGACCTTTTACATGTCTGTGTAAACTGTTGACCTCTCACATATCTATGTAGACTGTTGACCTCTCACATATCTATGTAGACTGTTGACCTTTCACATACCTATGTAGACTGTTGACCTCTCTCACATAGCTATGTAGACTGTTGACCTCTTACACATATCTATGTGGACTGTTGACCTCTCACACATATCTATGTGGACTGTTGACCTCTCACATATCTGTAGACTGTTGACCTCTCACATATCTATGTAGACTGTTGACCTTTCACATATCTATGTGGACTGTTGACCTTTTACATGTCTGTGTAAACTGTTGACCTTTCTCATGTCTATGTAAACTGTTGACCTTTCACATATCTATGTAGGCTGTTAACCTCCCACATATCTATGTAGACTGTCGACCTTTCACATATCTATGTGGACTGTTGACCTTTTACATGTCTGTGTAAACTGTTGACCTTTCTCATGTCTATGTAAACTGTTGACCTTTCACATATCTATGTAGGCTGTTAACCTCCCACATATCTATGTAGACTGTCGACCTTTCACATATCTATGTTGACTGTTGACCTTTCACATACCTATGTAGACTGTTGACCTCTCACACATATCTATGTAGACTGTTGGCCTCTCACACATATCTATGTAGACTGTTGGCCTCACACATATCTATGTAGACTGTTGACCTCTCACATATCTATGTAGACTGTTGACCTCTCACATATCTATGTAGACTGTTGACCTCTCACATATCTATGTAGACTGTTGACCTCTCACATATCTATGTAGACTGTTGACCTTTCACATACCTATGTAGACTGTTGACCTCTCACATATCTATGTAGACTGTTGACCTCTCACATATCTATGTAGACTGTTGACCTTTCACATACCTATGTAGACTGTTGACCTCTCACACATATCTATGTAGACTGTTGGCCTCCCACATATCTATGTAGATTGTTGACCTCTCACACATATCTGTGTAGATTGTTGACCTTTCACATATCTATGTAGACTGTTGACCTCCCACATATCTATGTAGACTGTTGACCTCTCACATATCTATGTAGACTGTTGACCTCCCACATATCTATGTAGATTGTTGACCTCTCACACATATCTATGTAGACTGTTGACCTCCCACATATCTGTGTAGACTGTTGACCTCTCACATATCTATGTAGACTGTTGACCTCTCACACATATCTATGTAGACTGTTGACCTTTCACATATCTATGTAGACTGTTGACCTTTCACATACCTATGTAGACTGTTGACCTCTCACACATATCTATGTAGACTGTTGACCTTTCACATATCTATGTAGACTGTTGACCTTTCACATATCTATGTAGACTGTTGACCTCTCACATATCTATGTAGACTGTTGACCTTTCACATATCTATGTAGACTGTTGACCTCTCACATATCTATGTAGACTGTTGACCTTTCACATTTCTATGTAGACTGTTGGCCTCTAACATATCTATGTGGACTGTTGACCTCTCACATATCTATGTAGACTGTTGGCCTCACACATATCTATGTAGACTGTTGGCCTCTAACATATCTATGTAGACTGTTGACCTTTCACATTTCTATGTAGACTGTTGACCTTTCACACATGACCTTTCCCTTTTCTAGACTGTATCTATTAATATCTTGTTTCTTTCCAGAACTATGTCTGGAAGGAGAACTAGAAAAGCTGTTACAGAAGTAAGTTTGTATTAACTGCCCCCTCTCCTTTCATCACCACCAAAGGCTTTTAAGCTCATTTTACATAATACAAAACTTTGAGGGAATTCAAAGCCAAGAAAGAGATCAAGGCACAATTAGACAACTCCCAGAACTAATTAACCTGTGACAGAATTGTTATTATAGGATAGAGGGAGGACTATTTATAGGGATGATCAAGGCCAAAGAACACTGACTTTTGTCAGTGAGCTGAATCCCCATAATAGTCAGATTCATGTAGGGAAAAAACATGTCGCCAAACAACTAACACCAGTAAGTCAGCAACTTTTTCTGTTTCAGGCTCTAATGAAAGGGGGACTACCCGCCAATACAGTATCTGTAATCGCTGGTCTGTCCAATGATTATGCTGATTATGTTACCACTTATGAGGAGTATCAGGTAGGACCAATTCAAATGTCTGCATGCACAGTGCTCAAGATGTTAGTTATTGATAAGTTATTTCCAACATATGTAATAAAAAGGTGACAGTACTTGAGAAAATAATATTTTTAATGTAAGTCATCAATTTTTTCACAGTGTGTATTTACCTCTCCACTTATAAAAGATATTTCATTGGTACATATGTCATATTTTCATTGGTGAAAGTAACGTAACTAACAACATAGAGATTACAATTTTGATGTCCGGAAAACATCTGACAACATCTCAAGGTCACTAACAACCTGATATTTAGGTAAATGTCATTATTCTTATTTTATTATTGTAGCAGCATCTTTCCTAAAATATGATCTTAGATCAAAAAATAAATTGTAAGTTAAATATTGGAAGTAATTTTACTTGACATTCAAAAACCAGAAGTGGGAGATCATTGGCCAATGTTTGAAGAATTTTAGTTTCTGCAGGATATCATGCTTAAACATCCTTTATTTGATTGGAAGACTGTTTGTTATCCTAAGAGGATTAACAAAAATGGTGTTATAAATATTAAGTGTTGTTATATGTAATAAAGTAATCAAAGCTATAGGAAACAGTCAATACTTAGTAGAATAACCTAACAAATATCAATTTATGTTTTAAAAATATGGAACATGTTTACTACAGCAACAAAGATACGAGGGTGGATCCACTATATATGGACCACACACATTGGAGGCCTTCATACAGGAGCTTGTGGTACTAGCCAATGACATGACAAAGGTAAGCTTCATACAGGAGCTTGTGGTACTAGCCAATGACATGACAAAGGTAAGCTTCATACAGGAGCTTGTGGGACTAGACAATGACATGACAAAAGTAAACGTCATACAGGAACTTTTGGTACTTGCCAATGACATGACAAAGGTAGACTTCATACAGGATCTTGGGGTACTAGCTAATGGCATTAAAGGTAAACTTCATGCAGTAGCTATCAACATTTATCAGTTTATGGTCAAATCTTCTCCCTTGTTACAATGTCAGTTTGATGTATCTGTCAGTGAAAATATTTTTGTACCTTTACAAAACTTTAATGCTTGACAAGGAATTTATTTTCTTCCTTGACACAGCTGTATCTAAGGGAAATCTTTTGTCTGCCTTTACAAAGTTGTACTGTTAACAAAGGAATTGTTTGTCTGCCTGTACACAGCTGTATGTTTGACATGGAAACATTTTGTTCCCATTTGCAAATTAAGCTATATTATTGATAGGGAACTCTTCTGTCCCTTCACAAAAAATTGTATCTGGCATTACTCTAATATTCAAACACTGTACATCTCCAACATCTGTATACTTGTTTTCTTCCCACAAAAATGCATAAAATGGCATGCATGGTATGGAAATAAAATACACCAACAAATGAAAAGAGCAGCATCCTTGTAATAATCTCTCTTACAAGATTGAAACTTACATACTAAACATAGTGCTGAGCAAGTGAACATTTTATTGGGATTCAATTAATCATTTATCTGATTTAAATGTTAAAGATAAAATCAGAAGCTCAAACTATTAAGGGTGATATTGGCATAAAGGATGTAATTTCTTGTATTGTATAAAATATACAATGGCTAGTTCTTGTTTCCAGTGGATATTAATTACTCAGTCAGAGATGTAGTACCTTACGTAGTTAATGTCTTTGCCCTCTAAAGAGTGACAACTTTTAACATTTTCAGGGAGTGCCGTCGTCCCCAGGACCAAATCCTCCTGATTTGATCAGTAAAGAGTGGGGATTTGTACCTCCAGTTGTATTTGATGCAGCACCACAGGGATTTGGAGCTCTGCTATCTAAGCTGCTACCTTCCTATAAACAAGTAAGTTTCTCAGTATTGCTTGTTGTTGGAGAAATGTATTGTTTGAAGTCTATAACAGTTATTTATGACCAAAGGCAAGTGTAGAGATAAAGGAATGGTTATACTTGGTAATCACTGTTGTGAAATCATTGATGTGTCATTAACTGGTACAGTACTGCTAGGTACATATAGCTTTTCTATAGGCTGTTGTCATACAGACATGTGATATTTATGTAAATACCCTTCACCTTAGATATTTATGTAAATACCCTTCACCTTAGATATTTATGTAAATACCCTTCACCTTAGATATTTATGTAAATACCCTTCACCTTAGATATTTGTGTAAATACCCTTCACCTTAGATATTTATGTAAATACCTTCACCTTAGATATTGATGTAAATACCCTTCCCCTTAGATATTGATGTAAATACCCTTCACCTTAGATATTGATGTAAATACCCTTCACCTTAGATATTTATGTAAATACCCTTCACCTTAGATATTTATGTAAATACCCTTCACCTTAGATATTTGTGTAAATATCCTTCACCTTAGATATTTATGTAAATATCCTTCACCTTAGATATTTATGTAAATACCCTTCACCTTAGATATTTGTGTAAATACTCTTCACCTAAGAAGTACCTGTTATCATGATAGCATATCACAGTAGTAAAGGCTATTAGTTGGCTTAAGTAATGACAGATGATTGATTCCATTTGGGTTGATTCTAGTAGACTGAATGGTTAGGGTTGATTCTAGTAGACTGTAGGGTTGATTCTAGTAGACTGAAAGTGTAGGGTTGACTCTAGTAGACTGTAGGGTTGATTCTAGTAGACTGAAAGTGTAGGCTTGATTCTAGTAGACTGAATGTGTAGGGTTGACTCTAGTAGACTGTAGGGTTGATTCTAGTAGACTGAATGGTTAGGGTTGATTCTAGTAGACTGAATGTGTAGGGTTGATTCTAGTAGACTGAATGTGTAGGGTTGACTCTAGTAGACTGTAGGGTTGACTCTAGTAGACTGTAGGGTTGATTCTAGTAGACTGAATGTGTATGGTTGATTCTAGTAGACTGTAGGGTTGATTCTAGTAGACTGAAAGTGTAGGGTTAATTCTAGAAGACTAAATGTGTAGGGTTTATTCTAGTAGACTATATCAGGTTTTTTCTCACATGTTTATGATAATGTTTCACCTACGATGGATGTTGGAAAGGTGATACATACCAATAGGTGTTGCATTTGCAACAGCGGCATCAGCAGTGATGAGATTTTGCTGTTAGCTCTGTATCTGACAAAGCTAGACCAACAAAACCTCAATCAAAGATGTAGCATGGATTGTAGAACCTACTACACTTTTCATTGATTTCAGCATTTTTTGGGTAAAAATCTTAAATTTCTGGACTTAATTTATTTAAAGTTTTAAGTTAAGCTCTTGCATATTAAGCTGTTTCTGATGAACTATAAAAGCTAGAGCAACCAACCTTGAGTTATATGTGTATCATGGGATGTATAGCATTACACTCTTTACTGCCATTTCTATGATTTTGTATTTTTTGGGGTAAAAACCTCAAATTTCTGGATATTGACAAAGCGGGACAGGCGACACATACAATTACACTTAATTTTGTATTACATATTTTGATTATCTTCATTCACCTCCTCTTTTTCAGTAATCAAATATTTTTAGCAATTCCAAATTGATTAAACTTTTTTAGGGCACCAGAGTTCAGGCTAAATTTGCAGCAGCACATCCTCGGAACAACAGACGGGTAAGTTACACTAGTTGTACATCTAAATTTGCAGCAGCACATCCTCAGAACAACAGACAGGTAATTATAATAAGCTAGACTAGTTGTAAATCTGATGTATACTAGTGGACAGGAGGGAACATCGGACAATTATCATGTAATTATAATACTTTTTGTTCATGATGTTGCCATGTTTTGAAAGACACTGCTGTACAGATGAGACCGTGTTAGAATGTATATCTTTAGTGATGTGGTGCAGTAATTCCTGTCTATTCATTGTCAGCTCATCACCTTTTTTTTTAACATTGACAATATATCATATTAGGCATACAATTAACATAGATTTAGAATATTCAGTTTAGATGAAGCCAAATGTTTTGAGTTGGAGTAATCTAATAATATAAATGGTGAAGTTAAAGTGATCTTTTTTTCATGTTTTGATGATAATTCGATCGAGTTCAATATGAAGTTTCTTAAATTGACATCTAATAACAGGTATAACCTTCGACACAAGTTAAGTTGTAAGGGTTATCTCCCTTCTTTCACTGTTTGATACAGTTTCATTGTTAGTACACTGAACTGTTTGATTAAACATTTAATGTTGTTTTGTAGGCTGAAGGGACATTCCTCACAGTAGAACATCTAGTGTCTACAGACAACTGGGAGGTGGTTTACAAGGACAGTCAGTGGTGTACTCAGTAAGTACTGACAATCAATACAACAGATAAACACTAACAATTCTTTGTAGTATTTTTGCCTTGCCATGATGAAGATGTTATTTTATTTTATTTTTTTGGTGATGGTGTAAACATCAACATTAAGAACTTTTGCTTCTCAGGAAGTAATCAAGACAATTTAGTGATTTAGAATAGTTATAATTTTACTCTATTTTTGGGAGAATATCGGCTAGCCCATTTTACAATTTGAAGCAGTTTTTAGTTATTACAATTGCCTTATATTTGTATGTCCATGGTCCATCTTTGGTAAACATTTCTTGTTTTCTGTTTTTCATGACTGTTGAACTTTGTTGTTGCTATTTCTTGAGAAGTGCTTTGTACATCACTGTAGGTTCCCCTAAGTCCCTAGTTGCAGCAGTGCCGTTAAATTTTGAGCCTGATCAGGAAAACAAAATGGCTGACAGGAAAAAATCTTTAATTTTGACAGTTGAAGTTTGTTATCATTATTTCTTGTTTACAGAAAGTTCTTCTACCTATCAAATGATAAATATCAAATAAAAATCAGTCCTACAGACACAAAAAAGACCATTCAATTGTGTGTACCAAAGTCCCTCTGGAATTTCTTGTTATTTTTCTGAATTTTGTGTGTTTGGGACAGACTTTGTCATTTAGAAAAATGAACTTGGGAACAGAGAGAAATGTATGAAATATAAATATAGTATTGTGTAGATATACAGACTATCATACAGTGATACTAGATATAATGTATGAAATATAAACATAGTATTGTGTAAATATACAGACTATCATACAGTGATACTAGATATAATGTATGAGATATAAACATAGTATTGTGTAGATATACAGACTATCATACAGTGATACTAGATATAATGTATGAGATATAAACATAGTATTGTGTAGATATACAGACTATCATACAGTGATACTAGATATAATGTATGAGATATAAACATAGTATTGTGTAGATATACAGACTATCATACAGTGATACTAGATATAATGTATGAGATATAAACATAGTATTGTGTAGATATACAGACTATCATACAGTGATACTAGATATAATGTATGAGATATAAACATAGTATTGTGTAGATATACAGACTATCATACAGTGATACTAGATATAATGTATGAGATATAAACATAGTATTGTGTAGATATACAGACTATCATACAGTGATACTAGATATAATGTATGAGATATAAACATAGTATTGTGTAGATATACAGACTATCATACAGTGATACTAGATATAATGTATGAAATATAAACATAGTATTGTGTAGATATACAGACTATCATACAGTGATACTAGATATAATGTATGAGATATAAACATAGTATTGTGTAGATATACAGACTATCATACAGTGATACTAGATATAATGTATGAGATATAAACATAGTATTGTGTAGATATACAGACTATCATACAGTGATACTAGATACATATGCAATGTATGCCATTTGATATAATGATTACTGCTGTTTCAGGTTCCACTGGGCACGGACTAGCACCATCATGGGGGAGAGTGAGGCTACCATTATATGGGATATCCCTGCTGATCAGGCTCCCGGTACCTACAGGCTGCAGTACTTTGGGGATTCCAAAAGCCTGTTTGGAGAAATCACCCCATTCTCAGGGAAAACACCATCCTTCCTTGTTACAGCTTGATATTATGATCTGAATTGAATGTTTTGTTACCAAACATATTGTGTGATTATGTTGATAGCCTTTGTTTTCAATGGTTATGTTTCGAATTATTTCCTTAATTTATATAGAATTATATGATGCATTTATATAGATTTATATGATGAGAGAAATGAGTTGTTTTACAGCAATGAAGATTGGCAATAAATTGGCAAACTATATCATTGAAATTTTCATAAATATGATAGATTGTTCTGGAATGTTACAGCAATATCATAAATATATTACTCTAACAAATCTATTACAAAATCTGAATATCCATATGACTATAGATACAATGAACCTGTGTATGGGATGCTGTGGGTTGGGGTGATGTATGTCGTGTTGAGTTAGCTGACTAAATTTGGGGTGATATATGTCGTGTTGAGTTAGCTGACTTAATTTGGGGTGATATATGTCGTGTTGAGTTAGCTGACTTATGGGATGATATATGTCGTGTTGAGTTAGCTGACATTTGGGGTGATATATGTCGTGTTGAGTTAGCTGACATTTGGGGTGATATATGTCGTGTTGAGTTAGCTGACATTTGGGGTGATATATGTCGTGTTGAGTTAGCTGACATTTGGGGTGATATATGTCGTGTTGAGTTAGCTGACATTTGGGGTGATATATGTCGTGTTGAGTTAGCTGACATTTGGGGTGATATATGTCGTGTTGAGTTAGCTGACTTATGGGGTGATATATGTCGTGTTGAGTTAGCTGACTTATGGGGTGATATATGTCGTGTTGAGTTAGCTGACTTATGGGTAAAAACATGTCTTGCTGTAACATTTTTTTTGGATACATATTATGTCATGTAACTGATTTTGGGGTGACATTTTTGTGTTGTAACTGACTTTTGGGTGACATTTTTGTGTTGTAACTGATTTTGGGGTGACATACTTTGTGTTGTAACTGACTTTAGGGTGACATACTTTGTGCTGTATTTGACTTTCGGGGGACATACTTTGTGCTGTAACTGACGTTTTGCCAGGGAGGACTCATTTAGGGGGGATAGACTGACTTTCGGTGATATAGCATGTGCTGTAATTGACTTTGGGTTTGTAATCATTTTTTTTTTTGACTGATTTGGGGGCGATAATTGTTTTTGTGTTGATGACTTTGGGATGATAATTGTCTTGTGCTGACATTTTAACTCTCCTCTGCTGACTGACATGATCTGAGCTACATATGTGTTCATTGTTAAGGGTAGATATATACGAAAGGCAGAAACCAGCTAATTGTGAATGAACAGCAGACAGAAACCAGCTGATTGTGATCCTTAATTCATGTGCCAAAGAATGATGTTAATCAGGTAACATTTCTCAAGTATGACCTACATTCCAACTCATTGCTGTAGATGATTTTGATAATTTTTTATGTAAATCCAGAAATAAAACAAAAAAATTGACGATCTTTTGTCAATGTTTTTCCTTTTTTGACAAAGAGAGGTTATAGGACAATTAATGTTCATCAGTCTTGTGCTATTTACGGAGGCTTTCTAAATCAAAGGCTCGTGCATATGATCTGAGGTCATGGTGGTTGTGCATGTTGTCCGTTTGGCGTTGGTAATATTTTTCTCTTCCTGAAATCAACAGTATGAACAGACAGGTACTTCAAACTAAATGGCAAATTAAATATCACCACTCCCAATTGAATTCAAACTTTATTTATAGTTGGTACATATTATAAAAAATCAACATTAGCTCTAATGAGCTATTAAAACTGACTACAACAGTAAAAGACATGCACAAATACAAAATAAAATAAATAAAAATAAATAAAACATAAAAGCATACAAATGTATTTACCTGAAAAATAAACTCAGTGTAAAACAGATAATTGCAGAAAATAATTGTTGGAAATATATTCTTGGAGCTATCTCTTTAGAGATATAAATAGTACATTATATTATGGATATTAACATAAAGCATTAAATTTATTTAGACTCTTACAAACAAAAAATAATTAATTAGAACTTAAAAACATGTTAAAACCGTCTGATGTTGTGTGTGTGTATATCTATATATTTGTCTGCATGTGCTGCATTTGCATTGTGGCCCATGAATTTTGTGAGTGAAGTTGTTGTTCTGAAGTGGTCTGGTAGGGCATTCCAGATGTTTGGTGCTTCTGACCGAAAAAAGAGTGCTTGCCATATTTTGTTGTCCTTACACGTGGTATATCTACAGTGTTGTGATATCTGAATGTGTAAAATGCCTTTTCTGTGATATTGATTAAGTCATGTAGGTATGTTGGTGTTTGCTTGTTTGTGATTTTATAGATTTCTATTGCAAAATTCCCGAGTCTCCTTACTCTCAGTGATGGTACTTTCGCAAGTATCTTCCTGTGTGTCGTATATGAATCCGAGTGCCGTTTCCTGATCCCCCCCCCCCCCCCCCATTTTTTGTGTGTTGGTTGCTCCACAGAAGTGCCATGTGAGTGGACAGAAATTGTGGACCAACACTAAGCATTAATGGAAAAAACTGAACATTAAATCATGCCAGGTTCTAGGTTGAATGCTTTTTATTTTCTGTTGAAAAGCGTTACCGAATTTCAGAAAAAAATGAATATATTTTTTTTACAAAGTTGAGGAACATATTGAAACTGGAGATAGAAATCATTACATTTTAGTTCAATGCACAAGACTATAATCAAGGATAAGGATGTACATGTATGGCATTAAATCACTGGTGATCAGAAATGCTGAGAACTGGTATTAAAATAAGTAAATGGAAGGCAGGGCGTGTACTTTGGCTATCTGACATATTCTTGCGTACAATGAAGTATCGCACAACTAAACTGAGTTAGAAAGCGAATACCTATCGCGCTCATTAGCACTAGATATATACTGACAGCAGACAAACAAGCCGACACCCCAATTACATGTACGATCTATTACAGAGTACAGGGGACAAACTAGTCCTAATACCATTATAGCGACAGATATATAATCAGATTAATCTTATTTGCTGTCAATTTCCATACGGATAGATAAGTTGGATAATTAGCCTGTGTTGTATGACTCGGGATGCACTTCTATGAGTTATAACAAGACGTCAGGACTAATCAAGCGGAAACACTCGTTCCTTCTATAGGAGGAGTGCCTTCAGTCTCCCATACACTCCTTATCGTCAGGAAAATTATTATGAAGCCAAATTCAATCGAGCACTTATCTTAATTCTGGATAGTTCTAAGACAAGATGCACGGTAGTACAAATTTACAATAGGGAAACGCCAATAAACGATGGCATACACACCCAGCGCCAATTAAATTGTTAATCCGTAGTGCTTGACCTTAGTGAACGTTGGCGTCGTTATTAATAAAGATTCGGATCTATTATCCGACACGCGACTTGTGGTAACCTGATGCACAATTTTATTAACCTGGTAGTTCATAAGTCAATTGGACGGATATCCGATAAAACGGAAAACTGTCAAAGTAGTGTATAAAAACTTAAAATTATTATCGTTATAATGGAAATGTCAATGATAACCGAGAAGGCCCCGTCCTTCCTCTGAACAAACTTCACACTATCTATTTTCGAAACTGAGGAATGTTGTTTTCGAGAAAATGAGATCTACAAATCAAAATAAAGAATGCATAAAGGATATGATGATCACGATATGCACCCTTATGCCGTGCGATGTACATTGTATGTCATTTTATATGTATATATAGTTTCTGTACTTGTATCGATTGTAGACTCGCGTTGTTGATTTATGGATACTTATTATTTTTCTTTAAGTTTGCCACTACTCCTAAATACTAGCATTAACTATTTTCTATTTCTTAGTTATTTTTTTTTTATTTCTACTGAAGTTGAACTAACTGATGATGACATTGTCAGTTATTGGCTTGCTGCGGATCGGGGCTTTAGCAGGTGTTTATGAAGCAGGGAAATTAGAAAATGTGTATCGATCAGTTTGCTTAAGAAATAATTAACGATTATTCGTGTATTGTTGCAGGATATACAACGAGGACGAGGATGAGGATATTTTGCAATTAAATTAATAACGAAGGCCGCAGGCATTAAAATTGCAAAATATCCGAGTCCGAGTTGTATATCCTGCAACAATACACGAGTCAAAGTTGATTATTTCTATTCTACCATGTACTGTTTAGTTCTGAGATCGACCTCTTTCTAATAGAAAAACAGCAAAGAAAACCTTGTAATTTATTTCTTGAGTATTGCATTATTTAATGATGAAATATACATTCTTTACAGGCAATACAGTACTACGATCAAGAGCATCTATCATATGGCATTGATTTTGAAAATTAAAAAAAAAAAAAAAAAAAAGGGATAAAAAAAAGAAAAAAAAAAGTGTGCCTCCGTAGGATTCGAACTCGCGTCGTGATAAAAAATTAATGAAAGACTAACCCATTAGCCCGCTCGGCCCATTAGCCGCTCGGCCCATTAGCCCGCTCGGCTATAGTAACCTTATATGAAATATGTGAATATTAGATATATAAAATTGTAACAGCCGTGACTCACGAGCGTGTATTATTGGCACGAGCGTGTATTATTGGAAATTAATACATGGTTTTCAACCAATCAAAACTGGCGTTGCATAGCAAACATGGTAGAATTGCATATAACTGAGAATATGATTTTTCGCTCACCTGGACCGAAGGTCCGGTGAGCTTATGCCATGGTGCGGCGTCCGTCGTCCGTCGTCCGTCCGTCAACATTTGCTTCAAATCGCTACTAGTCAAAAAGTTCTTATTGGATTTTGACCAAATTTGGTCAGAAACATCCTTGGCAGAAGGGAATCAGATTTTGCATAAATGGTGACTCTGACCCCCAAGGGGCCTGAGGGGCGGGGCCCCATAGGGGAAATTGAGGCAATTCCTTTAAATCGCTACTAGTCATAAAGTTATGAATGGATTTGAACCTAATTTGGTCAGAAACATCCTTTGGGGAAGGGGAACATATTTTGCATAAATGGTGACTCTGACCCCCAAGGGGCCAAAGGGGCGGGGCCTAATGGGGAAATAGAGGTAATTCCTTCAAATTGCTACTAGTCATAAAGTTATGAATGGATTTGAACCCGATTTGGTCAGAAACATCCTTCAGGGAAAGGGATAAGATTTTGCGTAAATGGTGACTCTGACCCCCAAGGGGCCAAAGGGGCGGGGCCTAATGGGGAAATAGAGGTAATTCCTTCAAATCGCTAGTAGTCATAAAGTTATGAATGGATTTGAACCCAATTTGGTCAGAAACATCCTTTGGGGAAGGGGAACAGATTTTGCATAAATGGTTACTCTGACCCCCAAGGGGCCAAAGGGGCGGGGCCTAATGGGAAATAGAGGTAATTCCTTCAAATCGCTACTAGTCATAAAGTTATGAATGGATTTGAACCCAATTTGGTCAGAAACATTCTTGGGGGAAGGGGAACAGATTTTGCATAAATGGTGACTCTGATCCCTGAGGGGCCAAAGGGGGGCATGGCCCCATACGGGAAATAGAGGTAATTCCTTTAAATCGCTACTAGTCATAAAGTTATGAATGGTTTTTATCACAATTTAGTAAGAAACATCCTTTGGGAAAGGGGAACAGATTTTGCATAAATGGTGACTCTGACACCCAAGGGGCCAAAGGGGCGGGGCCTAATGGGGAAATAGAGGTAATTCCTTCAAATCGCTACTAGTCATAAAGTTATGAATGGATTTATACCCAAATTGGTCAGAAACATTCTTATGTGAAGGGGAACAGATTTTGCATAAATGGTGACTCTGACCCCCGAGGGGCCAAAGAGGCGGGGCCCCATGTGGGAAATAGAGGTAATTCCTTTAAATCACTACTAGTCATAAAGTTATAAATGCATGTTGTAAACTCAGAGAGTCTGGACTTCATTATTTCTTTAAAGCAGTTGGGATCCCCAGGCTATAACCATAAATAGCATTGTTTGAGGTTAACAAACAAAAGGAATTGAACATGAACATTATTTTGACATTTGGTCAAATCCAACCAGGTGAGCGATACAGGCCCCATGGGCCTCTTGTTTTTAAAGCATTGACCTGCATTCCGAGCACGGTTCATGCTATTTTCATTTAAGGCAATGTGCGTTTATATTGCGTATAACACGAGTTTAATGCAGTTTAATACTCATGCTTACATTCCGAGCACTTACATTATACGAAAAAATAATTACGACAGAAAATCAAATATATCTACAAAAATCTCCGGAATGTTGAATCGGCGAAACAAACCTTAGTTTTGCTCCCTTGCCATTGCGGAAACTCTTCACGCGCTTTTTCCTGGGACAGATACATTACAATAGAGTCCACGGGAAACAGCTCTAGTAAGAAAGAATTTTATCAAGTATCAGTTAAACCATTTTTATCGTTTGTAAACCACACTGTTAATAACTGTCATTGTTTTAAATGAACCCGATGGCAAGCGTGACAATGCTGGTCGACTACACTGTTTATTGTGTTAGGAATCATCTCCTGATATGTGATGCCAGTTGGGGACAATGGTAAAATGCGGGTGAAAAAATACACGTGCAGTAGTCATGTTATGGATTATGATAGCGAGCTCAAGATGTTTGAAAAAGAGATTTCGCCACCAGAGAGTGAGGAATGAAGTTAGAATCCTAAAGGTAGGTACAGGAGCTTGATCTTCAAAAGTAAGAGGATCAATTAAAAGTAAGGTAAGCTGCACTTTAGGCTCCTGAAGGAGAAGCATCTTGGTTAAGGTCCTATAAGATTATAAGTGAACTACCTTAAAACAGCATCCTATGACGGAAACCATAGTTGTTAGAGGGCGGAGAAGACGGTATAATGTCCGCAGGGGTATATTTGGTGACTTTCGTTTTGGAATTGATAATGAATGGAGACGCATTGGACTGGCCATTACCACCGGTTACACAATATCGGCACGCTATGTTCTACAACTCCTAGCAAACATATCTGGGTCATGACAGAGAATACGACACTACGACGGCTAACTGGTCCAGTAGATCATACTGGGGCACCTTTCCACGGAGACCGACCTATACCTGCGCATGTGATTGCTATCCACCCCAGCATGTATGACAAGAGAGTGAGAGCTCAGCGTAGAGACAATGACAACCTGAAACATGCATATAACCAACGCACACATCAACTGTTTGAATGTCGGCCATGCTCAGATGCATGATCCTTGGCTAAACACCGGCCATCCCGTCTACAGAAGGCTACACCACAAGCTGAATACCATACCTGCTAATAGTCAAGGAACGGTTGAACCTATCTAACCATACAGTACAATGACCTCTGTGCCAATTCAGAGAGTATCTCTATTTTATGGAGGGACCACATTGCGAATGGAACCTGATAATAATGCTACAGAGACTACAATATTGCAGCCTTAAACTGCAAGAATATTTTGACATCCGAGGTAGCAATAACGGAGGGAAAAGCAGACGGCATCAACAAGTTTCACGATGTCCTAACACAACTACATAGAATAGTAGAGAAATACCGGCTATAGAATCGTCATTGGAGGCGAGTTTAATGAAGAGATGACTAGTCCTCTCAGAACATGCAGACAACTAGTATACACTCGGTAGGTTCATTGAAAAACACCATCTACTATTGAAATGAAATGTCATCATCGGACCACTATCCTGTATCTGATTCTTTCAGGTTAATAGACGCAAATAAGGGATAGTGATCCGATGTAATATGGGTTAAATAGGTGAGTGTGAGTTTAAGTGGAATTTCTCAGAGGAGCACTGACAATCATTGTAGGGCAAGGTGAAGACGGAACTAAGCTTCTCTCGTCACTAATTGATTCTGAATCTGAAAATCTGAATCTGAATTGAATAAGCTAGGAAAATTCCTTTATTTAGAGAAAGTAATAACGCCATTTAGTTGTTTAATTTACTATATGTTAGTCTATTTATAACGTACATCAACTATTGTGTAATGTCATAATGACATGCCCATTTTAATGATATACATATATGTGTATGTTAGACTATTAAGCGTAATGAATTACTTTTGTAATTGTGTACAGTCAAACCTGTATTAAGCGGCCACCCAAGGGACGACAGATATTGGCTGCTTAAGACAGGTGACTGCTTAAACCAGGTTGGCCAGAAACGGCCTGTTGCCTAATTCTTTTTTCAACAGATTATTGAATTCATCATATTACAATGCACTTATTGATATTGTTAACAATATACAATGTACCATGTATAGTGTATTTTGAAAACCAACAAAGATAAAAAAGTTTTGATGAATTTGATAAAAATACCTGGTCATGTGATCATCGCGGATGTCTACTTCCGGACAAAATGGTCGCTTAATACAGTACGATGCAACGACTCGGGGCAGATTTTTGTGGCCGTTGGCCGCGTTAGACAGGTGGTCGCTTATTTAAGGTTAATTATATATTGTTTTCCATCGGGCGGACCACAGACTGGCCGCTTAAGGGAAGTGGCTGCTTATTCAAGGTGGCCGTTAGAGCAGGTTTGACAGTATTATGTCATAATATATTGCATTGTATTGTTTTGTAATGTCTTCTCTCTGATATGTTGAAAAATACAATGAAATAAAAGAATCTCATTCTGACTAAAGCTGTCAAACAGATGGAGACAGTCACAGGAGCGCAGTTTGAAGAAGAGACCACAGCGAAGGAGCTGAATGCACTGCTTTATCTCCAATATCCGAAGAAACAGTGTGCGATAAAATCTGGTATTGGGACTCTAGAATGAGGAGATGAACATAGCAGTCACTCTCACTGGGAATGGAAGCAGACAAAATAGTATAACATTGAAGTGAGCTAGTAGGGCGAAACTCTGTACATGTATTTGACTAGCTGCAGCCTAGAAAAGATGATCTGACAACAGTGAGATCATGGAAGCAACTTAACATGAAAAAGGCGGAAAACATTTACGGAATAGCGACAGAGGCTAATAATCGTACAGCCAATTATTGTATTAATAATGGAAATAATGAATTCTCTCATACGGACCCGACCGGTACAAACAAACACGAAAGTTGAATTGCTTACGCCTGTATTCAAAAGCAAAGGGAGTGAGTAAGTATGTAAGACTACCGTCTCAGCATATTTGGATCCAAATCCAGGAACATTACCAGACGATTGGAAACATCTCGAGTCGCTGCTATCTTTAAGAAGGGAGATAAAAGTGAAGCAGGTTATTACAGGCCAGTTAGCCTAACGTCTGTGGTATGTTAAGTTCTGGAGTACATAGTAAGGGAACATATTTCTAAATTCATGAGGAATAACAAATACTTTTTGGACAATCAGTACGGTTTTCTATCAGATCAGCATGTCCACATCTATTAGAAATATTGGATAAATGGACCTAAGCTCTGAATGAAGGACAGACAACTCATAGATTGTATTTACATGGACTCCCAAAAAGCCTCCGATACGGTTCCACACACTCATAAATAAATTATGTTCATATAACTTTTCAAGCCAAATGGTTTCTTGGATATCATCATTCTTGATAGGCCGACAACAAAAATATCTTTAATTGGTGCATATTTCGAATGAATTAGCGTTACACCAGGAAGCCAACAGAGCTTAGTACTCGGACCTCTGATGTTTGTATTGTAATTACGTAAAGGATCTCTTAGGAACTCCGATGTTTACTTATTCGCAGACGACAGAAAAAAACATTTAGAATAAATTGAAAAAACGAACAAGACAGTTTAGAGCTTCAGAAAGATATTTATACTATGTGGAAGTGGAGCGACACCTGGCTACTCAAATTGCATCCAGAAAAGTGTAAACATGTGAGGAAAGACAGAAGAAATATGTGTCCCAATGAACCAGTTTACCATCACAACGGCAACAGTGTTCAGAGGTCCAACCAAGAAAAAGACATCGGTGTAATTATAGACACAGATCTCGCACTTGATGAGCAAATTTAAGGACGGCCTCCTGTGCGTGCGATATATGATTGAACTAGACAAAATAACAAGACAGATTTATGATTGTTTTTCTGCAATATTTCTCTGGAAAGATGCATCCCATTGCCACAGCTGTAGAGGACACGCATGTCAGTAGACCGTAGACCACAGTCGCGGTGAAAGATATATGCTGCAACCAACAACGGGATGTCACACACAGAAGGGCTGTTCGCCCCCAGCCAGGGATGATACGGCACACCGAACAGTCTTATGATTGGTTTATGTCATACTCATTTCGGTTCATAGTATTATAAGTACCTAGTCTACTAAGTTTACA
Source organism: Pecten maximus (assembly GCF_902652985.1). Classification (NCBI taxonomy): domain Eukaryota; kingdom Metazoa; phylum Mollusca; class Bivalvia; order Pectinida; family Pectinidae; genus Pecten; species Pecten maximus. The sequence continues at coordinate 19,617,529 of NC_047015.1, forward strand.
ATGACACTGCGACGCCACTGTATATATGTACCCTAGATATCGGGTTTACTTGTAATGTGAAAACAGTGGTCAAATTAGCGTAGTTCATCAATTCGATTTTAACCTCGCGATCCAGACACTAACAAGATTCATTCTTTAGGTAGTCACAGACAGGCGTAATTGATTATCTGCATGATGATATCTAATATGAATAACCACAAACCAGAAATTAGTATATTAAGGCAGGAACCCATGGATTCCAAATATGGAAATAATATGAAATTATTGCATATAATCTCAAATGCTTCAACATACTGCATAGTACATATCTGTCATGAATTAAACATACCTGAAAACCGAACAGGAAATGGGAGCTCTGTCACCACTCCCTATAAATGACAAATTCGGAGGCAACGCTCCTGCTGCTACGTTAAGATAATACAATAACCATTTCATCTGTAGAATGAAGTAGGCCGCGCTTGCTGATCAAGGATTAATGAGAATTCGAAATCTATTTCGGTAAATCAAGTTTATGGTGCACGATGTCATTTAACGTGACGTAATCACAAGCGAAAAGCAACCAGGCTCTTTCCGGTGCTCTAAACTTAATGGCAAAGTGGTAAAAAGTTCAATGTCGTTATTTGCAAATATTTCAATTTATATGATGTTTACGATGAGGTGATATTTAAAAAATTACAAAAGGAATTAACTTTAGTATTGCTACACTCGTGAAATCTAATAATGACAATATCAAATTTCAAGATATGTTACTTAACACTCAAGCAGAAACATTCCTCGATTCCTTGTGGATTGTTTATAAGACTTCAAGATTTCAAGATTATCTTTGTTTGGATTCAATAACATGTGAAACAAGGTTACAGCAATCGACAGTTTGACACAGATCCGGACTGTCATACGCCGAAAGGTTTAAGGTTTTACAGCAATACTAGATAGCTTGCACTTACAACCCAAGAATTATCAGCTCAAAGATCAGACTGACGCCTTTCTGGTCATATCATTATTCGTATATGCCTGCAAGTAATGGGCATTAACAATAAACACAGAAGAAAAAAATAATCCTCACCATGGAGATGACATGCTCCTAAATACTTTTTGACATCACCAGCAAAAACCGCATCTGCGAAACAGAATCCAGTTTTGTATAGACATCAGGCCTTACACAGGCAAAATGTCTTCATGTCAATTCATGTCAATTCAGGTTAAATTCGGGTCAAAATGTTCAGGCCAAATTGACTTGAAAACAGCAGATTAGTCAATTCAAGTAAAGACATTGACCTGAAATTGACCTGAATTTGACATGAAAAACATTTCAGGTCAATTTCAGGTCAAATACTTCTCATAAAATTGACCTGAAATTTCTTCCATGTGAAGTTCAGGTGTAAGTCATTTTTATAGATCGACTTGTAGCCTTTAGAGTAACTTCTTGTACCAATTGGAATCTATACCAATAGTTTCTCCAGGAAGAAGGTACACGTGTGTAGTAAATACAGTTGTGTAGGTCTGGGTCATATATCACAGTATGTAGCATGTCTGCAGAATAAAACAAACACAATGCTATTCAAACGTGTCAATGATTTAATTAAAACTCTTATACAGTCACACGGCTCACTATATTGAACAGTCAAGTCTAGAAAATCCATGAAATAACATTTAAGGTTTCACTTACGCCCAGCTCTTCATTTGTTGGGCTACATTTTGGGCTGCAACCTCAAAAATGATCATCACAAGTAATATTCATAAGGAGAAAGCATTAAAATTAAGGTACACTGCTAGAGCCAACTGTAAATCTTCAGTCTTTTGACATTAATTGTCTGGATTATTAATATCATCGGTGACGATACCGCCTGTTGGAGAAAGTAAAAAAAGGTAACAAATGAAATCAGCGGATTCTTCAGAAATAAAATATCAATGTATCAGTATGTCTTCAGGTAACCATAATCCAGTCAGACATTGTTGTCATAGTAAAGTCTGTACCAATATAATTTCAACCCGTTGACGGTAGGAATTAGGATGTAATTATTTTCTCTTTGGTATGCGATACGCCAATAGGTGGCGCTACCGGTATGTGCAGGTGCAAATGGGCCTAGATATCACTTGTACGTGTCATTCAAGCGACACAGGTAATAGTGAGCACACGTACAAATGGAGGGCAGCGGTTCGAATATTGCCAGTTGTGTCGTGTTAAATGATATTTCCAACAGTTACAGAGTTTGAAAGGTAAAATTAAGACGTATTAAGATACCGGACTATCTTAAATTCAAAGAGGGAGATAATTCAGAAATTGAAAGAGGACAAAAGTATAACACGGAAAAGTGAGGAGAATAAACAGCAGTATATGTTGAATTCTGATATCTTAGAGGAAGTTACACCAGCCTGTAGGGCTAAGGCCAACAATAAGGACGAGTATTGTTCTGAAATTTGGGCCGAGCTTTGGACAAGATTATAAAAAGATTCTGAGGCAGGATGGGGGACAGTTAAAGAGTACATAGCTAACCCTCTTGCCAGTGATTCGGATGACGACAAGAATATTTCACCCGCTGAGAACAAGGCGGTGAAAAGATTGAAGGATAAGCAGAAAAAGAAGAAAGATGTTTTCCTCAATAGACAGAGATCAGGATATGGATATCAAAGCCCAAGTTTCGCGGTAGGATCTTCAGGTCAGGCCTCTACTTCTGTGCGGAATTCTGACGGGAATCACAATCGAGGGAATCAGGGAGTGTGTTTTGCTCGTGGGAATTTCCGTAGAGATTGCCCAATCGTCAACGAGCTAGCCGGACAGTCCAGGACTGGGACATAATGACATATACACTAGAGAGGCTCAAGTCATTAAAGATAAGAATATACAGGAGCCTGTGATACAGGAGAATTCACTGAGTTTTTTTGACAGGCTGACATTTTAGTAAAACGTAGATTGAAAAATAACATTGAATTTTGGAAGAATATTGGTTGTTCCGAGTTTGTGCTAGATATGATCGATAATGGCCACAAAATTCCTTTTTATTCGGAAGCAAGCGAAGGAGAATTTTAAAATAATGTGTCGGCTATGAAAACTGTCGAGTTTGTTGAGAAGGCTATTTTGGATTTAGAAAAGCGTAAATTGATACAGAGATGGGAGGAATCTCCGTACCAATCCTATGACCTTATCGGTTCAGAGTGGCGGTGAAAACGTTCAGTTTTAGATTTAAGGGAAACAATCTGTGAAATATGACGATTTACACACAGCGTTGGAGTATATAGAGAAACAGGGGTGGTTAATACAGTTTGACATACATTCCGCATACCACCACATAGATATGTATCCACCTCATTCAGAATTTCTTGGTTTTTCGTTGAATTTTGGTTCAATAAAGGTGTTTTAGAATTGTTAGCGTTACCCTTTGGTCTATCCACGGCTCCGTATATCTTTACTGATGTTACTAGATCACTCATTAAAAAAGCGGAGACGTGAGGGTTTACAACGTTTGACGTATTTGGATGACGGCTTGTGTCACAATACATTGAAGTTAGTAGAACAGAATGCAAAAGTTAAAACTGACATTATAGATTCCGGTTTTGTGCCCAAAGCTGACAAATCAATGTGGGATCCTGTACAATTCATGACTTTTCTCGGCGTAGATATTGGTACTCTATTGGGAGTTTTATGCATTCCGGAGAGACGGGTAAAGAAAGCACATGTGTGCGTTATGGATATGTTGAAAGTAATTCACAGTAGCAGGGGAGTTCATGTCCAGTCCTTAGTTAGTGTTGTTGGGCAAATTATGTCCATAGAGTATAGTCTTGGGTAATATTACTCAGCTGATGACATAATATTTGATCAGTATGTGAATTTTACAAGCACAGTCGTTGAATGACAGAATTTTGGTGGGCGACAATGCTGTAGCTCAAATGCAATTTTGGGTTAATCACATCAATTGTATCAATTCAGTATTCTTCACAGTGTAATATAATTACTTTACAGCTGGTGGGCGTGGCACATGGTGTTTGGACCGAGAACGAGGCAGGTCAAATTTCGATTTTTAGAGAATTGACAGCTGTGTATCGAGTGTTGTGTTCACTTGCCAAGGTACCGAGAGAGGTTCGGATTAATAGATACTCGGATAACCAGGGAGTGGTGTCGATTGTCCAGAGAGGAAGCATGAAATCATGTTTGCAAAATGTAGCAAAGTGCCACCTGATATTTCTGAACTTGTGTTAGAAACCAGATATTATTAGAAATGGAATGGATTCCTAGAGAAGAAGATGTATGATCTGATTTTATCAGTAAAATTGTCGATGTTGACGATTGGGTGTGAATGAAAGTGTTTTTCAGAAGTTTGATGACATTTGAGGTTCGTTTGAAGTGGACTGGACGGGTTTGCTTCCTGGTACAATAGGAAGGTTTCTAAATATAAAATTTTTCTAGTTATTGGAATCCAAGATATAAAGGTATCGCTGCATTTTCAGCTAGTTGGACTGGAATAAATGGGTGGTTTGTTCCACCAGTGTATGTCATTTCGAGAGTCATTAGGTACATGTATATGCAAACGTGTAAAGCGTATGGCACGCTTATCGTTCCTTTTAGGAAGTCTGGTAGGTTTTGGCCCTGTGTGCGTCCGGACGGACAACATTCTATATCAGGTATTAAGGAATACAGATTTTTACAAAAGAAAAAAAGAAAAGTTCACTATCTCGATCGGGGAAAGGCATATTTTGACATGCAGATTTCACACTTCCTATGCTTGTGTTACGTTTTGATTTTCAGTTGTCATGTGTACATATTTTTTTACGGGAGTTCACGGTTTTACTGCTTTCAGTAAGAAGCATTTGTTTATTTTGCTTATATGATACCAATATTTGATGAAAATCGTATTATACGATTGATTTCATTGGCAGTTAGTATTATTGTGGTACCGGTTTTCGGGATAATGACTACACAATTATGGAAAATACTGATTTTGGAATTTTGCTGTATATTGTGGTTTTTACATGTAGTGATATATGCGTTGAAAGATGAGTACGATATGGTCCCGGATCATCTCAAATGCTTTACGTTGACACTCCCAAAATTACTACATGGGTGTAAAGCAGACAGTATCGTTAGGAAATATTGCCATGGATTTTTGCGATGGAAAAAATGGGCGTGTCAAAATGGTTTTGAGGAGGAGGATATTTTCCCGACGAAACCTTTCGTCTTATGTATATATTTATCATACTTGGTAAAAAATAACGGTGATGTTGAAAGTATAACATATGCTTTATACGGTATAAGATGGGCACATAACATCGTGGGTAAACATCCCCAATTGATTCTTTAATTGTGAAAAAGTGTTTGAAGGAGGAAAAAGATTGTTAGCGAAACCGGTTAAGAGGTTAATGTGTTTGTTTTCATAGTGTTAGTTTTACGACATCCAAAAAATTTCGTGGAATTGTCGAAAACGGACGTATACAGTGATGATGGCGCTTGTATTCTTGTCAGCAGGCGAAGTCGCATTAGTGCACAGTATGTATTTTTGAAATTTATTCAGAATTGTCTAGGATCAGTGATGATTCCGAGGACTTTGTTTTTCGTTATGTTACGAAAAAAGATGATACGTCATACATTTTATTGTGGTCTTTTCAGATTTTGTGCCGGACATTAAACATTATGGCTTACACAGCCTTTGCGCGGGCGGAGCTTCGGCTGCAGCTAATTCTGGTATTCCGGACAGGATGTTCAAACGTCATGGGTGATGAAGATCCGAGACCGTTCTTTGAGTTCATCAGCCAGTGCCTAGGTCCCTGTGAAATACAGTGGTTGTATTTGTGTTGTTTATCATATCGGATTATGTAGACGAGAAAGATAGTTTCATTATAAGATTTAGGACAATCTCTTGGCAGCAGATGCATTTACCTGTAAAAATATGAAAACAATATAATAAAAAAGGAAATGACCATTGATAATGCATACTTATTTAAGCATTGATGTCATTTTTTTTTAAATTCATCGGGGTATGAAACAAATTTTGCTTGCAAACTGTATGAATCCGCGTAGCGGATTCTTACAGAAGTTTGCACACAAAATCCGCGTAGCGGATTCTTACAGAAGTTTGCAAACAAAATTTGTTTCATACCCCGATGAAACTAAAAATTAATTTACATCAAAGCTTAAAATTAATTTCTGAAAATGATTTTCTAATTTAAAACATGTTTTATGTACAATTTTACTGGTTTTAAATGGGATTCTTTTTCTCAAATCAATACGCAACGTCAATTTTCGTATTGTGACGTCACATTTTTCGCGCCATTCTCGGAATTTCTTTCATAGAAGAATGAAAAGAATTTTTCGACCACGCATGTGGGTTAATGTTGCGTCCCGTTTTGTTGCTCATTAGTGTATTCATGTAAAATATACATTGTTGTACATTGTTGCAACTTGTACATTCCAATGACGTCACATTGTTTACAGATCCCGCGTTGTGTCTGCACTGCCTGACACGAAGGCTTCATTCTGTGTTTTTTAATGTTTTTGTTAGTTTTCTGATAATTCAATTGATCAGGTATGATTAAACAACCCCAATCAATATGAGGTGTGATTGTAATTTTAAGTTTAAACCGCATGTTGCGAAAAATACTTCAACTTTCACTTTGTCAGTGCATTCGTGATCGCAGCTTCGATCGGCTGTCATGGCAACGACGAGGACGATGGTTTCATCACAGTGACGAATTTATGTGGGCGACAATGCTGTAGCTCAAATGCAATTTTGGGTTAATCACATCATTTGTATCAATTCAGTATTCTTCACAGTGTAATATAATTACTTTACAGCTGGTGGGCGTGGCACATGGTGTTTGGACCGACAACGAGGCAGGTCAAATTTCGATTTTTAGAGAATTGACAGCTGTGTATCGAGTGTTGTGTTCACTTGCCAAGGTACTGAGAGAGGTTCGGATTAATAGATACTCGGATAACCAGGGAGTGGTGTCGATTGTCCAGAGAGGAAGCATGAAATCATGTTTGCAAAATGTAGCAAAGTGCCACCTGATATTTCTGACTTGTGTTAGAAACCAGATATTATTAGAAATGGAATGGATTCCTAGAGAAGAAGATGTATGATCTGATTTTATCAGTAAAATTGTCGATGTTGACGATTGGGTGTGAATGAAAGTGTTTTTCAGAAGTTTGATGACATTTGGGGTTCGTTTGAAGTGGACTGGACGGGTTTGCTTCCTGGTACAATAGGAAGGTTTCTAAATATAAAATTTTTCTAGGTATTGGAATCCAAGATATAAAGGTATCGCTGCCTTTTCAGCTAGTTGGACTGGAATAAATGGGTGGTTTGGTCCACCAGTGTATCTCATTTCGAGAGTCATAAGGTACATGTATATGCAAACGTGTAAAGCGTATGGCACGCTTATCGTTCCTTTTAGGAAGTCTGGTAGGTTTTGGCCCAGTGTGCGTCCGGACGGACAACATTCTATATCAGGTATTAAGGAATACAGATTTTTACAAAAGAAAAAAAGAAAAGTTCACCATCTCGATCGGGGAAAGGCATATTTTGACATCCAGATTTCACATTTCCTATGCTTGTGTTACGTTTTGATTTTCAGTTGTCATGTGTACATATTTTTTTACGGGAGTTCACGGTTTTACTGCTTTCAGTAAGAAGCATTTGTTTATTTTGCTTATATGAGATACCAATATTTGATGAAAATCGTATTATACGATTGATTTCATTGGCAGTTAGTATTATTGTGGTACCGGTTTTCGGGATAATGACTACACAATTATGGAAAATACTGATCTTCGAATTTGCTGTATATTGTGGTTTTTACATGTAGTGATATATGCGTTGAAAGATGAGTACGATATGGTCCCGGATCATCTCAAATGCTTTACGTTGACACTCCCAAACTTACTACAGGGGTGTAAAGCAGACAGTATCGTTAGGAAATATTGCCATGGATTTTTGCGATGGAAAAAATGGGCGTGTCAAAATGGTTTGAGGAGGAGGATATTTTTCCCGACGAAACCTTTCGTCTTATGTATATATTTATCATACTTGGTAAAAAATAACGGTGATGTTGAAAGTATAACATATGCTTTATACGGTATAAGATGGGCACATAACATCGTGGGTAAACATCCCCAACTGATTCTTTAATTGTGAAAAAGTGTTTGAAGGAGGCAAACGATTGTTAGCGAAACCGGTTAAGAGGTTAATGTGTTTGTTTTCATAGTGTTAGTTTTACGACATCCAAAACATTTCGTGGAACGGTCGAAAACGGACGTATACAGTGATGATGGCGCATGTATTCTTGTCAGCAGGCGGAGTCGCATTAGTGGACAGTATGTATTTTGAAATTTATTCAGAACTGTCTGGGATCAGTGATGATTCCGAGGAGTTTGTTTTTCGTTATGTTACGAAAAAAGGTGATACGTGATACATTTTATTGTGGTCTTTTCAGATTTTGTGCCGGACATTAAACATTATGGCTTACACAGCCTTTGCGCGGGCGGAGCTTCGGCTGCAGCTAATTCTGGTATTCCGGACAGGATGTTCAGACGTCATGGGTGATGAAGATCCGAGACCGTTCTTTGAGTTCATCAGCCAGTGTCTAGGTCCCTGTGAAATACAGTGGTTGTATTTGTGTTGTTTATCATATCGGATTATGTAGACGAGAATGATAGTTTCATTATAAGATTTAGGACAATCTCTTGGCAGCGTATGCATTTACCTGTAAAAATATGAAAACAATATAATAAAAAAGGAAATGACCATTGATAATGCATACTTATATTATATGGAAAGGACAAACACACAAATGTTATGAAATAAGCAATAAGTTAACAAATAAAGGGGTTTACAGCGTCATTGTGTGCTTTTTTTTGTTACATAGACAGATTCCTTAAATCTTCTTTTATCAATTATCAAACACATTCTTTTATTTTCTGTCACATCTTCAACGAAGATTGCTCATGCATGTTAAGAAGGGATTCCTGCAAACTTGCCTACTCAGTTCAGCACTCCTGGTCTACCGTCCGCCACGGAGTGATTTAATGTAGCCTAGGCCTTCATGAGTTGGTATTACTAGGCCTAGGGATAGAGTTTTAAAACTGTTAGGACCTATTCACTTTTGTAATGCACAAATTTGCATGGAAGAGTACTAATATTAAAACTTTCAATAGTGCTGAAACTCCTGGAATATATCTTTTCATAGCAGCTCATATAAATCAATGGCGTCGATGGTGGTGGACGTGCTGGCAGTTGTTTTGATATGTTTAGTCTGTTTTAGCCGTTTTTATCCATCGAACCATGTCTTCTAAATATGACAATTTCATGATTTTAGGAGATTTGAATTTTAACTGTCATCATGAAAGTAGGAGTAGACAGCTTTTAGATTTCTGTAATGTTTTTGACCTCACTAATAAAATAACAGAAGCTATCCGTTTTATGAAAGCTTGTATCCCTTCTTAAGTTGATGTAATTCTCACAAACTACCCTAGTCTATCTTTTAAACCCGTAAATTTTACCTGTGGTCTATGTGAATGTCACAATTTTATTGGATCTGTTATAAGAGGTAAAGCTCATTGCTTGCCAAGGAGCAAGTCAAAGATCCGAAGTTTTAGAAGTTTTGAACCACATACTTTTAACTCAGATTTATCTCAAGTTCCTTTCTCTGTGTCATACATTTTTTGACAGAGATGATATTTGCTGGGCACATGGTAAGTTAATGAGAGAAGTTGTTGATGTCCACATACCTGTTAAGGAGCATAGACCTCGTGTAAACAGACACCCTTAAAAGAAAGTAATCTTAGAAAGGCTGCTTACAAGAAAGCTATCTTAGGAATAAAAAATAACCGAATGAAGACAGCTATCAACTGGGAAGCCTATAGAAGGAAAAGACATTTTGTGGAAAAACTCAGGAGGTAGTCTGTACGGCTTTCCAAGTATGACTGATTTTAGAGACGACCGAGTGTTGTCAAAATACAAACTGATATCTGCCAAGACATACAGATATAGTGACGAATTTACAAACTTGCATGTGTACAGCCGAAAACTTCTAACTATACTTTATGTCTTTGGAAATCATCTGTAAATAATTAATTGAATTAATTACGATCCATTGCATTCGTTTATTAACGTCTGTTCGTTTCTATATGCCGATTTCGATACTTAAAACACTGAAGAGTTCCAATATTGGAGAATGAACATTAACACTTGCTCTATGAATCGTCCTAGAGCACCCGACTACCCTAAATCAATACATTGTACTTATGAAACAGGTACGAGCGTGAAGGTAATTGTATGAGAGCAACGAAAAGTGCTGTACATTCTTACGAAAATGACAAACATCGTCAAAATTACTTAAAAAGTAGTCAATTAATCGGCATTTCTTCAATTAACACCAGTTTATAACGCCGTTATGTAACCATACTTGAATAAATAGAAGAATGTACAGCACTTTTTCTCGGTTTCTTAGCACGATGAATAAGTGTATCATATTTGTTTGTACGACAAAATACGTTGGTCGGGTGCTCTGGCCATATTTACCGACCAAGTGTTAATGTAGTCCTTCGTGCCGGTCACGTGACCACGCGAGAACACGAGGAACGACGAAAACATCCCGATAAAGACGTAGGACACCTAACATTAAAATCCGATCAAAAAAACAAACAGAACTAACCGGGAAATCATTAAATATTGAATTTATATTAAAACATGATGTTTTTTGTTCTTTTTAATTATAAATGCAACATTAACCCACATGCGCAATCACATTTGAGTATTTACCATGAAAACAAAGAAAAATTAATTATATAATATTGAAAGGACAAACAAAAGTTATGAATTAAGCAATAAGTTAACAAATAAAGGGGTTTACAGCGTCATTGTGTGTTTTTTTGCTACATAGACAGATTCCTCGTTTGTGTTAGTTTTTTTTAAAGAAATGTTTAAGTTTTTTTGTATATATATTAATATTTTTGCACAGACCAACAGTCATTAAATCTTCCTTTATCAATTATCAAACACATTCTTTTATTTTCTGTCACATCTTCAACGAAGATTGCTCATGCATGTTAAGAAGAAATTCCTTCAAACTTGCCTACTCATTCAGTCCAGCACTCCTGGTCTACCGTCCGCCACGGAGTGATTTAATATAGCCTAGGCCTTCATGAGTTGGAATTACTAGGCCTAGGGATAGGACCTATTCACTTTTGTAATGCACAAATTTGCATGGAAGAGTACTAATACTAAAACTTTCAATAGTGCTGAAACTCCTGGAATATATCTTTTCATAGCAGCTCATATAAATCAATGACGTCGATGGTGGTGGACGTGCTGGCAGTTGCTTTGATATGTTTAGTCTGTTTTAGCCGTTTTTATCCATCGAACCATGTCTTCTAAATATGACAATTTCATGATTTTAGGAGATTTGAATTTTAACTGTCATCATGAAAGTAAGAGTAGACAGCTTTTAGATTTCTGTAATGTTTGTGACCTCACTAATAAAATAACAGAAGCCATCTGTTTTATGAAAGCTTGTATCCCTTCTTAAGTTGATGTCATTCTCACAAACTACCCTAGTCTATCTTTTAAACCCGTAAATTTTACCTATGGTCTATGTGACTGTCACAATTTTATTGGATCTGTTATAAGAGGTAAAGCTCATTGCTTGCCAAGGAGTAAGTCAAAGTTCCGAAGTTTTAGAAGTTTTGAACCACATACTTTTAACTCATATTTATCTCAAGTTCCTTTCTATGTGTCATATATTTTTTGACAGAGATGATATTTGCTGGGCACATGGTAAGTTAATGAGAGAAGTTGTTGATGTCCACATACCTGTTAAGGAGCGTAGACCTCGTGTAAACAAACACCCTTTAAAAAAAAGTAAACTTAGAAAGGCTGCTTACGAGAAAGCTATCTTAGGAATAAAAAAATAACCGAATTAGGACAGCTATCAACTGGGAAGCCTATAGAAGGAAAAGACATTTTGTGGAAAATATCTGCCAAGACAATAACAGAGATATTTTTTCATCTATTATAACATCACTTTTTAATCATTGTGTTTGTTTCTCGATTCCCTGATGCGAAAAAAGTTCAAGTTTTACTTACTTTGAAAGAATCTTTTAGACCTGTTAGTATTTTACCATTTATGTAAAAAATCTTTGAAAGAATAATTCATGACCAGCTGAGTGATTTTTTAAAGCCAATGTAAAGCCCTTTCTTGTCAGCTTTCAAGAGTGTTTATGGGTGCCAGACTGTCCTGCTGCGGGCCCTTGAGGATTGGAGACGGGCCTTGGACAACCATCAACATGTTGGTGCGGTTCTGATGGATCTGTCAAAGACACTTGACTGCATTCCTCATAACCTGCTGCTTGGGAAGCTGCATGTTTATGGTTTGGGTAAGTCAGCCATTGATGTCATCAGCAGCTATTTGTGTGGCAGGCAGTAGCAGGTCGGGCTGGGGCCTGTGACCAGTGAATGGGCTGGTGTAAAGGAGTCCCCCAAGGCTATTTTGTTGGACCTCTAATTAGTTTTATCAATGATATCATTACTTTTGTAGACACATTTAGTTTATACAATTATTTTGAAGTACAATATACTAAGTTTTCTTTTATGTAATAAACTTATACATTTTTCTGACCGACTGGTCTAGTCTCTTAACATATACTATATTAGTGTATACTATGTCAATTTTTATTCTGTGCTATGTTAGCATATATGTACATTACACTTTAATATTGTTTTAGATTATTCTTTAGAGACGCTTGTGAGAGTTACAAGAGTCCATTAATAAACTATCATCTTGGTATTACTATGAAACTGTGGTAAATCTTGACTTTTGCCTCTTGAGGACTTTACCCGGTTATTAGAATCTCAATGATGGCACTTCCTTTACTCGTGACGTCACAAACGTCATTTGTTACACAAGTCCCATACGGATGGGTGTTCGATTTATATTGATATCAACAGATGGATGGGGCAGAAGTTATTACAACTTATAGAAGCCTCCTTCTCAATTATCATGATACTGATGTAGTGACAGCGACATATACAGTATTGATCACCATCAGATTATAAATTAGGCCTATAAAGAAAACGAGGAACAAGGCACAAATAAGATAAAAAAGACAAAATATATGATAATGAATGGCAGAGTGTAGAACTTGTGGACAGACTTATTTTGTACTCGCACTCAATAAATAATATATGAGGTTGGATATCTCTGATTGCATGGCAACTTTATTGAACCCATTTTCATGTCATTTTCAGGTCAGGATTTGTGACTTATACCTTTGTAAGTTTTATTTTATTTCTCTTCACGAACTTAGATGTACAGAGAAAAACATGTTTAGAACAATGGAAAACAAAGCAAATAAGGGAAAATGGCATGAAAGAGGTACCTATGTGGGATTGACTTATTTGCAATACCAATGGATATTAGATTTGATGATTTTTTCAGTTCATAGTTGTTAACATTAACTCTACATACACGCAAATAATAAATATATGCAAACAAAACATGGAATTATTGAACCGCACTAAACTTTGAGACACTCTCATTTTAACTGCGGGTCGCATTAAAACAAAATAATTCAATTAGAATTAGACATATTTATATATATTAGATATCGTATGCTACAATAGAGTGTATCGTAGAGAATCGTAATGTAGTTTAATTACATTGTGTAATTAACCAATGTGGTAACTTGTGTGTGTACCGTCACTACATCCACTAAAACATTAGAAAACTGTTCTCTAATTGAAACTCAGTTCCGATCGATATTTGTTCAGTGGATACAAGAGTATTACAAATGAATGGATTAAAGATGTGAAATGTAGACGTTACTTGTAACAGTATGTAATCTAGCTGTAATCCATCTTGTAGGCTGGTCTGTACGGCAGAATGTGGTACACCTCACCGCTATGTAATTGGCTCCAAGCAACGTTTGCCTGTCATCACTTTAAATTAATACAACTTGTGGGACAAGGGATCCGATTTTGTCCGTCACCTATCGTATCGAGTACTCATCATCATGGATTGAATCAATCCAAGCGATCTTGTCTGTCTATCATGCTAAATCTGTGGTGGGTTAAAGTATTATAAACAAGACGCGTCACATTCTACGTTTAGTATTCACTCACTCCTAGATTAGTTTCGGGAAATAAATACAGACCATATTAGAGTAACATATCACAATGCTCTGCTTGTCAGGCTATAGTTCCAGGACTAGTTCCTTCCAATAACATTCTAACCAAAACAGCCTTTCCACCATGTCAATACGTAGGTCGAGAGACAGGGGAGGTAGTTACGATACTCACGGTTTGTTATAGATCGATGTATCACTCCTAGCATAAGTAACACTAAACATAGCCATGAAATGAAAATGTGTTATCCACATTTTTGGTCCACCAGACCGTGGTGTCACCATGTTTACCAGACCGGGGTGTCCATATGTCCACGTGACCGTGGTGTCCATATGTCCACCAGACGGTGGTGTCATCAAGTCCAATAGACCGTGGTGTCACGAACCATGTTCACCAGACAGTGGTGTCACCATATTTACCAGACCGGGGTGTCCATATGTCCACCTGACCAAGGTGTGTTGTAGACGTACAATGTAGCCGAGATGGTTCATGAATATGCAGCATAGTCCAATAGCTAGCATTTGTTGCTTTGTAGTTGAGTGTCGTGTCTATATGTACCAAAGTAAAGCAACGTCGAGGTCTTGGATGGACGACCGCTCCTTTGTTACCTGGTGTACGTTATATTTGGTGGGAAATCTTCATGGGGACTTGTTGGTGACAAGGGGGACTCGGTTGCAAATAAATAGTCATGACACCATTAAAGTATTTTTTGACTTTACATCCACTAACAGTTCCGGTAGGTGCAATGGAAAGTGTTTTTAGACTGATGTTATCAATTAAAAATTCAAGATAGGATCATCTTAAGTTCATTCCATAATCAACCGACAAATGTACCCGCGCACCAGCTGTGCTCCCTTAGCTCCAATCATTGATGTATGTAGCGCTATTTCTGTAGCGGTGCCTGTCTGAACACCAAGGATTTACACATCATCATAAATCATGTGCCACACATGTACAGCAGCCTGTTTCAAGTTATAGTGAAGGTCGTATCCATCACCCAGATCCTGAATCCACAGGTTTTACACATGACCACACCATGGTCCCCGACATTTCTCTGTAAATCATTCCATGTCATGGCCATGTTGATGAAAAACAGATTACACCAATGCATTGTTAATCCATTCAGATATACCTACCGCCCGAAATGTCATCTTTAAATTTGTGCAATGGGGTAAGGAAGCCAAAGAAAAATATAGAATGACCAAATGAGCCTAAGTTCCGATAATGTAATGCTATCAATTCGAAGGGGAAAGATAGCTCGAAAAATGAAGATGAATGGAATAAATGGAACATCAGAGCATTATCTTATACAAACGACTCACTGTCGTCCAGACATCAACAATAATACGTCTCTGACATATATCCCCGGAAATACTTCAGACAACATCGACTTCATAATCAAATCATCTACGTTGACAGTTTCGCTTGTTGAACAAATCCCCATGGTAACGAATCGGTCATTTAGCGCGGAGAGATGTTTCTATGTTAATACTTCTCACACACAAGAGGTTTGACACACTAGCCCAAACTAACCACAATGTAGAATTCAGTGTAAAACAGTACTGAAAATAGCTTATGAAACTGTTGAGTAGTGACATCAATCGTTATATCATTATATTGAGTTTAATTCCCAAATAATAATAATTAAAAAAGAGTTTACAGACTCAAATGTGACACTATTATACCCTATTTATCATTTCACATGAGTACAACTGACTTTCTAAACATCATATTGTTTTGTTTTTTCTCCATTTTTTAAAATCAACGTTTGGTTACAAACTTTCATACGATCTATCCGTCATAGCACACTACAGGTTCAAATCGGAACGTTAAGTTTACGGTCAATGACTTTATGAGTTCATTTATTATAGAAACAAGGCGTTATGATTGATACAAACTAGGTGGATCAGAACACAATTATTTTACGTCTTGCAATAACATGTGTACAATGCTAAAATTGACGTCAAACCACGATGTGTCGTTGGATTGTTTGGGGTCCCATCTATGACCTTTCCTCACTATGGACTACTCCGAGCGTCTACTAAAGGGACTATAACTATAATAGAATCAAACTCACTTTGGTTGCATGCAATGTGCAAGTATAGAGAAAAAAGAAGTTATAATGCGCATGTCTAATCGACATCGCTCAACCACTTGGCCCGACTATAGCAACTATACTTCATTTGCGCATGCGTCATCATTTGGAACCATGGTACTGATTGGTTGCTGTTTATATACATGTAATCACATTAGATGGAATAGCCTAACTATAGCAAATAGTTGACTCCCGAAGTAGGCCATGTGTACAATGTTAAAATTGACATCAAACCGAGTTTGTCATCGGAGTGTTTGGGGTCCCATCTATGATCTTTCCTCACTCTGTTATGCGGGGTTTGTTTGTTTGTTTGTTTGTTTAGGTTTTACGGCCCATCGACAGCTTTGGTCATTTAGGGCCAAACAAAATACTATTGCATACTATGGCATATTGGTGGATCTTCTCATTTTAAAAGGAACGGATGCCTAGGATATTTGTCCCGTACGGAGTCGAGAAAGGACAATTTCCTCTCTACGATCTTTCCGACGTGAAATTGATGGTTTAAGTTTCGGTTGTACTTTAAACAGTTTGTTGCCTGTCTCGAGAGACCGGCGTTGCTGCCATTTACTTCGAATAGCAGTGCAAATGATAGGCTTGCAATATGTATATGGTATTTAGATATTTGTCTGTTGCAGATTTAATAGACATTTTGCTTGCCGATCAACAAGTTCGTTGCCTTTAATTCCGACATTGACCGGAATCCAAAGTAATGTTATTTTGCATTTTTTCAAGATATGAGATATTCGAAAGAAAAGGTTTTGTACGAGTGCATTTTTAGGATCTCGTAGGACAGACAGAGAGTCGGAACAAATTTTTGCCTTTTTATGCGGTGTTCATCGATTTGGTCGAGGACCAAACCAA
Organism: Pecten maximus; assembly: GCF_902652985.1. Taxonomy (NCBI): domain Eukaryota; kingdom Metazoa; phylum Mollusca; class Bivalvia; order Pectinida; family Pectinidae; genus Pecten; species Pecten maximus. The sequence continues at coordinate 19,634,596 of NC_047015.1, forward strand.
TGGCACATGCTTCCGCAGAGAAAAATAGAGGCAACATCTGGTAAACGGATTGAAGGACAATGGTGATCCATGTAGCATGGTGATGAGACCATTTTACCATCTTTTGAGCGATCAGTGTAGATTTAAACATGACCGGGAAAATCTGCAATGCACTCCCGAAAGGAGGATTTGTGTTCTTCGGGTAATGCACTCGATACATCAGATACGCTATACTCGGCTATCAAGGATACATTTTCCTGTAGAAAGTTTGAGATTCTTATGCTGAATGTTGGAAATTTTTTGGTTTAGAGCGAATATGTTTCGGTATTGTGGATTGAAAACAAGATTGAAGGACGGGTTTTTCGGGGTTGACTTCAATTGAGCAGTATACTGTAGGGCCATTTTTTCCTTCGTCATCTAAAGATGGTTCATTTGCCTCTACGTAAAGGCTCTGTACTTGTGTTGTTCGAAAAACACCAAGTGCTAGACATAGTCCTTGATCGTTTTGATATGTGCCCTATAAAGGCGTATAAGCATTTAACTGTCTGCGCCCCAGTCAGTATGGGATAATAGGCGTAAAATGTTCATTGTTTTGAGCACATTCTATATGTGAAACAAAGGAATGTTTCGAATCGAAAATTAGTCCGAGGAATTTAGTCTACTCGGCAATAGGAATTTTGCTACCATTTAATGATAGATCGGGATCATTATGTGGTTTTCGTTGTGCATGCAGACAGTTTTTGATCTGGAAAATTTGAAGCCATTTTCATCTGCCTATGTTTATAGTTTGACTAAACATTGTTTAAGCTGTTGTTTTATCGTGTGCATGTTCTTCGACCTATAGCAGATCAAGAAGTCATCAACGAATAGAGACCCTTCAGTTGACTTACCGAGACATTTAGTTGTATTGTTGATTTTCAGGCCGAAAAGTGTTACGGAAAATAATACCACCCTGAGGGACTCCCATTTCCTGTTTAACTATTTCAAAATGTCTATCAGATATGTGATTTGAAATGACAAGCAGGTCTTCCATAATACCATATTACCATGTAGTATCGCATGCTTTCTCCAGATCAAAGGAACATAGCAACAAGATGTTCCTTCTTTGTGAAAGCTTCTCGAATGAAGCTTTCTAATCAGACTTAATGGTCAACGGTTCCTCTGTGGTTTCTGAATCCACCTTGGATTGGACTCAAAAATATTATTTGATTCAAGGAACCAACTACAAAGTAGTCTAGTGTTTATCATCCGTTCAAGTGTTTTACAAATGCAGCTCGTTAGAGAGATAGGGCGATAATTATTTGTTTCAGTGGCGTCCTTGCCAGGTTTAGGAACTGGAATAATTGTAGATTCCTTCCAAGACTCGGGGACCTTTCCCGAAGCGTAGACTTGATATATAGGAGACATTGCAATGAAAATTCCGGAAGATGTTTCAAGATTTGGTACGGAAGTTCATCGGGCCCAGCTGCTGAATCGTGAGATTTTTAGAGACTCAAGCAAGTCCGGGTGATCGAAAGGTTTGTTATAACTTTCTGTTTTGGAGGATTTAAAGTTAAGGCGTTTCTTTTCTTTGTCTTTTTTGAATGTTTGGAATTTTTTGGAGTGATTTTTGACTGATGAGTTTTGGGCTATATTTTTGGCAAATGCATTTGCGATTTCAGATTTAGAAGAGAAAATTTGCTGCTTGAGGCGCGGCTCTCCAGCGCCATAGTATTAGGGTTACACAGAGTAATATACTCGAAAAAGAATTCAATATTTCTCATGCGAAAATTGTCATTCTCTTGCGATTGATCCTAAGCCACCGCCCTCTGGTTATTAAAGACCCCGTGCTCGGAGTGACCAGCCGATTGATAATCCACTTTGCGAGATGCAACCCACGGCAAACTTGTTGGCTCAAATTGGAGCTGTTGTGAAAGCCTTCTGCTACACTGATACCAAGTGCACACCAATCATACCCCTGAAACAATCGGTGTGGACAGCGCACCCAGTCTCGGGACGTTGAAACAGCCTTTTTAATGGAGACCGTTCAAAATAAAACCGTCATTATTAGAGCATATATTTTGCTCATATCTTAAAAAAGAAACGATATAATTTCTAATTTCATAAAACGATCACAACTTTATGACCTTCAAAACTGATGTATCTTGGAGATGCATAAATAATTAACATGCAAACAGATCAAAATTACTTGTAGTAAAAGAGGATCAAATGATACAGAAGAAACACTAACATAATTATGAAGTAAGACATTCTCCAATGACCCAAGCCATACCCTGTACACAATGCAACGTCAAATTCCTTAATTAAAACTGTGATACCACTTCATTGACACTGCTGGGAGAAAGTTTGGAATATCAAAGACAATATTCTTCTCTATCCATCACTCAGTTTGGTATGTCAGAGAGCTCTGTTCTAACACACCTTCATGCTTCACATGACGATGACAAACAATCTGTCCTTCGTAAGGCGAGCACGATCCTTTTACTCCTGGCCAGACGAAGGAAAGTGTAGAGAACTCTACCACGCTCATCCACCTCAGTTACAAACAGCTCATAATATCCAAATGGTGTACCAATCAGAGTCTGGTAAGCCAGCTTTCTAACTATTTCACGATTTTTAAAGACAATGGAATGCGGTTTCTGTGGAGGAGTTATGTTGTCGTTCCTGCATTGAGAGTGGATCTCAGACAATTTTCGATGAACACGATCAAAGAAGATATTCTCAACTTGTCTCTGATGAAATCATTAATGGCCATCCCATCCCGTTCAGGAATACCACAACAGTAGGTCTTATCGGTGTTCATTGCAGTTCCGGCATTAATGTCACCAGTCTACTCCTTTAGTGTTACCCCAATTTTCAAACCAAACAAAATAATAATAAAAAAACTGTATTGATAAAAAAAACAAGGTGTTTCTGATGAGAAAGCGTCTTCTACTTAATCGTCACATTCTCAAAATGAGAACCGGAAGCGACATCGAAACCGAGGCAAAGTAACAAGCATCGAACTAATCTGACATCGAATCGCATAGAGAAATGGAATATTGGTGAACGGACGGCCTATCGAGCAGTGTATAGTTGATATGGCCACACAAATCACATGAATTATTGTTGATGTGGATATTTTAAACCAGGATGTTTCCGCTTACTATGGTATTCAAACTCTCATCTAAGATTACGTTTAGTTCAGGCTTATGTCGCATCGTGTCGGGAGTTATTACCCTGATAACACGGAAGCCATATGTTAAAACTAAATGGATAATCATCGGACCGGTCAGTCACGCCTTCATCAGCGCTATCAAAATAATTGACTATTTGACAAGAAAATAAAGAACAAATATATCAGCTTGTTTACCTTAAGGCTCACTTCGTGAATATTTTACCCGGATATTATATCCTCGACTTACAATTAAGTCAAATATTTTCAATAGGCCGACGGCCTTTCTATCACAAGAAACCAAAAATAAATAGTCGAGCGTGTATACCTAGAGGCGTACATTTTATCTTGATTGTGTTTAATCTAAACATCAATTGAATAAGTGTTTTACAGTTGGTTAGATTGGTATTGTTGATGTGTTTCTGGTCTATATCTAAGGAAGAGGGATCATATAATCATACAACTGTTGAATACTTAATTCTATCTGTTTTAAACATTATAGTCAATTACAATATTTTGAACCAAATATTAACACAATAGTCATTAATAAAAGAATCGAAAATGGTTTTGTGACATTGATACCCTTAATTATGATATCCTCACTCCTGAGGAGTGAAAGAATCGTTTCGTTTGTATAATGCATTATGGTGTTGACAACTAAACTGATAGCGTCATTACACAATACGGCGCAGCAGTGCCCAGAGATATATGGTTGTATTACTGTCGGTGTCTACAGTATGGGGTACTATGTAGAGTTATCATAACAGCGGCTTTATATGGAATACGGACAATCGCAGACGGTATCGAATGATTAATGAGCATGATATACTGATACAAGCATTGATTTTTTTGCTCGGTTCAAACAATAGCCATTCTTAGTTCGTTGATCTTTGTATTTTGTTGTAGGGAACGCGGTGGCCGCGTGGTTAAGGTGTCCCGACACTTTATCACTAGCCCTCCACCTCTGGGTTGCGAGTTCGAAACCGACGTGGGGCATTTGTTTGGTACTGACCGTAGATCGGCGGGTTTTCTTCGGGTACTCCGGCTTTCTTCCACCTTCTAAACCTTGCACGTCCATAAATGACCCTGGCTGTTAATAGGTCGTTTAACAAAATAAACCAATAGCACTTTGTTGCACCATTAAACAATGATGTAGGTCATTTTGTACGTAAAACGTTCAGATAAAACATTACCGTATTTGTCATAGATTGATAGTGATGGGATTTAGAGTGATATTCTTGGCATTGAATGCGCGATAAAACAGTCAAATTTCAACGTTTAGAGTTTTTTGGGATATCTCGGACGATGAAGAAATAGTTAAAGTAACCCAGGAAGCTGAGACGATTGAATACAGATTCCATGGTCCTCTTAAGGAATGCCAATTGAATGGCAGTGTTGAAAATGAGAAGTACCAAAACACAAGAACAAGACCAAATGGGAAGTACACATTTTTGAAGCATGGGCAAAAGAAAGGAATAAATGCCAAAATAATCCAAACATAGACCCAGTTACATATAGCTGTCCAATATTACACTTGATTATTTCTATATTGGAATGCTAAAGGTAACTCATTGGGCTGGTAGAGGTAGCATGGTACATACTGACATATATTGGATTTCTGAAACGAAGAATTATGTAACAGCTATGTTTTAACATCGAAGAGAGCCCTGTTATCGGCATCAATCCCATCACCTTTACACATCTGTTAAATAATAACATTTTAAAAACAAAATAAAACCACGTGTCACAAACACCTAGGTATCACTCTATCAGCCAACGGATATTAAACTGATTCTTTACATCATCTTATCAGTGAAACATCCAGAAAACTCAAATCCAGCATAGACGAAAAATCTGGGATAGTATAACATTAGACCAAAGTAAGTTATTAGAAACCATACAGCTTGAAGCAGCTAGGATCATGACTTGGGCTACAAAACTTGCCAGTCATGATCGCTTATATGGTTTAAATACTCTTGTTAATAGAAGGAGAAAGCATGGCATCATTAATGTTTTAGATTGTTCATGGTCCATGCCCTTCCCACCTAACTAACATATTTCCAGTTCGTCATTTCAACATTAACTCTTATAACACATGGATTCTGACTCTTTATCTATAAAGACTCGTATCTACCTTCTTGTGTTCACCTATGTCACGCACTCTCCGCTGTCATAAAATGTAATCCGTCTATTCCTAGTTTCCTAATAATGATATCCTAATTGTTCCTCTAAACTATTGTATAAGATTACACAGTCAGATTCACCACGACCGTCTTCGGATACATTGCAGCTCTCAAAACAATCATTTGTACTCTCGTTATGTTGTTAACGGTCCTCTGTGTTCTATAGTTTCATCAGACTGGTTACAAGAATACTTCCTGTTGTCCTAACTAAATCAACATGGGATGTTTTAGAAACCTACCTCCAGACTACACTGTTGATATTTTACTATATGGTAACCCTGATATGCTTGATCAGTATAACCAACAATATGTTTGATAATGTTTAAAATGTTATTCCAGTCGCGTTAAACGTTTTTAGTAGGTACTGATACGTATTCATTAACACCTTCTTATCACTTTCTTATCACTTGACCTGATGAAATACAGTGTCTATAAATACCGTATATTAATCACAATTTATGTATAGACATGGTTACAGTACCTTAGTAAGATGAAATTGCAACTAATTTAGGCTAATAAAACATATCTAAAGTCTTGTATCGCCTTCACCTTCGGGACGAGCTGACACAAAGACCTCACCTAGAGAAGTCAATTCGTCACGTACATTCACAACAAAATTGTTAAAAAGTACTATTATACATGGAATCTGATGACATACTCATTCAATATGTTATCATGTCCCGATGCCTTACTTGATTTTAAATTCGTTGTAGCGGAATATATTTCGCTTTCATAATCATCCATCATTGTTAATCGTAGGCACCATTGAGGAGAGATCACGAAAACGTACCAAAACTGTTTTTGTTCAAGTTACATTTACATCATTGCATCCGTTTCCTGAAGTCACTATGAAACGATTTTGGATTATCTTTCCTAAAATGATTGTCATGGAGCCCTTCATATTTTCTCGATTCTGCTTTCTTGTATACCTTCTTTTTAATTGCATGATGGGAAGGGGTCTCGTCACGTAAGGATAATTAAAATCATGAAGTACACTTTTTACTCTATATATTTATTCTTACAATCCATATTAAACCATGGTTTATCTTGTTATGCAACTAACCATGTCAAATGTGGACGTTTATCATTTATTTTGTTACACAATGGTAACATTAATTGATTTAATCGAGTCATTAAGCGTTCAGCACACTCTCGATATTGTTTATACTATGACTATCAGGGAGACATAATTCAAACTAATTGTCAAAATCATTACGTAATACATTTACTATAACCGTCATATTCTCATCTTTCCAATTTAAACGAACATTTTCCTCAATTATCCAACTAGTATTACCAATGTATACCTTGGATATAACTATCTTTATATACAGGCAGATCGGAGAGTGATAAGACAATGCGCTGAAGACTCTTGATTGAAAACTCAAAAATTAGAAAATAATGATTCATTAATTAATATATAATCAATACATCTGTAAGACTAGAAGCTCAAGCTTTATAAAATGTAATACTTCAATCTGGGTCATTTTTGTGTCGAATTTACAAAACTCATGCCGTTGTCGACGGAACTGATTTACAGTTGCGTCTGTGTTAAAACTCTTACTCGTACTTATATCTGGTACATACTGTACAACGTTACACAATAAATTAATAGCATCGTCATTTGATCTATCAATGTAAACGAAATCAGCGGTTGGTGTCAGTTCTACCATTAGAATCCCCAAGAAGTATTATATCATCATCAGCATATACGATCTGACTTATCAAATCTTCAATACACGCAAATAAATCTATATCATTGTTATGATAATAATATTCTATTGCTAGGTAGAAAAAAAACAAGCAAATATATAATCAGTTTTTCCGGTGTCTTACTGATTACCCAATACTTTTTATTAACCATATGGTCATCCTTAAATCTCTGTTTGGGGACTGTCCTTCACTGTTCACAGGGTCATTTTGTGGTGGAAATGCCGTGGCCTAAACGGCAAAGAGGCGCGTGTAGTGTTTGGTTGGTTCTGTCCTAATGGTATGGAAGTGTGGAAGAGTCTTTTGGTACCTCTATTACCGGGTACAGGGTTAAAGGGCGCCTTCACTGTATGCTCCTCTTTGAATTGGTTGTTGATTGTTGGTCGGAGTTTTATACAGTTCTCCATCTACAAAAAAAATGTCTGTTACCATTTTAACTTTGTGGCCATCTTTTGAAGTCCTTCAGAATTTGGTAGAGTGTTTTATGTCTGTCTTACGCTTCCTTAGTGAATTGTTCTAGTTCCCCTCAGTAGTCTACCACTGTCACGCACCATTTCTAAATCTTTATGGAACAGGAATGCCGCCACATTAGATCTTGGTTTCTCCTTATCTACTTTTGCGAACCTATATACATTAGTCAGATCTACAAATTTTCATAATTCTTACGTTAAGTTAGGATTAGGTATTGTCATGGGTATTTCTGGGATGCCATTGAAAATCAAATTTCTTTTCAGTGACCTACACTGTAGATCCTCTATTTTCTTTTTTTCATTCTCTCCCGTCTCCAATGAATCAATCAATTTATTTCGCACATTTCGCGTTATACTCTGCAGCTTCCTGTTGTATTTGTAACCGCCTAATTTATGTAGCTATTGATAGGTCGTTAGATAATGTAATAAAACCACAAGCATACCCAACAGGAGGTAGCATTCTAACGTGTTAATAGTATCAAAACGAAATAGAGTAACATATTACTATGATAGACGTTTTTGTCTTACATATAGGAAGATAACAGCAACAAAGAGCTAGTATGAAACATGTATCGGATAATACTTCCACACAGTAAATAACTACACTTACCTACCTTCCAGTGTTTTATTGATTTTTGTTTGTTTTTGATTGTTTGTTGTTTTTTTATTGAATTTAAAACAAAAAAAAGCAAAAAAAAATATAAAAAAATGTTTTACTCTAAAATTGAATTTGTGTGAAACACAATTCATTCTGCATTGACCCCTAATTTTTTCTACTGAGCCCACCATTTGTCATTGTGAATAGCATGTGCATTAAGGTATTTCCTGCAAAATATTATGTTTATCACTGACACGTTCACAGAAAATGCTAGTGTCGCTATAGCAGCTTTCTTACACTCTCAACGCGATGATTGTGCTGCTGTCAACAGCAAGTGCTCATACATATCATTGTCATACAATAATAGCCTATTTCGTTAGTGGCGGGGTAAATTGTGATTTATATACCGTATGCAAAACAAACAGTCATGCACTGAAACCGCTTACAATATGATTATATCGCCACACAACGTCATTTCCTTTATATTCTTATTGGTTAATCAGTTAATTTCCCACTACAATTCAACGACCGTTATTTATTGAAACCAGACGTGTTTGAAGGATTTTGTAACATACAAAAAATGGAAATATTGACATATTGTTTACACGGGGAAATAAAACACGTGCATGATGGTTTTATTGTTACTCAGAGCCTGTACAGGAATGCACAATACATAAGTCTTTATTTACATATATAAATGTGCGATACCAATCTAGTATCTGATTGGCCAGACGACATTACCCGTAACCGTGTAACCACGCCCGACAGCAAGGACAATCGATTGTTGATTTACATATGAAACCTGACTGGTCATTGTCAGTGATATCAGCTACAGTACCCTTCAAAATTATCTATCTGGGTTTCCAGGAATGCTAATTTCCCATATAGGTCGGTCTAAAGAATCTTTTACACTCTTGTGTCATCAAAGTTGATTCCATTGGCTATACATTCAACTCAAATTAATCGATGACGGACCTAAACTAATCAAGCAAATAACTAAACTTAGAACGCAGATTGTCACAAAACATTTAACTAATGATTATTACATTTAACGAAATAGGAATGCTTGAACAATTGACTATATTCCTAAATACTTAAACAGTAATTATATCGCGGATAATATTTAACTTTGAAAGAATATTGTGAAAAGAACGTCAAATGTAAACAAATGTCATTTTAAATGTCTTCCGTTTTCAGTCCATTCAAAGTTAGTTAGCATATAGAAAGGCTATAGTATCACTTACCCTAACCTTGCCCAAAGATCACAACTTTACCATTTGTGCAAAGTGTTAATTTTTGGCTTGATATGTGTTACCCAAAATGACTTGATGAATGATTGTTAACGTAACAGACCGCCCTGTTACACTCCAAATATTAATATACACATATATCCACAATATATGCCTCTCCTAATACATGTAGCCGCATACAAGTAATATTGACAAGTTAAGGCCACATCCAAAAGCGACCTTCGCCGTTAATTATAATGAGGACATTAATGCGATTTATTATAAAACTGACGATGCCAAAACAAATCTTGCAACACTAAACCCCATGTATCCCAATCTCATTGTTCTTTTGAAATTACTTTTTTTCTTTATGTAAATAGCTTCCATATCCATGATTTGAAATATTTGATTAAGGAGCGTCTATCCTATTTATAAAATCGCGTCTGATGGAGACTCTAAACACCTAATACAGGACCGTTTTCACAATGAGACATACATGTGTAGGTGTAATTGTAAAATTATGTTTAGGAGAAACATTTTAACCAAGAAATCTTCTAGAAACATAAGACTTCTCCAGCACAATTGGTTCCTAGTGTTTTAAACGCATATGCCAATATTTTTACCGTTGATCAAGAGATTAGCATGTGTGCGAAGTGTTTCAAGAATGATCAGTATTCGAAAGCCGCAACCTGAAGATCAAAACGTTGGTGTTGATGATGATGGCGGAACATACCATTATTATCCATAGAGGATCTATTCTATGGCCAGTCTTCCCACGCCCAATGCCAACTATTTATGAAGAGTTTCAATCAAAACTCGACCCTTTTGCCAATGCGCGCAAAGCACCTACTCATCTTTCATCACAAACTGTTGTCCTTAGTCCTCGCGTATTTGTTCACATCATCTCATAGGGAAATATCTTAACCCTAACGTTGAAATTCGCATTGATGAAAGAGAAATGTAGACTTCTCAGCTACTTTTCAAATCAAAGGAAATTACCAATGATCTTTTTTTTTTGAGATATCAGATATGCTAATCCAATGATACAGGAGTTTTCCTTTACACTGCTTCTCTCTGGATGATTCAGATTGTAAAGCCTGGGCAGGTTGGACCAGAACACAGTTTCTAGAAACCAAATCTTTCGTCCTCTATTGACACTGGTATTTACACTCCGAACCACGAGGATGCACTACTGTTGTTCTGGGTAAAGTGAAAACGGACATATCCTGGAAACAGTGTCCAGCTCTTTTACTTATCAGTTTCCAGTATATCGAAAACATTTCATTCCATTTTAAAACATAAGATCTGACTGATCGTACATTTGTTCCTTGGATGTGAACACCTTGAAGCAATAATGACGCCAGGAATACAAAAGCAATTATAAACAGTCTATCCTGGCTGGAGAAAGATGATAATTTCGTTGTTTATCGAGGGTTAGGGATGTTTTGCTTAGATTCGGAATCACGTGGTTGGACAACAAAGATGCCGTCTTATCTAAAACCTGGGCAGACGCAACATGACCACCTACAATCCAACTTTGATAGATCCATAATTAAATCCAGATGGGTAGTAGAGTCATATCACGGATGCTTCAAGCAATGACTGTTTTTCAAATTTGCTTCCAACTATTTCATTGATGTCATCGAGACACGCGTTAGAATAGGAACAGCTTGTCTCAATGGAACCCGAGGACCGATATATATGTTACACCAGAGGGAGACACAAAGGATAGGGTACTGGCCGATAAAAAGAAAGCCCGCCTTAGTGTTCACAACATCTTGCCTCAGCGTGTGAACGATGAGCTAGACCTTACCGGAAGGGATTTAGTCACTATTTCAGGGAGCACATCGGTGATGATGCTGACTACGAGATCTGGATCTATTGGCACTCACGCGTTCGGGACATTGTCCGATGTCAGATGTACTCGAGGCATATAACAGGAAAAAGTAGAATGTTTGGATCCAACATGAGAGCTCTGACATCATTAACCACATAAAAGAGTATTATTGCCAATGTCTACAGGTCAGAAATTCATATGGGGCATTTGCCCACGTAGCCGGTATTATATACTATTCATGATATTGCATGTATAGTTGTAAACCACTAGGCCTTTGCATTCTAAATTCACGAAGTTTAAGACAGCGCATTTGCCTCTTAGAGTATTTTGAAACCCGGCCTTTGGTTATAAATGACGCCATGAACAACAGCGCGGCCCCGTCCATTTATGGAATGGAAGGTGAATGTAATTCGGCCCCTATTTACATATCGGAGAACCCCTCGAGTCCACACAAAGCACGCGCAAATCAACCAACCACATTATATCATTAATTCTCATAGGAGAACTCAAGTCCAAACAACGCACGCACAAAACAACCAACCCACCACTGTATATCGACAGTTTACAGTTCTATATTACCACGCTATATCAGCAATAGTAACGCAGTAAGAATATCAATTATTTAAAAAAAAAAAATAAACAAATAAAAAAAATAAAAAATTCACAGCACGTACTGTTGGTTTGAGCAGAATGACACCTGTATACTCTCCAATTGCCTCAATGTTCACAAATCACAATTATATCAACGAAGATTGTTAAAACAATAAGTTAGTTCAATTTAGAACATTAAGTCGTGCGAGTTTCGTTCTGCCACACAGATACATGAGATGGTGTGGGGGTGATGCTTGTCCGATACAGACTTCTAGCAGACAACATTAGAGTCAGCGGAACAGCCTTCTGTCAATAAGCCGATAGTTCAATTTGAGGCAACACAACAGGTCGTCGTTACGGCGCGGGGACAGTGATAATTTACCGAAGTAGAAAGACCTCGTTTCCATTCTTGTGTGCGTTTTAATTGGTGATTAGTAGTGTGAATATATATTTTATCATCTACAGAGCAGGATTATAGAACATCTCAGTCGGTAAGTATATATACGTATGTTTTGCTCCTTAATTGCCATATAGAAAGAAATCACTTGGTTTCATACATGTTACTCATAAGCTTTTTGAAAGAGGTTTTAAAAATCTTAATGTTTTTCCCCCCTAAACTTCTTACAGTATAATATGCATAAGTTACATGCATTAAACACAGGATTTGCACGTGCACGTGCACGAACGATACATAGATAATGACGCGATGTCATTCTTGGAAACTGTATGCTTTAATAAAAACAAAAACAAAAACAAAAAAAAAAAAAACAAAAAAAAAACCATGTCGATATCACACTTACAAGGTGGCGGTGAACTCAGGATGGAACAAGATGATATTTGTTTCTCATTGTACGATTGCACACTCTTAATGAGACACCTACGTTTAAAAAGGCAAGCGATTGAGCATTTTGATATCTTCATGACAGGTTTAAATGCAATCACGATAGAGTATATTGGCATTTCCATACATACTTAAATACATACAAGACAACAAAATAAAATGGAACAATCCAACCAGACAAATTGCTCTAGATGCCAAACACGTGTAACCGGAAGTGCTGACATTCAGTCTCCACTACCCGTTAATATATCTGTAATACCAACCACTGTCTAGAACACAGAACTTGTTATGTCTTATTAATGTATATCATATATATATAATTGATCACAATTAAATATATATATCATGTCATGCTGCAAATGTTGTTTTTCTATATTTAATTATTTATTTTGTATTAATTTGTATATTGTATGACTTGTTTATGTAACAGCGTATGTTAATGGTCATCGAGTCCCTCCATCGTGTCCCCCTTATTCGGAGCGTCTTTACAAGTCGAGAGCAGTTATTAGTCCTACCCCCCCCCCCCCCCCCCCCCCCCCCCCCCACCCCCCCCCCCCACCCCCCACCCCACCCTAGTTCCAAGTGAAACTAAACAATTACAAACAAATGTTGACATGTTTTAAACAGTTCATTAAAGAACGTCGGCGAGATAATATCGATTTGAACAATTCCAACCAAAAGAATTTGACAATGGCTGCTGATGACATATATAGGACCAAGTCATATCTCTACATCACCACCAATAGGACCAAGCCATATATATAGAGAATAATACATACCCTTTTCCATATCGGACCCAATATTGGCCCCGAGACCCCAATATTGGCCCAAGGGCCGAAGGCCCGAGGGCCAATATTGGGGTCTCGGGGCCAATATTGGGGTCTCGGGGCCAATATTAGGTCCGATATGGAAAAAGGTATGTTTTATTCAATTTATTGTATTCTTAGTAATAAATCACAGAACATTAATCAAAACAACAATTATAACTTGACAAGAAAAATCAGATTCAAATTTTTAATGTATTGAATTATAAACACTTTATAATATTGAAGTTTTTTAAGTCTTTATGAAGTTCATATCTGTCAAATTTATAATGATTTCTAAATAAGTTCCTTTCCAAAGGTGTTTCTACCATGTCACTGAGATATTCAATTTCCTCGGTTACCATGTGTTCCTTCTCGGCGAGATATTCTAGCTCTGCAATTCGTGCTGCAAGCGAATTTAAAATCTTCTCTCCCATGTCCTCATTCTTTCGTCTACTCGACGCCATGTTGTTTGTTTTGGTTTCGCTGACAACACAGCCCCTACGTCAAAACCCGAGAGACCCGAATAGTTTGATGAGACGCAAAATTTAGAGGTGTTCCGCGAAGAGGGCCAATACAGGGTTTGGGGTGCATTACTGAATCAATAATGCATGGGTAAGGATTACGGATCGGGAGATTTGGCGCCATAATGCATATGCAAAAAAACCTGTATTTATTACTAAGTATACAATAAATATATATATCACTACCAATAGGACCGAGCCATATATATATATATATATATCACTACCAATAGGACCAAGCCATATCTCTAAATCACCATCAATAGGACCAAGTCATATCTCTACAACACCACCAATAGGACCGAGTCATATCTCTACATCACTACCAATAGGACCAAGCCATATATATATATATATATATCACTACCAATAGGACCAAGTCATGTCTCTACATCACTACCAATAGGACCAAGTCATATCTCTACAACACCACCAATAGGACCAAGCCATATATATATATATATATATATCTCACTACCAATAGGACCGAGTCATATCTCTACATCAACACCAATAGGACCAAGTCATATATCTACAACACCACCAATGGGACCAAGCCATATGTATATATATATATCACTACCAATAGGACCAAGTCATATCTCTACATCACCACCAATAGGACCAAGTCATATCTCTACATCACTACCAATAGGACCAAGTCATGTCTCTACATCACTACCAATAGGACCAAGTCATATCTCTACATCACTACCAATAGGACCAAGTCATATCTCTACATCACTACCAATAGGACCAAGCCATATCTCTATATCACCACCAATAGGACCAAGTCATATCTCTACATCACTACCAATAGGACCAAGTCATATCTCTACATCACTACCAATAGGACCAAGCCATATCTCTATATCACCACCAATAGGACCAAGTCATATCTCTACATCACCACCAATAGGACCAAGCCATATCTCTATATCACCACCAATAGGACCAAGCCATATCTCTATATCACCACCAATAGGACCAAGCCATAACTCTACAACACCACCAATATGACTAAGTCCAATCTGTACATCACCACCAATAGGGCCAAGTCACCTCTCTAAAGACTATGTCACATCTCTACAACACCACCAATATGACTAAGTCCAATCTGTACACCACCACCAATAGGGCCAAGTCACCTCTCTAAAGACTATGTCACATCTCTACAACACCACCAATATGACCATGTCACATGCATATATCAACATCAACACTCCTCCAAATCATCAATATATACTTGACGACTTTCGCCATGGTTTAGGTTAATCATGCTTACAAAGCAAACATCTTCTACTGTGCTTAACACATCACAGCGTTGTTTTTATACATACATATGTATATAAGTAATCTATAACGATTTGATATCATTTCTATAATATTTGGTATAAAGATTTTGTTCAGCTTCTAATGTTTTGAAAAAATACGTTTCATGAATGCAATATGGAAATTCTTCAAGAGACGATAAGTCTGCATCAATAAAAAATAAATGTTTACGGATGGACAACACCAGCTGAAAATGTATTGTCAAACGCCTACAAAACTTAATGAACGTGAATATCCGATACATCACATCCAACTATCTGGATGTGACATTAGGATAAAGACGACATTCTCACTGTCACAGAAACGCTGTTCTTTCCATTAGTGTCGCCAAGCGAACGAACCCCTGTAAGAGAGGGAGTGATTACACCGTCTTGTCGCTAACAGTAATGAAATAATTCGGGCAGAATTCTTCACAAATGGTAGAAAAGTCATGGTTTGTTATTTATAACGTTCTTTACACAGTAGGTAATCCATGATTATCGATGCTAATTGTTTTACTAAAGAGACATAATAGTTCGTTCCTCTGTCTTACCCTAGAAAGCTATAATAACCCCAGAAGACTTTTGACCATTTAACCCCATGAAAATCCACGGTTTGTTCTTAATGGCGTCCTTCTTACCAAAGTTAACCCCAGAAATTCATGGATTGTTCCTAATGGCGCCTTTTTACCATAGATAACCTCATAAATCCATTGTTTGTTCTTAATTGCGCCCTTTTAACATAGATAACCCCAAATATTCATGGTTTGTTCTTAATGACGTCCTTTTTACCATAGATAACCCCAGAAATTCATGGATTGTTCCTAATGGCGCCCTGCTTGCCATAGATAACCCAAGAAATTTATGGTTTGTTCTTAATGGCGCCTTTTTACCATAGATAACCCCATAAATCCATTGTTTATTCTTAATTGCGCCCTTTTGACATAGATAACCCCAAATAGTCATGGTTTGTTCATAATGGCGTCCTTCTCACCATCGATGACACTAGAAAAAAAGTAGTGGGTTGCAGCTCACACCTGTTATACCATCTCAAATAATTCTATAAATGTATCGGCATTTCCTTTTCTGTTCATTAGTGTACATTGTGGCTTCGCTGGAACTAGTTTGATTGTCCCTTGAGAGCCATTTGGTGTGACGTTATACGTGAATAGCAGTTGTTGTTGAAAAGACAGAAAGTTCATTAACCCGTTTTGACCGTATTACCGATACAAATAAAACAAAAATACATTCAAACGAAATTTTGTTTAATGCTTTCTCCTTGATTTGCTACCATGGGAAATTTCGCCTTGTGATTTGAGGGTCGATTATTTTTAATCCGTTCGATTAATTAAACTATACTGTTAATACTGCTGTTTTAAATAGACAGGTGTTTTATCGAAGATGAACATAATTTTGAAACAAATCATATTATGACTAGAATTCCATCCTGATACAGCAAAGTTCCTCCACGTATGAATACTTGTTAGAAACTCCTTCTTGATGTCAAAACCGTCAAAAGCTAAGTGTGTTTTAGAATTCACAACACGATCTGGTCCCACTGTAAACATTTTGACCTTTGACTTATCTGTAACGCATCATAATCTGAGGAATAAAGGCAGCACGTAGACCACCAAAGATAGCAAACGTCAACTACATCATATTTACCGCCTACCGAGTTAAAAAAAACATCAACCACATCATTGTTACCGTCTACCGAGTTAAAAAACGTCAACCATATCATTGTTACCGCCTACAGAGTTAAAAAACGTCAACCACATCATTGTTACCGCCTACAGAGTTAAAAAAACGTCAACCATATCATTGTTACCGTCTACCGAGTTATCAAATGTCAACCACATCATTGTTACCGTCTACCGAGTTAACAAACGTCAACCACATCATTATTACCGCCTACCGAGTTAAAAAAACGTCAACCATATCATTGTTACCGCCTACCGAGTTAAAAAAACGTCAACCATATCATTGTTACCGCCTACCGAGTTAACAAACGTCAACCGCATCATTGATACCGTCTACCGAGTTAACAAGCATTAAACCATATCATTGTGACCGTCTACCGAGTTAACAAACGTCAACCATATCATTGTTACCGCCTACCGAGTTAAAAAACGCCAACCACATCATTGTTACCGTCTACCGAGTTAACAAACGTCAACCATTATCATAGTTGTCGCCTACCGAGTTAACAAACGTCAACCACATCACTGTAACCGCCTACCGAGTTAACAAACGTCAACCGCATCATTGATACCGTCTACCGAGTGAACAAGCATTAAACCATATCACTGTTACCGTCTACCGAGTTAACAAACGTCAACCACATCATTGTTACCGTCTACCGAGTTAACAAACGTCAACCACATCATTGTGACCGTCTACCGAGTTAACAAATGTCAACCACATCACTGTTACCGTCTACCGAGTTAACAAACGTCAACCACATCACTGTTACCGTCTACCGAGTTAACAAATGTCAACCACATCACTGTTACCGTCTACCGAGTTAACAAATGTCAACCATATCATTGTTACCGTCTACCGAGTTAACAAATGTCAACCACATCATTGTTACCGCCTACCGAGTTAACAAATGTCAACCACATCATTATTACCGTCTACTGAGTAACCGACATTTATCTGACAAGCGAACGGAAATTAATCGTACAGCTAGACTTTGATACAGAAAACTATCTGTCTGAATACAAGCCTTCTCCACTCCATGATTGTCCTTTAGAAGACTCTAATGAACACCCTTATCAATTTTCTTTCTTTGCGATGAATTAAGCGAACAATGCCTACGTTCTCTCAGGAACATCTTTATCATTTAGCATTTATAAAAATGAGACTCAAACGAGGAATAAAACTGTCGAATGGCGGAAAGTTATAACGTTTTCAACTGGACTTGATAAGACATTTCGGAGGTGGGATCAGATCATTACATATTGTTTGTTTCCTTGAAATATGATATTATATTCTTTTAAAAGATTAAAAAAAAAAAAAAAAAATGTGTAATAAACCATCTGAAACTTAATTGAGGAGTTAAATATTCGTCTAATCTTTTATGTTGAGTGGGGGTATGTTGTGTGTTTACTTTATTGATCCAGTGGGGGTATGTTGTCTGTTTACTATATTGATCCAGTGAGGGTATGTTGTCTGTTTACTGTATTAATCCAGTGAGGGTATGTTGTCTGTTTACTGTATTGATCCAGTGAGGGTATGTTGTATGTTACTGTATTGATCCAGTGGGGGTATGTTGTGTGTTTACTGTATTAATCCAGTGAGTGTGTGTTGTCTGTTTACTGTATTGATCCAGTGAGGGTATGTTGTATGTTACTGTATTGATCCAGTGGGGGTATGTTGAATGTTACTGTATTGATCCAGTGGGGGTATGTTGTGTGTTTACTGTATTGATCCAGTGGGGTATGTTATCTGTTTACTGTATTGATCCAGTGGGGATATGTTGTATGTTTACTGTATTGATCCAGTGGGGGTATGTTGTGTGTTTACTTTATTGATCCAGTGGGGGTATGTTGTCTGTTTACTGTATTGATCCAGTGGGGGTATGTTGTCTGTTTACTGTATTGATCCAGTGGGGGTATGTTGTATGTTTACTGGATATATCATTATAAACATTGTAAAAAATCGATAAAACACCGTTAACGCTAGCTTTATGTCTAACCAAATATCCTAGAATACTAACCCATTTATCATGCATTGTTCAGGGATGATCTATAATAGCGGACTGAAGTTAGCAGCAGATTTGTTATTCGAATCCCCAATCAGCGGATTCGTTATTCGAATCCCGAATCCCGAATAACGAATCTGCTGCTAACTTCAACCAACCAAGGTACAAACCTTGATAACGGAAATAAATCAGTCTCTATCCAATCTAATTACACAGTCTTGCTGTATGTACATTTATCAACTCGTTATTACACGAAACTGCCTATATGTCAGTAAAGCTGAAATGTGTTTTGCTATATACCATCACCAGGAATATGGGAAATCCAAGCTATTCCTCGAGGTAAAGCTTTTGTCCTAGGATTAATGTTATTTCCTTATTTTGTTACGGTAAATCTGTTTTCAAGGAAGAGTCATTTTTTATATTTAAATTTACAAACAACAACCGTACCAGGTTTTAAATTAGACAGTGACGCCAATTCAGAATGGTATGGAGAACAGTTTGAACTGGCATACTAGTTCAGTCAATGAGAACTCTACTCACATGATAAGTATCATGTCATATTGAAAAAATGAATAAAAGATCAAGATAATAGAGGGAGTTAAAAAATCTTATTTTCCAACAACAACAAAATTAACCTTGACATATTTATTTGAATTCGTTTTCAATGCCAGATCATTGCATATAGTGAGTGTCCCTGTGATTCGGTCTTTTTATATGACCGAAAGGAGGATTTTCATTTTTTTTTTATTCTTTTTTTTTCATATTATAGACATTGGTTTGTCGCGTCTTGACATTTCGATAATTCAATCATTGAATGCGTGTTGCAGGTAAATAAGATAACTATTATCACGCAAGGACTAATGTCACGATATTAATTATAAAGAAATATTTGTATTCAGACGATACACGTATTGTACCAGCAATAAACAGATATGGCTACAAGGTAAAAATGTTAGATATTTCATTAAAGCAAAAATATCACACCGTTGCTGTAACATTAAGGTTTGACCTTTGCGATAAAAACTTCCACAGATACATACTCACCGGGCAACCATAGGACGTTGGTTTAAATACATAAATAAATATCTTTACACAAAATGTCAAACACCAAAAACGACGAAATGAATTTGCAAGCCTCGGGTTTCAAGGCATTTTGTGACCTTCGAGTATTCCTATCCAACATAAACAAATAGGATAGAGAATTATAATACATCTGTATGTCCTTGCGGGGTTTGAAGCTTCAGACTCATTGCGGGGTATGAAGCGTCAGACTCCTTGCGGGGTTTGAAGCTTCAGACTCCTTGCGGGGTATGACGTTTCAGACTCCTTGTGGGGTATGAAGCCTCAGACGTGTTCAATGTTTACTGTGCCATGTGGTGATCCTCAAATTAGTTATAATTCAATAACCTTAATATTACTCGAATATGAACTGGATGTATGGTTGTTGGCATCGATGACATTATTAGGCACTGCTTTTAATGAATATCTGGTTTTATTTTCGTTGTACAAATACAACGTAAATATATTGGGCAGATTTACAGTCGATTTATTAATGTTGAGTTACAATTACAGTTTTGTTTAAATGTTGGTAATCTGTTGTTGTCTCTCAGAGCATGGTTATTGGTTATTGACGATGGCGCAAAAAGTTTTTAATTTATGTGTTTCGTAAGCAGGAAAGTTTAAAGTTAAATGTGTGTGTTTTGTAAGCCAGAGCGATTAAAGTTGAATCTCTGAGCTTCGTAAGCAGGAACGCAAGATGTTGAATTTGTGTGTTTTGTAAGCCAGAACGTTAAACGTTGGATTTGTGTGTATGATAAGCCAGAACGTTAAACGTTGAATCTGTCTGTATAATAAGCCAGAACGTTAAACATTGAATTTGTAATTTACATTTATCTTTATTAGGCTGTGATATCGCCACAATGTTGCGACCTCGGTATCTAATGATGCTTTACATTAGCCGTCTGTGACATGTATTGATTTTGTCATTTATGTCGTCCACGGAAGTCTTTTGTATTTGATGTACTTATGACGTTGATCAGTATCTATAAAGAAAATGGGGGTTTAAAGGGTACAGTGAAAATATTCGATGCCATGTAGTACCGTGACGGACACATTGACGATTTCGACAGCACATTGCACAAATAATTCATGAGCAAGGTGATTATACCACACCAGAGCCATTTGATATTCTAAAAAATAAATAAACAGATAAAAAAAAATGTAAACAAGACAAAAAAAAAAAAAAAAAAAACATTGGCAAAAGCTTTTAAGATCTTGTAAAGTTTACGCCATACCGTATTGAAAATAAGCAGTATTGTTTTAAGATTGGTCAGAGTCAGAACTTATTTGTTTCCAATTTTGAGGTGGTTAATCCCATTAAATCAGACAAATATATGTTTCTTGTATTATAAAAAAAAAAACCATTTAACCAGGTAACACAAGAATATATTGAACTATAAAACATTGCTGCACTGTGATCATAGGGGGGACAAGAAAATACTATTTATTTACCTACTTTTTCTGGTTAATTTTTTCTATCCACTACTAACTTTAGTGTACGTATTACGTATTATATTTTTTAGCATGATTTGATCATACTTAAAGAACAACACTTTCACAAATATATAATTTGAAACCAGATAATGAAATTGACATTATTTGACAATTATAATGTTTTATTTCTTGCGATTCATATTTATTTATTTTTGCGTGTTAATTTTCCCTTGCTTGAACACAGTTAAACTAGTTTGATACTAAGGGAGGTAATTTTGCTGATTTTTCTCTAAGGGAGATAAAACTTGTTTCTTTTTCAGAAATTTGAAATTCTCCATTCCATTTGCTGCGGTGACTTACTATATGACTTCCCTTTGTTGTCTAGTTTATAATTCTATGTTGGTTGTTTTTTTTATAAATCATAGTGTCTTTTACTTGTTTTCCCCATTTTATTTCAGATTTAGCTTTGTATTTTTCGGTTATTTTCAGAACATTTGGACAGGTATAGTATAGTGCTTGTATTTATTCTAAGAATCATGACAGATGCGAGAATTTACAGGAATATTTTGTGATAATTAGATGAAAACCCTAACTTGGAGCCATAAGAAGCTAAGAATATGCGAGCCCACATCAACGTGTTATCACTCATCAGTGTCCCAGAATATCTCATTTCTATGGAACGTCTTATAAGAAGGTCAGGTTACCTATGAGTAGTTGACTTATGAAGTGTAGTGTTTCATGGAGAATGAGGTATACTCGGTCTATACGCCAGTCCTTAAAGGGAAATGCAGTGGGTGGAGCACGTCGACTTTGTCCAGATGGTGGATCGATCAAGTTGTTGGATAAGATAGACAGTGTATATGGTGTAGTGAAATCAAGCGAATCCTTTTTAGATACATTTTCAGTGCTACTCAACAGGGGAATGAGAATGTGTCATTTTCGGGGATGAAGGTCGGGATAACTTCTGGATATAGCTAAGCAGAGAGGAGAGGAAGGCTCTGGTAATGTTAAGGAGATGTTTCCTTCCCAATTCTCGAGCAGACATAGGCAGTCTCTTCTAGATGTTTCTGGTCATTAATTTAATTCCATTCATGACGTTGATGCACTTCGTGTGGCGCTCAGATAAATAGAGTATGGCCATTCAGACCCCCAGCCAAGTAAAAAGCAATTATTTCTAATATGACCGCCACTACCTCCGAGACTAAATGAACCTGATCAGATGAAGGAGCTTAATGCCATAGTCAGTCAGCTTCCTAGCGATTTTAACAGGTTCAAGCAAGATGGACGTAAGAATAGCAAGACATTTATATACAGGAACAGAGGGAATTCAAGGGTAATCCTTGACTTCGGTGAAGGGTGACCCGTATGCTGCAGGATTGGACAAGGACCCAAATCTAATTCTGCACAATTAGTAGGAGAGTACATTGAAATGATTGTTAGAATTCCAAAAACAGAATCTTCATCCTTATTTGATAAAGTTTAGCAGTATCAACTGAGAACGAGACTTTTTATCATACACATTTGTATCACCCAAAGCTGGTACCTCTTATAGAGATTCTGGATATTTAATGTGCAGGCGGTACCACATTACCTTATGTTAAATGAAACGGTTGGACGGACTTCCAGGCCTTAGTGGACATTCCCGCCAATGCATGTGTTTCTACATGAAAGCAAAATATAAGGTATTTGACCTTTCGTTGCCTTATGCTACGTGAAAAGTAGCTTAGGAGGATTTGTTGCCTTGGTAGATGAAACTAACAGGGAAGGGAACCATCAAGATGACGTCAAGCTCAATAGTAACCGATAGAGGTATTATTGACAAGTCAGATACTACAGAAGACTTGGATACAACACCAGGGCTGTTGTATTATGACTCCCACGACCTGAAACATGTACCTGTTTCTATTTCCAACATCATGATTCGTAGTATCACCATACCATCCAAGGCTATAATCGCCGAGATATACCCAGTATCGGTTAAGGGACACTGGAAGACTACAATGCCCGGAGGGGAAAAGAATTAGAAGCCTGATGAGTTTGGTTACATCATCATTGTCAGGTAAACAACAAAAGCAGACAGATGGTCTTTTGCTGCATTTTGCTGGTGTTTTTCCTCTTGAAACCCTAGCATTGTGGTGGAACTCAACATCGGATAGAGTAAACAGACTCAACACCTTTACCATTTAGGAGGTTATTGCAGCAGGGTTGGTACCTTTTTCGACGGCTTGCTACATGCGTAGTGATCAAACGCTCCCACAGCCCGTCGTCTTCCTTTGTTGTGATCCCACATAAAAATGGTAGCCTTCGTATGTGCATCAATTATCGGCAGTCGACCAGCACTGTGGTCAATGATTCCTATGCCCTGCATCGGTATGAAGAGACCTTCAATCAGTGTTTGGAAGTACACACTTTAGTGTCCTTGACATGAAGATTGGTTACCATCAAGATGACGTTACAAAGCAACGCAAACATAAGAGAAGAGAGCTTTAACATTGGGACCCCTTGAACTAAGGAAATGGTCAAGAATGGCTTTTGATTGTATTTAATGTAGTACTGTCAATGTGAAAAGATAGGATCCATATGTTTCATATACTAGGATTACATTATGATATTCTCCAAGGACATTTAGGAACGTATGCATCGCTTGGCTCTTGTTTCAAAGCAAAAGCTGGAAAAGAACCCGAAACTGTCGCCCGAGAAATGAACTTTTTTCACATCCAGGGTTAAACATTTGAGATTTATTGCTGACAGAATGGAATAGAAGAAGATCCAAAGATGATTTAGAAAGGTGTTCAGTGGTAAACACCCAGCAACCCGGATGAACTAAGACAGTATCTTGGCTTTGATGGCTAATACAGAAAATTCGTCTGTATATTGTTAACCAGTGCGAAACCACTAATTGACTTTCTCAAATCTAGCAATAAAGTAACATCAACAGAATAGAAATGGGGATGAGAACAGTAGGAAGCAGTTGACAAGCTCAAAATCATACTTACTTACTTCTCCTGTTTTTCGGAAACCGGATCTCGCTTTACACGTTTAATAACATGCTGATGCGAGTGGACGATTTCTCCTTTATAAAAAAGTTATGCCAGGTTTCAACAAAGCGAAAAGAAGATGCCCTATTTTCTAACAACGTGTATTGAACAACATTTACTGTTTCAACGGAAAACAATCCGTTATCATATATTTTAATAAAAGCTAAACTCGCCGCAAATGGACACCGACGGTAACTTGCTCTTTCAAATTAGATATTCTGCCTACTGCTGCTACTGTTCATTAGATGATACATTGATGACGTGAAAAAGATGTCAGATCGAGATTGTCCAGTCTAGAGATCAAGTACTACAGCCTTTCATCCATGAACCTGAAGTAACAACAGATTCTCCTGTGAAACAAGGGAGACTCCTAAGGAAGATTCTGGGAAGATGTGTCAATTGGTCCTGCCTTAATCGGTGGTGAGCATAACGATACTTGTATGATAATGTATGGCATCTAGGGAGAGACTTTACCCTATCATTGGTCCAGGAGGTCTTATTCAGCAGGAATGACCGCAGATGTTGAAAAGTAGGTTTCTAACTGCCAGAATTGCACAACGAGGAAAACTCTCGCCACAAAAAAGAGCACCTCTGGTTAGTACTCCTCAACCTTTATGATATATGATGTTGTCACTAGGAGTGCAGACAAAGCTAGGGAAAACAGAAGGGAAATTATCACCGACAAGTGCGTGTTAAAAGAATACTATGTGGTGATCGAGTGCTGGTCTACAAGTTTGTACATGGAGAAGCACACATTGGATGATAAATGAATACAAGATGTTTATGTTGTCATTGAGCTGGGCAATGAGAATGTTCCCGCTTTCACAATTAGGCATGAAACAGGAACATGTCGCAATAGGAAACTGCTTAGGATTTGCTTTTGTTGATCGGGAAATTAGCTTCCTCTGTTGATGAATCATAGAATATGGACAATCCTCTTAAGACAAAACCTAAAAAGAGACTAGGCAAACGAAAGGAAATGAACGACAAAGATGTAGAACTGGAGGATGAAAATGAAGATGGCTGTAAGTGCTACACTCTGTTCTGTGAATGTTATAGAGGCTGTTATTGACTCAGGAGTTTCCTCAGATGTGGGTGACGATAATCATCTAAGAAACTGAGGGTGAAGCAGGTGTTGATGGCGATTTACTGCAGCTACTCACTAGACTTTGCCTTAGACGGATTTCAGCTGCCCAGAGGAGAAGGAAACGGCATCCGACAATGCCGCAACAAGAAGTCCTGTCAATGTTGGACCTATACAGTGTACCTGTGACCAGGAGGACAGATTTGGCTGACCACCAAAGTAGCAGACTTCGAGAATATGTCATGCGTCAATATCCTGTGCTACCAGACTGGACGGCACATGTCATATGCTTTCAAGATTTATCTATAAAAAAAAAACCTTGACAGTATGAGCAAATTTAACATCTTTGCTTTTCAATGTTTTTCATTTTCATTTCACAAAGATTTGCTGTCCAATGTGACGGGATCAACGTAATTGTTTAATATGCTGTTAAAATTCCCCATTGAGACCACTCCACTGCGATGTTACGGAGGTCATTCACTTGTGCGAGACATTTTTTTTGTATTTGACGTGTAGTTGTGTTCTTCTGAATTCGGTTTGGGTAACAATATTTTATGTCTTTGAAATACAGGTATAAAAGGAACGAGCATGTAGGACTTTGTAAAGGAGTTTGGGAAAGTTCATACTAATTGTACATGCTTATAACTTTCGTGTACATTCACTTCTGTTCTAGCCCTGAGCTGGTTACACCAGACATATTTAATCACAATCCAATGATTAACAGGTCTTTTATAAGTGTTCATATTTGATTAAATGATTATCGATGGTCCTTTTAAAATAGATAACGAGGCTAACATACTTTAGTTGATGCTATTTTTATTCTAAATCTTAACGCATCTATAGCAGATATTGTATTGTTTTTATGACCAGCAAGGCTTTTGGATATGCATATATGAGTTATGTCCCTTGAATCATCAGATATGTAGTGTATTTGATAGGAGTGTGTGACGAATTATGTTTTTTCTAGGGTTCTTACCAGAATAAACTTGAAATTTCACTAAAACCGACAGACTAAGTCATGTTGTAGACAACCTCGCCTATCCTGTAACATAAACCACAAGACATTATCATGAAGATTAAGTTTTCTTTTCATCATTGATAAAGGCGGTGAAGTTACAGGATTCAATATTCCATATCCAGTTTTGCCTGACGTTAGATGTGCCTCAAAGACAGATATTGAACAATGACTTGAAAATTACCTACAGCGCTTTAGAGGTAGTTACTTCTTAAGAACTAAGTGATAATTTGCTCGCTCCACGATTGAAGAATCAATCAAAAACTCAATCTCCCCTCCCGCGCACTAAATGATATATAGCTCCAATGTATTTGTTTCATCTGTACTGATACTGGGTTCATTCACCAGTAGACCTGACACATGAGAGTTGTCACCAAAAAATCATTAAGGTTAATAGGTTAATTATTCATGAAAACATTTAAAAATACACTGTTAAACTACAAAGTACGTTTAATAAAATCGATTCATCAACACCAACGATGTATTGTTTACAGAACAATGTAAATTTATGGTTAAAAGAGCAATTTATATTCTCATTAATCATCCATTGGAGAAAATCAATTTACTTGTACGATGGAGCATGCCACGTTACCCACGATACCTGCTGATGAAATTGAAATCACTTTTCTACATTAAACGAGGCATTCAAAATGTAATTATTAAGTCAAGTGTTAACAATGCACTCACACCATTTAATTTTCAAATTGACATCCAAAGAGTCATTAAGTCTGCGTCGTCACTCGTTATATTTTAAAGGATTCTTAATGTTAAACTTTGTATCGAGGTAACTAAAAGTTAGCGTACAGCCTTAAAGTGCATGGAGGTCACTATAAGGTTGCGTACAGCCTTAAGGAGCATGGAAATCACTATAATGTACGTAGCGTACAGCTTTAAGTTTTATTGAGGTCACTATAATGTACCGTACAACCCTTAGCTACAGTATATCGATGTCAATATAAAGAAGTGTACAGCCTTAAGGTGCATAGAGGTCACTATATGCAAATGTAGGTGCAATCCGGGTTAGTCACATATTCGAAATGAGAAAAAGGGTGATGACAACCATATCTATGGTGGCGTATTTCTGCCATCGAGTTGCCGCCTTACGACTTAAATATATCGACATCATAAAAAATATGCCGACATAAACCGGAAAATATGTCGACTTAATAGTTTACTCACCGAGATAAGTCGGACTTCCCTCGATAATTATCTAGGAAGTCGACGGCAGAGATACATGTATGCCATCGTACCTTTCATCTGCATTGACTTCATCAGTGATTATTGCTTCCCCCGCTCCAATTTTATGTTTTGTGTGGTTTTTTTTGTTTTTTTTGTTTGTTTGTTTTTTGTTTTTTATTATTTTAGATTTGTCAGCCGATGACTTTATCCTATACATCATGGTCATGTAATCATGATTGATCATGAAAGGGGATTATGCGTGCAGTGAATTAAATTGTAGTAGCAGGTGATTTATAACCTACACTTGTCCATTGTGAGAAGTAGGAAGTGAAGTTAAGGTTTTCCATGATAATGAACTTGTACTTAATTACGTATCAGATAACCCACGGGCAACCGTACGATGGCCGACAAGAGCCTGGCAAAATGAAATGAAAAAACTGTAACACTTTTTTTCATGGTACATTTTTTTCACATCTTTTTGTACCATTGCATGGTACAGAAATATGTGAAAGCGGAGTTGAAATGAGTCAGTCGCTTTTGTATCTTTTTGTACCAAAAAGCGGCCGAAAACAGCCATGGTACAGAAACATATGAAACGGCCAGACATAAGGGTTACTGAGTTTGACAAATGACTCCCAGATAAAGCTGTCATCACATAGCCTGCCAATTAGTATCAAGAATGTCTGGCTACTGGATGATCCAATCGTCATGTATATTGATGTTGGGCCTGCAAAATGGTCAGTTGTCTATTTTAACTTTTAAATAACTTTTCATTTGAAGATAACGTCTTTAATAATTTTTCCAGTGACGATTTAGTTGTACTTACATTGTCAATGTATCCAATCTGCCTCAACTGCTCGAGTAAAAGAAACTAAAGACACCGATGGGGTCCGTTTTGGGGAAATGGGACCATCAATTTTATTACGTAATAAAAACTTCTCGAGTAAAAGAAACTATAGACACCGATGGGTTTCGTTATTACGCTTTTAGCAGTGAAATATCGAAAAGTAATCATTCTATAAAAGTGACATTTAATCAAAACCCTGCATACAAACGACAATGGAAAAAGTTAAAAGATGATCCGGTATATTTTGCTATGAAAATGTAATAAACAGCATATCTAACAGCATCTTCAATAATACCAAATGTATTTCACTCATGTGACTAATATTTTGATATTTTTCATGAATGCGCAAATATCGAAATATTAGCCCCACTCGTAAAATAAAGTTGGTTTTACTGAAGACATCGAGGAATATATATATATATTGTAAGACTATTAGAGAAATGCTGTAATGTTTTTCAATCGTTCAATTGTTTATCTCTAAAATAGAAATGACGACATTATACAGGTTTAATTTAATAATTTTTAGCCCTAAGGTACACCCCAATACTTACACTAAAGTTTCGACTCGATTTGTGTCCTCAGAAGTGATTAATAAACTTTGCGGCTTGTTGTGACGGTGTTATCAAACCTTTGCTATTCGGGGTCAGCCCTGATCATGGTGTTGGATAACGACATTCCGATGTTCTGATGGTACAGTTTTTTCACATCTTTTTGTTCCACGGATGGTACAAAAAGATATGAAAAAACTGTAACGTTTTTTTCTTGGTACACTTTTTTCATATCTTTTTGTACCAAAAATGGTACAAAAAGAAATGAAAAAAGTGTAACGCGGTACAAAACCTTTCACATCATTTTGCCGGCTGATACCGGCTATTGGTACATAAACATGTGAATGTAAGCTGTGTTTTTTCCTAAGTAGTTTATAATCTTTCTGTAACACATATAGTACAAAATGATTTGAATGTTCACATCTTTTTGTACCATGGTACACTTTTTTATGGTACAAAAAGATATGAAAAAACTGTACCATTGAAAAAAGTGTTACAGTTTTTTCATTTCGTTTTGCCAGGCTCTTGTCGGCCATCGTACAACCGGGAGGATTATCAGCAGATTTGAAATCATAAAAGCTTTATTTTGGCTTGTGCGGTTACGGAGCGGGCAATACACAGAAATCACGATAAGCGTAACTCCTTTTAAAGACAAGGAAAGTAATAGCGTATGCAGACGAGGATCCCACTATGATCTACAGGTACAAACCTATCGTATAGACCGTTATAGACGTTATGCCATTTGACATTGAGTCAAGTAATGCAGACCTGTGTTTGTCTTTATCTCGCCTTTTAAACCAATTTGGTTGTGAATCCAATGCAGAATCTTCTTGTTTTCCCATAAGCTTGGCATATCCTTACACGAAATCACGAAGTATAAGATATTCCATTAGTAAGTCGGTGACAAAATATGTAGGCATCCGTCAAAAATCGAATCAGGAAACATGCCACTCCTATGTGTTGTTCATATAGACTAATAGAATCTTTCACTCACTTCGGGATGAGAGGATGGGGATATCTACCAAAGGGAAGATGTATAAGTTGTCAAACACGAGGATAACACGACAATAGCATATCACTTTCTACATCAAACAGGGGAAATGGGCTTTTATCAAAAATAGGCAAACACTAGACTTGTTTACAATATCACACTATCAACAGCATGTGTAACGCAATTCGATAGTTGTATGATTCTATATTAAGTGACATCACCTTTGTATGTTACACTGTATGTGTATTCGGAGACTATACTTTCTCTATACCATTACCATATCCACACAAAAAGAGGGCATAACTACCATTTTTGGTGACTTTTTGTAAAAGTTTGGCAGTGTCCAAATTTTAAGTTAAATAAATGTGTTATTGTTTGGAAGGTGACCAAGGTTGAACTAACCTTGATCCACAATCATTAACGTTTTTGGCGGAAAACACTTCAAGAAACCGGAGTAAGTAGAGCAAATTTGAACATCCAACGATATCGCGTTATGTATAACATTTTATCATAGACATTAACATGAATACACATTTAAATCTAAATATTTGCAATTCCTTAAATTTGGAACAAGAAGCTCGATTTCAAAATATTGTAAGTTTACCGTTGTTATTAAGTATTCCAGACTGTAGATGGAAAACCGAGGTGTGTGGTTCGACGCTCCCTACCCGTGTCGATTTGTGTTTCTCGGAAAGCTGAGCAACGGCACGGTCTGTGTGCTATCCTGGTTTTATAACGATGAAAGGCATGTGGCGTGCCTCACGTGTGTGTCGTTCACTAAGCTAGGCACCAACTACTACAACGAGATCCCACCTCAAAAATGACACTGGCTATTCACGGAGCGATAAACTCTGTCAACCAACAAACAATCAAGCAAACAAACAAACAAACCATATTTTCTACCATCCGATTTCATCATTGCCTCCTTTCGGATGAAAGATTCTACAAAGATACTGATATATTGTTTTTGCAAGGCAATGCTCTTAGCTATTGATTTGTGTATTAGGGGTTTCCGACCTCGCAACAGCCTGGGTCCTAATTATGGGAACGGGGCCAAAGAGTCAAAAACAGGAAATACAAGAAAACTCACGTGACAAAAGCCTAGATAGCACTCCAATTGTTACAATAGGACAGCGGATTAATGCCATCTGTTCCTATGATGTCCCCAATTAGCAGATATATAAGAGATATTTCTGTATCCTGCAGCGTACCCTCATTTAGTTGTTTCCTACAATGTAATTACAACGGCATACACCAGGTTTTACCCTGAGCTCGTTCCATGAACAGTCAAAATCGGTGTACCACCCCCGACCTAAAGTTGACTCCCACATTAGTCGACGGCTTACGCATGTAGTTATCGCTCATGTATGAAGCAGTTATGCTTTGGGAATCAAAAATCGAACCGTCAAGCTACATGTAACTATAAATAGAGAAAAGCCGTCCAAGTTGTCATATTGAATATGGAACAGCTAGCATAAAAGAATATGTGTTCTTCACACTCATTTTTGTTAATGTGTTACTTGCTTCTATAAACATATCCTATTTATGTAGGACTTGTGAAAGAAATTTGTGGACGGGTGGATGGTGTTAACACGCGCCTTTCACCTGAGCAACCGGGGTTGGATTCCCTGATTTGTCCGTTTATGTGCGTTTTCTCCTCGTACTCCGGGTTTCTCCTCGTACTCCGGGTTTCCCCTCGTACTCCGGGCTTCTCCTCGTACATCGCGTTTACCCCTCGTACATCGAGTTTTCCCTCGTACTCCGGATTTCCCCTCGTACTCCGGGTTTTCCCTCGTACACCGGATTTCTCCCCGTACTCCGGGTTTCTCCTCGTAGTCCGGGTTCCCCCTCGTACTCTGGGTTTCTCCTCGTACACCGGGTTTCCCCTCGTACTCCGGGTTTTCCCTCGTACACCGGATTTCTCCCCGTACTCCGGGTTTCTCCTCGTAGTCCGGGTTCCCCCTCGTACTCTGGGTTTCTCCTCGTACACCGGGTTTCTCCTCGTACTCCGGTTTTTCCCTCGTACTCCGGGTTCCGCCTCGTACTCCGGGTTTCCTCGCGTACTCCGGGTTTCCCCTCGTACTCCGGGTTTTCCCTCGTACACCAGGTTTCTCCTCGTACTCCGGGTTTCTCCTCGTACTCCGGGTTCCCTTTGTATTTCGTGTTTCATCTCTTTCTCCGGGTTACTCCGAATGTTTCTTTCCAGATCAAAAATAGCGAATAGTGTAAGTTGATATATAGAGATTTTGTAGTTGTTGTAAAATAAATATCTGATAGTTTAAAAGCTTTATTACCTAACCTGATTCGCAAGATAAATATGGCACATAATACGCTGTAGACCTCAACCATGATTGCTAAATGAGATGTCTGAATACCAGCTAACAGGCCAATGTCTTTGAAAACAAGTACGGGGTTTCTACAGTAGAAATACAGTCGACTCTTATTTGTTTTGATTCTCCGCAGTGTATGTCTCAATTTTTCAACTTCTATAGTGTTAAGTGTCATCTTACGAAAAAGAAAAAAAAATCAGTGTGAAGAACAAACATTGTGAAGTTTGGAAAACAGCTTAGTGTTAATGTAAGATTTCACTTTAACACTTCGGACAATAATAATCCGTATCCTCGACACACTAGTATACATGCGTCTGACTTGAAACCATAGAAATAGTTAGATAGCTTGCCAAACGACCGTAAAATACCGAGTAAAACGTAGTCTAATACGGATCGTAACTTACCGATTTACACGTAGGACATAATTACACCAGTTTTATCACGTTTGGCCATTATATAATAATGCTTCACCTCACAAGGTTTCAATAATTTCCATTTCTGTAAGGGGCTCTACGTGACAAATCAACTTTACTGAGGCATAACTTGACGTGTGAGTTGATAGGAACTACAAGTCTTACGATAACACCTATTCTGTTCTACAACTGTTCTGACCATCCTTATTTTAGACCAATTAAAAATATCATCGATTAACGCTACAGTAAAACGCCTGCGGAACTACTATAATAAGATTGATGTACAGATACCAGTAAAGAAATAGTGTTATTTTAGGGAAATTTAATGTATGCTCAATATACCAAGTTCACTACCCAGTACCGTCTGTATTATCAGAATATTTCCACACAATGCCTGTTTTGGATTACCAGTCTTCTCCCTTTGGCAACAACACAATAAACCGAGAACTGTCAAAGAAAACTGAAATGTGGTCGATGTCACGTCCAGTCTATTGCCTATGGCTAAGATGCCATGATCAACGTATTTAACACTTAATGGGCCTTAAATATCAATATTCCAGAACGTGCATAATGTACTATTTTTATATATCCTGTGTCTTATCATTCATTAAAGAACAGTTGTTCATTGGCATACTATGTGTCGTCCTCCGGCATAGCACAGGTATATTAGTCTATATTTACATTCTGTTTGGCATTTTCCTATGTGTCGTTAGTAAACCAAATTGTATTCATGAGACTGTATACTACAATTTACAGTGATTCGGTCAGTGTAGAAATACAGCTCCAGGTGTTGTAGGTTAAAACAATGGCCGCCTGTTACTTTCGGCAAAGAGAGCTTTCGAATGCTAGTTTTTAAACATAAACCACCACAAAAAGTAAAGCAACACAAGTTATGAGAGTAAAATTTAATAATAAAAACATGAATAAAGCCAAATTTGTACAAGAACCATTTTATGTGATTGCTATTAATAACGACATGAGGGACTACATTATTCCTTCTGGTAATTTCGGCTGTTCAGATATTACAAAAACTTGTTGACGTCAGTGATTGGGAAAGCGGCAAATTTAAACGCGCCCTAAGCTACAGTAAATAAAAAAAATCTTTATGAATGTAAATATATATATACGCATTGAACTGTTACCAAATAGTAGTACAAAGTCGATATGAATACAATTTGGTGACAGATAGATATTTCATGTCGCCCTACCTAACGGGCGACATTCTATTTATCTATCACCAAAATTGTATTTTAATATCGACTGTATACTGCCATTTGGTAACAGTTTAATGCTTAACTATACCGTGTGTTGTCCTTCGGTAGAGTACAGGTATATTGGTCTGTATACCGTGTGTCGTCCTTAGGTAGAGTACAGGTAAATTGGTTTGTATACCATGTGTCGTCCTTAGGTAGAGTTCAGGTTTATTGGTTTGTATACCGTGTGTCGTCCTTAGGTAGAGTACAGGTATATTGGTTTGCATATCGTATGTCGTCCTGCGGTAGAGTACATGTATCCTTGCCATAGAGAAATGCGACGAGATCGGTACCGTTGTTTTAGTGAAAGGCACGTAGTAATAGGTTTTTGACGAATCATTTATGAGGATTTTTGTCGGAAACTGAAGAAAATGTGTTGTAAACACAAATCTTATTACATCAATTTTGTTTTAATTTTTAAATCTCATTTTTTACCAGGTATATTTAGCACTTAAGTAGTTACGAATGATTTCGAGTGTGTCATTAATGAGCGCGTTTAATAACGTCAAATCTTGTGAAATGGGTTCCTTGTCCTTTTAACGACCATCGACATACTTTCCACTAGACCTTTTGAGCTCTTGACAGGGTGTTCTTTTTCCCATTAGGGTTCCAAGAAAATCTTAAAGTAATTCAATTAACCGTATGCCATATCTAACCACAGTATTAGATAGTTGGGCGTGTAGTAAATTAAGGGTTGTTATCTGTAGTTGTGTACAGGTATCTGTGGATTGATTCAATGATCTCCTTTTCCTGTTTTGTTTTAGACGTTGTGGATAAATATGCACTCTTCAGACAATATTTCCTACAACACAACTTCCCCACAACAGCCATTTAAAGAGTGACGCGGTTCAGAATATACTTACCGATCTTTTTAGATCCGATATGCTTTTGAAAATTATAAAATTGATTGAATAACGGATATTTTGCACCAACCCAAACAGATTCGAACATTTCATTTAATATTTTACGAGTTTCTGGTCGCCTCCTACCATCAATATTCCAGGCCCTTGACACCTCTGATGACTAAATAGCTGTATGGTTTGATTCCTTTCGGCTCTACTGTTACACATTTGTTGTCAAAGGTGCTAATACCTTGTGTGTCATATGTACAGTCGTTGTAATTTACTACTCGTGGTGGTGACGTAACATTTAATATCAAATACAGATGAGAAAGCAGCATGAATCAAATAGCCATCACTATCCGCTGATGAATTTAGTTCAGTTTACAGTCTATTACAATATTTACTGCATCAATAGTTATATGAATAATATTTTAATATACTCAGATGTAAAGTATCGTCAATCAAAATATTAAGTTTTAGCACTCTTCGCATTCACAGTCCTAATCTTCAGGAATACCTACGTTGCCTTGTGATAAGAGCTTTCGTGTCAAAGAATAGCGAACGGCGTTTTAAGAACATAGTTGTGAACTTGTGAACTGTAGGGGAGCATGTTTCGTCAAACATAGAACCACAGAAAAGACACCACAGATTGAATCGTATGACTGACTCAACGTCTTTGTTCAGTTTGGTGATCAGATGCTCGAACAGACTATTGACATATACTCATTGGAACAAACTGTGCTGCTTTGTCAGCCGACATGATGTTGTTTTTATACGACTCTAGTCATTTAGAGGAGCTTATCAGAGCAGGTAACAAAACTTTAAAAGGATGTACCAGGTAGAACTTGAAATCAAGGACACTGTATGTTCTTCAACATCAGCCACATACCTCGATCTTGCAAACAAGCTATATGATCAGCGTGGTGACTTCAATTTCTCATTTGTTAATTTTCCTTTTCTTGATAGTAACATGACAGTTTCGCCTACCTACGGTGTTTATTTGTTGATTTGATGTTGAACATATTAACAACACAATGTTAATAACAATGTAAAACAAACACCAGGATAACCAAGTTGATGATTGACAATTTATTATATTAGGTAGAAAAAATACCCCTACATATCATGCAGCACTATATAATTAAGAGCTGGCAATGATCTCTATCTACTACATTTTCACTTAATATTTCTAGTTGGACAAAACAAAATGTTTCTGAATAATGATATGAACTGATTCAATATCTGGCAACTTTGTAGATATAAGAAGTTACATGAGTTATAAAGATATGAATTCAAACTGGCAAAATAACATCATTCAATCCTAGACAGAATTCCATAGTAGTAAATCTATATTAATTTATTATGATTTATATCAGAAAATACAAAATAATAAATTATAAACAACTACCAACAATGATATGAAAAATACACTAATAAGAATAACTTACCAATGTTCCAATCTCGCTTGAACAGATTATTATTGTTTGTACCGCTCTCTTAGCTGCCATGGGCTAAAACTGACTCAATATACTCTAACATTCTATACTGTCTGTACAAATCATGTCCTTTTCCCGCTCTAGATGGTTTCCAAACAACACAACCGGTCTAGTTCAATCCAAAGGTCAGTCTAAGTTCAAAGGCCTAACTTCATATATTTTATTTATGTATCTGCTAGGTCAAGACTACACACAGGTAAGCACGGTTCACACTGTCCATTATTAGGCCCAGGGGATATTACCTGGCTGCCAACACAGGTATGTTTATTATACCTTTATTCAGCAATTAGAATTCAAATACATTACAAATTGAGCAAAGAAATACAACATCACAGAATAATTACAACATTTCCTAAAACATATAATAATAATTTAAAATGCAAATTTCACACTACCACATAATATTGTTATCTTATCAGATAGATATCGCTGTATGATACAAGTATAATAAGTATAACTAAATAAAAAATGGGCATCGTCTTCTATCATAAATCCACAGGCGCAATGAGGGGAGTTAGCAAGAACTGCATTCTAACCGGAGTCTAGGATGGAATATTTGACCTGTTCTATTTCCAATATTCAAACAATACGATGTTAATCTGCTGTTATCACCATCTTGATACCAAGATTAATGTACGAAAAATATGGAAGTGATCTATTAATTTTTAAAATGAATATCGGAAATTTGTCGGATATTGAAAATGTCAACACTAGTATAACGGATTTTTATTATGATATATTAGAGTCATGGATTAAAGTCAGAGCTGCAACTGAAATAAACGGATTTTTAGATATTAGATGATCAATAATATGGGGGAACAAATATATTCGTTGTAGAAAATCTTTAATTAATAAACTATTGACAGAGAGTGATATTATTTACGTAGATGATATATTGAATGAATACGGACAAATTGATGAAGAGGATATTTGTAATATATTAAACGACAAAAGACATTGGATAACCGAGACATTAGAATCAAAGAAAGCTATACCCGAACAGTGGCTAAACATATTACGATCGGAAGAATCACGAAAAACAAAACTTAGAAAAGACAAACGTATTATGGTGTATGTAAATAAAACCATTGGCTAGTTTGGTTTTGCTAATAGTCATAACCACTTGGCTCTGAGTGTAAAAAGAAAGAAAAAACCAAAAACAATCCCCACTCGTTGGGGAACCTCTATTTAACTTTCTATTTAAGAACAGTGCACATATCGGGTTAGCTCCCATTACTTTTCGAGAAATAATTAAACTTCATGTTTTGTTAGGGTTAAAAGTTACCTGCCAAGTATTATTGAATCGTTATTCAACATAGTTCTTGCTAAATTTGGGTTATCCGCTATGACGTAATGCGACGTATCGATAGCAAACTTTTTATATTACATCTGAAATTGACAACAATATCGTAAATATAAATAAGAATAAGTAAAGGACCATGTATTGACCCTTGTAGAACACCTGCGATCATATTTTTGAAATATGAAGACTTTGCTTTCTGTTTGTTAGATAATTATCCAAGCTTTTCAAAATTTTCCCGATAAACCCGAAAGTCTCAACTTGTATCAACCCATCACGCCAGACACGGTAATAAGCGTTGTTTATATCACAGACAAATATTCAATTTTCTTTTGCTAAATTTTAAAATGTCCCAATATCCATTGTAATATAGAGTAATTGATTAACTGCAGAGTCACCAGACGTTAAACCAGACTAATGTCTGCCAATGAGAAAGTTATATATACATTCGAAAACGCAACAGTCCATTAACTTATCAACAATACCTTTAAGTGGACCTGTTTTTAGGTTATACAGATCTATCGCCAGAGTGGCATTTGCAGTTTTCCAACTGTCTGGATAAAAACAGACATTTACTGAATTTTAGAAAATACAACAAAGTTGCTCACATAGTTGAAATTTTCCTTGTTTTGATAATTGTGCAGGTGTTGAATCAGGACCAATTGCCTTTGACAAATCGAGAACACTAATTGCATCGCTAACATCTTGTGGTATTAAAGTGAAAATATCTTAATGCGGGAGAGAAAAAGCACCGTCAGCAGGAAGTGAAGCTTGTGTATTAAAACAGACTGTTAAGAAAAATAGGTATTAAGCGCTTCAGCTTTACATTTCCTACTTTACTGTTACATATAAAAGGAGGTATGAAAATAGATTTTATGGGAGAACCGAGATAACATATTAGTTATTTTCCGCCATTCTCTCGAAAACGGTTTTATAAACATGGGCGTATCTGTTGATTTAGTAAGGTAATCTACGAAAGCTTTTCTTGTGGCATCAGAACAGAAATTTCGTAAATGTTTTAACTTATACCTATGGACTTTGCTGTGTGTACGTTAAGCTTTTCTATGCATGCGTTTCCTTGGTCTCATTAAAGTTCTGATTTTATTATGCATCCAAGGGGAGTCTCGAGGACGAACAGTAATTGATTTATTAGGGATAGGAACTGAAGCACATGCAAATATTGATTTAGTTAAGAAAATGGCTGCGTCTTGTGAACAGCAATTTGTTATATTTCCTCGCCGGTCTATTTCACCAAGTTTGATATTAAACAAATGATATATATGATATATATATATTTATTACATAATGCGTTTGATTTTCCTTAACTATACGCATAAGGTATATTATGAACTATTGTACGGTCACGTGCGAACTATTGTACACCTGTGATGTTTCAGATTTTGGTCACGTACGAACTATTGAACAACTGTGACGTTTCGGAATTTAGTCCTACCCTTTTAAGCGTCAAGGCACTCAGATATCAACACTGCCAGGCGACAGTCACGAGACTTCTTAACCCCCAGAAAAGTCGAGAGTCCAATGATTCTTTGTGTGTTTAAGTGATTCTGTAAACAAAACATCGTTCGATTATCAGTACTAATATTCTTAATATTGTTAATATTCTTGACTACTGTACATATACCCATGATATATTTGTAAACTTTGTAAACTTTATTTATTTTACAACAATTGCGAAACGAGGTTTATTAACTTATATTAATTACACTTGTTGGCCCAGAGGGAAAAGTGTGAGGGGTCTTGGTGAGGGAGGAAACTGGAGTACCCGGGGAAAACCCACGTGGTCGGGAAGGTGACCCCCATACCTTTTCACTAGAAAGCAAATATTTCGTATTGTAGCCAAATTTGAGCGACATGGTAAATTGTTGAAAAAAGAAAATAAAAATGTCTGGAAAATCAAAAAGTTGCACAAAATGACGTAAAATCTTGCATTATTGGTAAAATTGACGTCACATGACATTTTCGAATTTTGCATTTATTTGGCAATGATAAAACGCACTGATAAAATTGTGTGGTACTACTTTGTAGTCTAATATATGTCATATTTCTATAATAAATGTTTTATAATGTCAAAAATTGGAAAGTTTTTTTGACCATCGTGAATATAAGACACAAACATTTGTTACATAACACGAGCTGTCATCACATCTATTGAGCTTGCGCTGTATCCTTTTTAAAACCTTATATGTTGACTATTTATTCATACGATCTGTACACCATCTCGAATTTGCCCCTTTGTCAAGTAAATTACAAACGATCACATTAAGAAATAGAGCAGTTACACAAATGTAGTAGATAAACAACGAACAATATCGTTCTGTTTGTGTTGATGATCCCCTCGGTCGATAATTAATTCACCGAAGGCCTATTGTAATTAATAAGAAAATACCTTAGATGGTGAGGAATGATAAATAATAGTCAAAATAAAAGGTGGATAAAAATAACATCGCAAACTGAAGCTATGTGATGACAGTACGTGCTATGTACGAAATGTTTTTGTTTATCTCCGCAGCTGGTTCATTGCGTCCCACAAAACTGCAGTCGGCGAGTAGTAATGGCAATGTCGGGTGGCAATCAGAATGATATCAATACCTTTGAATTGCTTAGATATTTATTCGATTAACGTTAAAATATACTATTTTTAGTCAGGAATATGGGATTTTAATCATCACAGCTGCTTTACCTCTGGCTAATAAAATACTCACTCGATAAAGAACTTCCCTCCAGAAAATTCAAACAAATATAATTGAAGGTCAAATAAAAAGTCACGTGAAGGTCAAGTTTACACTGCACATTACATACATATGTCACATGCACAGGACATGAACAGTACATGCACTACTGCACAACACAAAGACAGACTAATCGCATGACAGTACATGCATACAACACATACAGGTAAATTATATTACAGTTTACAGACCCACAGGGAGTGTGAGCACAGTACTATATAAGGCATATGTATACCTACATGCAGAGTATCTACCAACTTTGCAGTACACACAGTACTATCAGATACATTAACTTTACTTGTAATTAGTATACATTTAACATAATTATAATTAAAACAGCATATAACAAAATGTATGGAATTCATTAATTATGGTAATAGTGACATAGTTCACCTAGCCACATACACCCCTACCTTTTGGACACCCTCGTCTTAATCCCTTTTCCTACTTGCTCGGTTTTCCTCGAATGGATACTCTTAGCAACGCTTCGGCTAATTTGTTGGATGCTGGGATAAATGTGCCATCCTGTGCTAGGGACTTTATGAAATTGGCTCGAGTCAGCCAATCTGGTTCTGCTCTGGTACTTGTATTAGATATGACATATATATAATATTTAATTATATTTATTGATAATTGACTGTCCACCTTCATTTCCGTTTCCTTGGACTCGGCCATTGGAACTTTCTCGGCAGTATTACTGTCTGCGTTCGACTTCGACTTGTCGTTTACGTGGAGGAGGATTCCGTTTCGGCATCTTTCGTAGTAGTGATTTGGCGCTATTGTCCTATGTTACAACTGTGGAGGAATTGCACTAATGAGGAGCACGAAATTCCGGTTAAAGGTCGTGATCCGCCCTTCTCCATTGCTATACCCCTAATACATGGTTGTCCTGGTTGAATTGCTTGAAAACAACACAAACTTTGTTCTCTCGGTGGTTTGCAATTTTATGCTTATCGTCCCATGCTACGACTTTTACCAGTACTCTGTCACCTTCCTGTTTCTGCTTTCCTTGTGCTTTCTGGGGTGTAGAGGCTATTCTGTAGGCTTCCTTCAGCTTTATCCAAAATTCCCTTCCATGTACAGTGTAGGAATGTTGATGAGTGTCTATCCCAAAGTCCAGGTTAATCGAGCTATGGTTCCCTCCCGAACAAAGTTTAGGAGATTGTCCCTTTGTGCATAGCGGGTAAAATTGTAGGAATGTACCATGGGTCCAATAAACCGCTTCCTATCGGCATTTTGGTCATGATTATAAGCTTTTCGAAAAGTGACTGGTTTAACCACTTGCACTGGCCGTTACCCATCGGACGTTATAGAGTGGTTCTTGATTTGATGATCCAAGTTAATATTGACAGAGTTCATAAATGAGCTTCCCTTCAAAGTTAGCACATTGGTCACAAAGCATGCGTTGAGGCATTCCACAGTGTATGATTAAGTGGTTAAATCTGATGACAGCTTGTCTTAGCTGTCATATTTATAGACGGGGTTGCCTCTGCATGCGGTATAATATGGTCTGTTATGACCAATATGCTGGTATTCTCCCTTAAGTATTCCAGGGATGATCAAGTCACAGAAACTAAATAGAGTG
This sequence comes from Pecten maximus, assembly GCF_902652985.1. NCBI lineage: Eukaryota > Metazoa > Mollusca > Bivalvia > Pectinida > Pectinidae > Pecten > Pecten maximus. Next base: position 19,676,695 of record NC_047015.1, read on the forward strand.
GCTGACTAATCTTTATGTTGACAAGTGGGACTACCTGCTAGTTATTGGATTGTTCTCTTAAGGTGCCGACAACACTTGTTGACGTACTTTCTCTATGTCGATGTACATGTTGAGCCAATAGAATCAGTCTCTCACTAATGAGATGGTCCGATACCGAGCAGGAAGTCCCTGCAGTACCTTTAACTTCAGTGTCGTAGGTATAATTAGCCTATAACCTTCTTACAGAGCACTCCCTCTCTAAGCTTCAGTTTCTCAAAGGCTTTGTAGAGTGTGGCTTCTCCCCCCCCCCCCCCCCCCCCCCCCCCCCCTGCTCGTACATGCTCATTACATGTGCCTAAGGCAGGATCCTCTCCCTTTCTCCAACTGTGAGGTCTTCAGTTCTTAAGCTGACATATCAGACCAAGAAACTCTGACCTGGCATATCATCATCCTTAGTAGACTCTGCTAATGCGTTTTCCGAACACAAACTTTCCACATAGGGATTGGCATGGATAGTTCCATAGACTGTTTTCGACATCTGTTGATATAGTTTTCGGTAGTCTTGATAATCCATCTGCATTTACATTGCTAGTCCTATACGTACGGGGATTGTTGTCTGTCCTTCCTGTGCATTTTTTCCCATACAAGTAGTCATGGAACTTCTCGCTTATCACTCAATAATTTAGTTTGTAAGCTGAGTAGTTACTTTCTGACTAGCTTAAACCCCTACTTGCATGGGCTTTTCCTCCTCTCCTACTCTTTGTTAAGGACAGCACCTAGGTCATCCAGTAGTGCATCAGAGTGAGCCTCAAAGGGTTTTTGGAACTTTGGATAGCCAAATATGGGTGGGATCGCTAAGACTTAATGAGAACTGTGAAGGCATTCTCCTGCTCCACCTCCCGTTCCTTTACTGCTCATACTTGCTTAAACCTCCCTTTTGGTGTCTTCCTAGATATAGGCATATAGCCGGCAAATGACTGGCCACTTTACAGAAATTATTCTTGAATTTCCTGAAATGTTCGGTGAATCGAAGAAACTGGCCATCTTTTACTGGGGTGGTAGGGAATACCTTCTTTACTTTCTCTTGGTTGGGTTGCACCATATGTGCTTAGTCTATATACATGTAGCATCTGCATGAAAAATGTACATTTCCTGTGTGAAAGCTTCTGGTTGGACACTGGTAGTCTTTTTCTATCCTCTCTAAATATTCCTTATAGGTATCCTGAAAGATAATGAGGTCATTTAACTAGATGAAGCAATTTCTAAGGTAAAGGTCTCCCGAACACTCTTCAATGAGGCGCCGGGTATATGCTTTCCTAGTCTTTGCTTGCTCATCTTTCTCCAGCTGATGATGTCCTGACTTCATGTCCAGCATAGTAAAATATTTATTTTCTGCAAAGGAGCCTTCGATATCTTAAGTCCTCGGGAGAGTATTTGATGGATCACTGATTCAGCATATGACAATGTTGGATGTCAAAGGAGAATGTGACTTGCGGATAATCCCTGCAGCAAGTAGTTGTTGGATGGCTCCTGACCTCGTCAGGCATCGACGGTGATATCCGCTGTTGCCTGACAAGTATAACGTCTGTTACCTCAATCCGATGCTTGACGAGACGGTAATGCCCAATGTCAAGATAATTTTTGGAGGATATGTCGTCAAAAATACAGATAAGTTCTCGTCCCTTGACCAGCTACTCGACCGTCAGGTTCTCTATACTGATACTTACCAGTGTATCCTTAAGCTCTGGTTGTATGGTATAAGTTCTCAATAACTGCTACTTATGATGTAGACTAGGATGGCGCAAACAAGTAAATATGGCAGCTTCGTATCCATATAAGTCTGTATGTTCATCGTAGTGTAATAAGCCTACATGGTCATGACCTCATGGCCTCTGCTGACCTCACCAGCGCTATTCGGTTGTCATACCGCTCAGTTGCCTATTCCTCATAAGAATATAACGAAATGACAAAAGGTCTGTAAAAGTCCCTTCCAAAATGTTCCTACTGACAATCCATGATAACATTGTATATGTTGATGTATGATATTCTCATTTATCCCATAACTACGCTTGTTTCACAACTGATATTTCACGTGATAAAATTCGTAGCAGTGTGTTATTGTTTTTGTTTACACACCGCAGTGTGTAACCACTTTCCTAAGCCTCCGATTGGTCATTTGTGCCCTCCAACAAATCTGATTGGGTAACCTCTGGCCTTTGACCATGGACTATTTTTACTACTCTCACTTAACTTTTCGTCAGTCTCAAAACAAAGATCAGCATGTACACATTTGTTGGAGTTATCGGTGCCGAACATTAGCATAACTGGATGAAAGGGGTGTCCTTATGGAAATGTCGATTAATCTAGGGTTTGAGTCGTACGAAATATAATTTGATGATGGTAAAATAGACGACGCACGGAAGCGAGATATTGCATCGATCGATGGGCCTAACGAACTAAAACCGACCCCCCCCCCCCCCCCCCTGATTCTAGATATGCAGTAGACCCCGACAGCCGTGAATGAATTATCAAAATAATGAACAAATGTAATACAAAATGGTTTAATCGCTGTCTCTAATCGTTGTCATTTGAATGAAACGGTCGCAGCATCTAACGTACCTGTTACTGTTAGGCAGCTTCCCTTTTTCTAGTTCGATATCATTTGGTACGGATATTGTACAAACAGAAAAAAATCAACGAATAAACACTTTCTTATCATTTCACTTACCTTTATTACGAATATATTTATTCCAAAAACAAAAATGTAAAAATCATCTTGGAACATTTGTTTCATGTCAGTAAACTCTATACTCTGTCTCTGAAACTGATGAGATTTCGTGTAAACACATGGACAAACGTAAACTGCATAGGCCTATTGCTCCACACTCCAGCTCGGTTTCCGAAATATTTGTTGAAATGCACGATGTCTCGAATGAATAAATCTCATAATGAACATTTTACATCATAATAACAAGTAATAGCGTACCTACGAAATCCAGGAAAGGACCGATAGTTGAATCTGACAATGATTAGGTAGTCTAATACTCAGCGGTGACGTTCGACTTCGCGATGACGGTGTCGTCTTCGAATATTTTGAGCGGAGTTATTTAAACAAGTTAACTATTAATTAATTACACCGACACAATGACTTCCAAACTAATATTTCGTTTTGTAAAATAATATCATTTACAAATATAGTACAGAGGATATGAGTCGTGCATCTAAAATAGATGATAAGCTTTCGTTCATAACGACCTATATTTTGTCGTGTAGTGATTTGGTTCACGGAATTTAGTTGCTACGTTGGGAGAATTTGAACTTGACAGACTTACATTTGTAAGTAAAGAAGTTATGAGATAAACAAGTTCCCCTACTCGTGAGGATTGTTTATCATTTTTATCCAACTCTCGTTAGTTAATTTTCTAACTTTCAAAAGACACTCGCTAAAGCTCGTGTCTTTTCAAAATTAGAAAATTAACAAACTCGAGCTGGATAAAAATGATAAACAATCTCCACTCGTTGGGGAACCTCTATGTAAACCTTTAAGTTAATTGATTTTATTATTTATATTATTAGAGCATTGGAAACTATTTTACCGGCGAGTTGATTACTATACCTATGTATAATAAGACTTCAATATATAAAAAAAAATCAACAAATGCCATTCTTTTCCAACCAAAGCTCTCATTGTACATATATAGAGGTTACACAAGGAGTGGTTGTTGGATATAGATTTTTTTCACTCGAGTAAGTTACTTTTAAAACATAACTTTCGAGTGTGAAATAAATTTCATATTAAAGAATTACGAGTCGTGTGATATGTCTCTACTACAATATTATCGGCTTGAATCAATGGGAAACGTGAACAAGTCTTAGTTCGCGTATACAAATAAGGTGTACAGGTGACGGCCGAGACCAGGTGATGTGACGTCATTTGACTATTGATGACGCCAATAACAATTGCAGCTCAGGTCAGAGTTCGAATTCTTGACCAATCAACAGACCGGAAGGTCATACACCACTAGTGGTATATAACATATATTTATCCAACAGTCGGTACATTTATACAATGGCTTGAGGGCGGAATAACATAGGGTATTATGGTAGAGATTAGTATACAATTATTATCTTTTTATGCTACAGATCCTTTTTGTGAGAGGGTGATCCTAATTAAAATTTGAACACAGTATTGTGCAGTCTTCTTTTCAGACGAAGCCTGTGGATTATAAACGTCAAACTTTTATAATTGATCAAAGCCAGTTTTCTAATACAATGCCAGTGTTGAAAAACTGAAAAAAATCTTTTAATGCACAAGAAATATACTCAAATAGAATAAAATCATGTCTTTCATTATCTACAAGTAGTTTATATACCATGTAAATAATGATCTCTTGTGTGATCCGATTTGAGATTTTTTACTAATATAATATTACTTCATTCGAATAATAACGTATATACATTGTTTCAGATATCAATACATCTTGATCACCTAGGATGTCTGATACAAGGATATGGTGATTACAGAGTGCCTACAACAAAACATCAAGCCTTCATACTCTACTAATGCCAAAATCGTGTGCTTTGAATATCAGTGTGGAAGAGGCTGAAGATATATGGGGAAAAAAGAAAAAGGATGGGCGAGGCGATAAAACCGCTTTATATTGTGAACACAAGCTATAATTCTACTGCCTCTTTTGATGGGCTTGTAAACATGACATACAGCATTCCGGAGGCATTTCAGTTCACCTTGCTGGCCATGTATGCCGTCACCTCCATCGTCGTCCTTCTGGGAAATGGAATGGTTTGTTACACAGCTTTTAAAATCCATAGCTTTCGAACTGTGACTAATTTTTTCATCGTTAGTCTTGCCTTAACAGATATCATCATGACAGTATCGTGTGTACCATTCTCTATTCTCAGTAATCTATTTTTTCATTATTGGCCTTTTTGGGACGTTTTATGTCCCATTGTCGTTTTCGCGCAATTGGTCAGTGTCTTGCTAAGATCGTTTATGCTGGTCGCTATGACTTGTGATAGATATCACGTGGCCAGACATCCTATGAAGCCACGTCTTCTGACAAAGTGTCGGGCCAAATTACTGGTGGTGCTCATCGGTGCCTTATCCTGTTTGATATCACTTCCTACCTTTATATACTCAAAAATAATATACATGCCGTACGAGCCTGGATCCCGAGGTCTCTGTTTAGAGCTATGGCCGGACGAATACATTAGGAGCATTTATGGAGTTTGTATCATGTTGATTCAGTATTTTGTTCCATTGATCATCATGGCGGTCACCTATATACACATTGGAATTATTGTCTGGATAAAGCAAACTCCGGGGGAGACATATCCTCTAAGAGAGCAACGCATCGCTGTGTCCAAAAAGAAGGTAATTTGCACTGTTTCTATAAAAACTATTTGTGAAACTGAAGCAGTACACCCACATTTTATACTATTGTATTTGCCTTGACATTTATACACCATACAATGAACTGTCTGGAGACATGCAGCTCCACCTACAGTTCAGAATACAGAAATAGTCTCAATCTATTGAATATCGCTCATCTTTTTTTTTAATGTTTCACGCAATCATTTTGCTATACTTCACAATCAACGTTTTGTATTACATCAGCAAATGCAAAAGTTTCACAATATTGATCTACTTGTTCCCCTTTTAACAGCGCTTAAAATACGCATAAGTGTAGATAACAATTAAATAGCAATAGATAGGCCAAATTATATAGATATCGATAATATGTATGGTGATATTTATTTTCAGACAATCAGAATGATCATTGTTGTCGTGATCGCTTACCTGTTGGCATGGCTACCACTCCACGTGATCACCATTGTTGGGGACCTGGACCAATCTATATTTGATGTAAATTACATTCATATGACCTGGCTGACGGCTCATTGGTTGGCATTTAGCAACTCGGGTGTTAATCCTGTTATATACTTTTGGATGAATTCGAAGTTTCGTCAAAGTTCTTTATTATGTTTTTATACAGTATGCTGTCGTAAAAAACATTCGTTTCGAAGATCATCCCTCTGTAAATTCAACGGTAATAGCAGAGACTGTGTCGCGCGACGGGATACAGATATGAGTTTAATGCCATACACCTGATACATTAACAATCCCACTCCTGGAACGTTGCTTTTAGGTGTTAATTATTACAATGATGTGATGGATTTGAAAAATTGATACTTCAAACAAAACTTTTCTATATATCATTTGAGTTGTTTTATTATATCTCCAAAACAGCCAAAACAACATTTACATCATTCATGCAATAAGCTCGAAAATCATTTATTACAGAAACCAATTTGTCACATATTTGCGTATATGTGTTTTTCATAGGCTTTCCCAGTCAAAAATCGGTTGTGACGTCGGACTATAGACATTGACGTCACGCCATGAATTGAACACAGCGCAACTAATGACTTCCTCCATTTGATTTTGCACTCCACATTTCGACTTTTGAACTGTCAGAATGTATTTTATCTCATTTATGAGATCAAAATATCTTAAATTTGTTTCTATAAGCTTGCCTCAAAGTTTCATTCTTTGCTCATCAAGGCTCTCTAAAATGAAAAACTTAACTTAAAATTTGTTTGATGAATCTCATATGAAATGAAAGCTGATCCAATATGTGGTACATGCATGGTAAAGCTCTCAGTCAATGAAGCTTATGTGGAGGGACACCCTTTTGATAACTAGCAAAGTGGACGATTCTTGATACAAAATTGTGTGTGGAAATTGTCATATTTAAGTAGTGGATACGAAATCTATTTTATTGCTTATATATATATATTTGTACATAACATTCCACATTATAAAATTTGAAATATTTAAATCTATATTAAATAAAATGACTTCTCACACTCATGGACTTTTTGCACTGTTTCATGGTATGTCAAATCAGGACCTAACCCAAACTTAACACAGATTGACAATGTACATGAGAAACAAAGACCTATCGAAGTATTTAGATAAAATCGTACATGAAATTAATATGATCATTGAGATGTCTACTTCAAAACCTTCAATTCAGCATCAATAAACGTAGCTCAAGACCACTACAGTTTAATAAGACCCTCAAATATAATAAGATGTTTTGTGATTTTGAACAATGAACCCAATGAACCTTTATTAATGACTGGTTCTTCGTGTCGCTGTTCTCTTGGTACATCAACTGAATTCTACTTAAGTAGGGGGAGTGGGTAAAGCAAACAAAAAGCCTATCACTACCAGATATTAAAAACTACTTAAACGTAATAGACGTCTAGGCCTAAACGTTTAACAACATCGACACTCTCTCCTCGGTATGCAACGATATTTACAGAAATGATGCTCTTACATTTTCTTTTTTCTTTTAAAATTTGTATGCAGACTTCGGTGCCAATATAGGTATTTCATTTATCGAAGCAGCTTTTTGATACGATAATTCCGTATATATATATAAAGAATTGCAAATTAAAAACGGTGCAAGCGTGGGCCAGTTTTAAACCGTGACAAAATAATCTTAATCATACTGTAAAATGACAAGTGCAAACTAAATCTGAATCGTTACTGGCTTGTTCATTACATTCTGCATGCGAAGAATAATTAAATGATGTTAGAAAATGTTATGTTTAAATTAAAGATTTTGTGTAATAAATTGTATGATGTGTTTGTCCCTGTGTGGCTACTCTTAAGACAAAGGTTCATAATACACCTAAATATGGAACACGTACAAATGAATGATCTTTATTCCCTCCATATTTAGAGATTCATTATCATCAAAATATATAACATGGCTAATGTATATACATGTATGTAATAATGTTATAGACAACCCCGGGGTGTCCTGTAGTGAGTCGTGTTTGTTTAGATACTAGATATGTTCATATCTCAACATTTGCCTTCATTTTGATCTTGACTGGATCAATATTTTTTGCAATGTTTAACATAATCTGATGCTAATCTTTTGATTGTTACAGCATTCAGTCAACCCAATATGAATACCAATATTTCCTCATAGTTTTGATTAAAAACTTCAGGACCTGGAAGAATAACAACATGAGTTTCGTTCATCTAGTAATTTACTACAGCTCATCATCGAATGTTTAATGATATTGGCAGCAGTAATTCCACACAGACGAAAAACACTTGATTTTATTGCCATTCATCCAAGTTTAAGAACAGAAGAAAGTTGTTTTCTAGTATATGAATGGTTTGATATCAATGCAATCACTCTATGTACAGCAAATGTTGTTATGACCTCATACATGTTGAAAAAATAAATTTCATTCCTTATATTGACATTATGATTATTTTCTATTTTATCTGTTAAAGTCCCTAATGATTAAACATAGCATTTTTTCGTGTTTTTATTCGGGAGTAACATCGGCGAGAGAACAGCCATTTTCGCGTGAAGCGTCAGACAGTTCTTGGCACGGTCTTAGCAAACGTCATAACAACAACACAACAACACTTATTGTCTAAGTTGTTTGGGTTGATTTACATGATTCTAACATTAAGGAGACCGTAACAACATTAAATGTATGTAATTATAACACGGATTGTGTTTATTTAAAAGAATACGAGGATAAACGAAAATCCGACGGCGGAGAGTACTGTGATGATGCGAATGTTGTTATGAAAAATAAATACAATTTTCACCAATGCTTTCAAGCATACTGAATGTAAATATTATATGATAACAATAATTATACAATTATTACAATAATATAATCAAATAAAACAATACTAAAATCAACAAATATAATGACATGACAAAATATAATACTACAATAATACCATGGAATAACGGAATGATGAAATCAAATAATACAATTATGAAATGAAATCATTTACCGATGCAAACATGAAAGACTTATAGCTTGAATGGAAACGAAATTACTTCTATTATGATAAAATAGAACAATATATTGATGATAGCAAATCACATGATTAAGATATTTGTATTTTTCATATTATATGCGACACCTATAGCGCACGTACGGCGTTCCATACTTACTTCAGCAAGTAAACGTGACTGATCAGACTCAACACCACAGCGGGACATTATAAATTGCGAGGACAATCACTATTGAACTTCCATGTAACAGACATTTATAACACTGCGTCTGACACATCGGGGCAGAATATTGCTTTCAGGCATACACGTTGATGACATATCATTTATATATACTATAACCGCCATCGAGTTTGACGCCAACATTCGTATTAGGCCATGTTGATATTGTACCTAAAAGATACATATCAGATTAGAACAGTCCACGTACTTTAAAACAACTTACGTTTGATATTTATAGTACAAATGGAGGGCAACTGGAAAAACAAATTCAGTATAAGCTGATTGACTTGCAGTTGATAATGATGCTGATTAAGAATGTCAAATAATCATAACTTAAAGCTGACAGTACAAAGTCTCCAAATAAATGCTGGAAAATGCATAACGAATTAATCCCAAATACTCTATCCATCTTCTCACGTGTTTTTCGTGGGTGCAGCCATTTTCATAACAAGTAAACAATCCGAGGAGTTCCGAATTTTACTCGCATCTACACTAGCACTCCTCGGATGTATTCCTATTGTCTACACTAAACTAGGGCTGTTGTTGTGCACTAGTGCGGATTTATCACGCTTTAATTGCGTTATGACACGTGCACGAATAATACGAAGACACGGAAAATATTTCGATGCAAACTATGGATATAATTCTGTAACAGTTGTAAAGTTGTTCTTGCTGCATATCCCACTGGAAAGACTCCGGTAGGAATTTACGCATATTTACTCTGTTTATAATTTCATTATGTGCATGTTTTGTTGAGGCCCAACTATTTTGTATTGTCAATACTTTCTTTTTTTTTCTTTTATTGTAAAAAAAAAAAATATATGTATATATAAAGTTACCTCTTCAAATTCCATATTCAAGTTCCGCAATTGCGTACAATGTGAACAAAAACTCATTGGCGAGTGTATTGAGAACGTATACTATGTATAATGGAGAGATGTGTCGCTATGCGCATGTATCGATAGACTGATACTTGTCTTGATTGATGGGGCTTAACGTCCTTGTTCCGGTTATAACCGAGCCTAGGACACACTGATACTTGTCTCAATGAACGCACGCGCTTTTATAGCGGCTCGTATCCACGCATAACAAAAAAGAAAAATGTCTGCCCGTCCTTAGATACGACACTACCATAATTGGGGGATGTCTCGGAAACGATTTTTGGAAATCTGTACATGTATTTTTATTTTTTTTTTAATCTCAATTGGATGCTTTTTAACTTGCACTGTCAGCTTTAATGTTTACTGATACGAGATTTAACGACGTATATATACATGTCATTTCATTATTGTCCGGGATAAGACAGTAAAGGATGGGTGCTAATTTGGGCCATTCTGTGGCGCCCCATTGATATGATAGCATATGATATGGTATTCAAAACATGAACTATTTTGTGGGCTCGGTCAAAGAAGCAGAAATAGATAAATTTTTGCAAAAACAAGATTTCATCTGAACATGAAAATATCAACAAATGTACATGCCATCTGTTTCCAAGAGTTTCTAAAAGAAACTGTCAATAGCACCTTGACATGGAATCGTATCAATTGAGCGACCGGGATCACAGGCGTTTGTGATAAAAATGATATTTCATATCTTCAATTTATTTTTGTGTATCATCATTCATTACTGATTATTTTTCGGTATAATAAACAATTTATGGCCCTGAATGCAGGGTTTATTTACGTAAGCTTATCGAACAAGCACAAAAGTCCACATTCTCAATTTTTAGAAAAATACGAAATCGGCAATTCCTGTTGATTTGCAACTAAACCTTTTCGATTCGTTAGTTGAAACGATTCTGTTATATGAAGCAGAAATCTGGGGATACGGAGATCTCAAGTCTCTAGAAATAATACATTTGAAGTTTTGTAAAAGGATATTAAATGTTAGATCTTATACTTGAAACTATATGATTTATGGAGTCGGGACGATACCCATTAGAACTGATAATCAAGATGATATGTTAAATGTTTGGAATCAACTTTTGACAAATGAAAATAAATTAGGCAATATATTATACATGTAAAGGGTAATGTCGATTTTGAATCGCAGCGGTCAAATGAGATTCAAATGGTTAGATCATGTGAAACAGATTTTCATGATACTGGATATACATATATATTTGACATTGAACAACACATGAAAGCAAGCTTTTATTAGTATGAAGTCAATCAACGTTTACGTGACGCATTTATACAAAAATGGTTTTCAGATCTAGAAACTTATTCAAAAGGTCAGTTTTATTCACAACTAAAAAAAAGAATTTACATTTGAAAGTTAAGTTGTCAGATTAAAATAGAATCACTATCACAAAATTGCGTACTTCAAATATCGAATTCCTCATTGAAACTGGACGATGGCATGGTATTCCAAGAGAAAATAGGATGTGTAATTTATGTTTTAGTAGTATCGGGGACGAATTTCACTATCTGTTTAAATGTCAAAATAAAGAAATCACTTGTATTATTATTGTAAAAGCATGTAGCTGACTACTTTCTTAAAAATCCAACTGCAATCCCCGCTGAAAAATTGCAATATCCAAATTATGAACAATCTAGCACTGTTTCTAAGAAAGGTGATGCTTTTGATTTGAATGTATATCTATATTTACATGTGTAGTTTATGCACTGTATGTATCCATCTTGTCATGCTTATTTCTATTGTTTGTCACAAATGTCCTCATGTTTCACGTCTTCATGTGTCTGAGTGTATCAACAAAAATCTTGACAAATCTTGAAATCTTGTTTACCCTCAGCTCTCATATTTCCCACGGGTAAGCCCTCGGGAAATATGATACCTTCGGGTAAACAAAACTTCATATTACTCTGCATCCAGGGCCATACATGCATAATTATTGTCGCTCTTCCCGTAGCACTGTCCTTAATGACCTAGATGTTGATAGGGCAATTAACAGACATACTAACTGACATTTTTCCATTCGAAAAACAATCATAGAAAGACAATGTAGAATTTGTCGGAGACGTAAACCATGTTTGGGAGTTAAAACAGGCGATTGGCCTTTTGATTTCTTATTTAAAACAACCAGCAATCGTTGGTAAGTGTTGCATTAGAAATCACCTGTATTAGAAATAACATATATTAGACCTAAAATCATTACATAAAACAAAGAAAGGAATGATAACAGTATGTTAATGATACTTACTAAGGTCAAACATACACTAATGCTTAGTTCTCTGTGGATAGCATATCCCATATCTCCACTTATCACTCTGAATCGATATTTCTGTCCTTTTCAGTGATAAGATAGCTCTACACGATAATTAAGACGTCACGCAGGGACAGTTTTTAAAAGTTGCCATCGACTCATTTTAATGATGCATTAATGATTGTCATACAGGTAGCATGATGTTAGATTTGCATTAAGGTTAAACAATATGTGTTAATTGTTGTTACTTAATTCATGAAGCCTCATGATATGATTAGGCATAGTTTATACAATGAACTCATTCGATATCATAAATACTAAAACATATTTGAGTTATAGAATTAAAGTCCGTTTTGTTATAATATAGGTTAGTGTATGTAGGGACTATTCCCTTTAAAACAAGTGCAATCAATGATTGCGAAGTTCACCGGAAGCAGCAATCACACTTTGTAAACACTATACACTCATTTTTTATATGTATGTATTAGTATGTCATTTTAAAATTGTATGTCACATAATATCACTCCTAGATCTCTAATGGATGTATAAACCAAATAAGAAGGGTGTGGACTTACAAGCTTTCCAAAAACTTTCCCCAAATCTTTAAGTCGGTTTTGGTGCAAAAAAGTTCAGCCCACAAAATGGTAAAATATGAAAAAATAACCCTTTTCTGCATGACTTTGCCATAACATCACTCCTGGACCTCTAATGAAAGTTTAAACAAAATCAGAAGATTGCGAGGTGTATACATTTAGACTTAAAAGCATTCCAAACACATACCCCAGACATTTTGATGTGGGACGCCGACGGCGGGGGTACAGCTTTGTTTACGGTTACTCGTAACCAGTGAGCTGAGAATAAACCATTTTAAAAGCTAAATGTATAACTAACATTTGAGTTAAAATACAGTTCCTACCAGGGACATAGCTTTTGATGTCAAATAATAAATGAACAAATTAATTATGTATATTTCGATTTTCAAATAATGCTCACAATATTTTAGTTGTTGTCATAATAATGGTTAACTAGTTAACACATGCGGTGGTTATTACTTTTGGATATATTGTCATTACTTTTTTGGTTTTAGGTAAAGAAATGCTTATAACCACCACAATTTATTTTCTATTGTCTCGATCATCCTCAGCCACTTCAAAATAAACAAGATAAATAAATAAAAGAACAAAATATTTATTTTGAACCTCTTTATAATTTTCATGGTGACATTTTTGTAAGGACATGAATCTTTTTTCGTGAAAAATAAAAAATAAAATGGACAAAAAGTTAACCCATTTCATCAAGTGCTCTAGAAAACAGTGTCGTAAACAAATGGAAAACCCATTTAATTTGTGTACAAACACTAATATAAACTAATAATATCGCCTCCTCTTTGACTCAATATATACAATTTAGTATGATAAGGAGACCAGCCATGTTATGTCTATAAACTAATGTATCATTTATTCAAGCCAAATAGAAATACAAACCTTCTTATTTTTATATCAATGTCATACCTAATTTTCGCAGCATATAAAGTAAACTATTCTTCACTATTGTAATGAGCCTGTAATAGGCCCGATATGTCACTATATCACCGCTGAAGGACTTTTCTACACCTCTCTTTCTTTGTTAGGAGTTAATTTTAAACAAATCACGATAGCATACCTGTATATAGATATCATACACAATACTGTTGCTATATATACCTATATCATAAATATTACTGGAGTGGACCTGACCTAGTCTGATCATGGATAGCCAGGTAGCTCAAATAATCAGAACGCAGTCCGTGTCCTGGTCTAACTATTGACGATATTAGGTCTCGGGTAAGAATTCCGGTGGTCTGATGATCGTATGAGGTCCCGGGTCCAATTCCCGGGCCGATCATCGTATGAGGTCCCGGGTTCGAGTCCCGGTCACATCATTGTATTATGTCGAGGATCCGAGTCCCAGTCTGATCATTTTATTAAGTCCCTGGTTCATATCATGTCATTGTATCCTTTAATATTTAGCGTTAAAGTAACAAAATTATTACAATGAAGCACACGAGATTTGTCAATGGTCCTGACCGGCCGCCATACTGATACAAAGTACGTGTGGAGTGACGTGAGGATTTTTGAAACTTTTAACACGAGCGACATACAATACCATTATAACCAGGGAAGCACGTATTATACACTACATAGACATATGTGTGTACGCATATGTTGATATTTTACATACTAGCCAGTTCGTTATCATGGGTAAACGCTAAAACCAGTCACGTGAAGGGAAGATGTCGGTATCCCACTACAACTCCAGGAGGTCAGCCGTCGTGTGTCAAAATGGCTGTGTGGCCAGTAGTCAGCCTCTGGCCAGTCAGGCGGGGATAGGTAAGTTTGGGGACTGGATTGTGACGTGGCGACGTAATCAAATCGAAAGTAGTGCAGCACACATGTGAACAACACATGCATATATATATCCTGTGCAGGTATGTCAGGTGTACGGTAACCACATATTGAAGTGTCACCCCTACCTTTAAATAAGTGATTATCCTGTTGTTATCTTATTGTACCGTCCAGTAGAGGTTAGATTTACAATAAACCATCTGTAGAGACCGGCGTGCAATTCTCTCCCACATTCTACACATCTATTCGGCTCTCTGTACCGTGTCGCCATACAAGGTTTACACCGTACAGTATAACTTCATAACGCCTTGATAAGTAAGAGTACGTATGTGTGAGGTTATAGGGGTTTACATCAACAGTGCACATGATAAACTGCTGCTTCCAGATGAGGATGTGTATGCATGTGTGTGTGTTTTTTTTAATTGATGAGCATTGGCCTCTTGTAGTTTTTTTAATGTTTAGATCTAACCGCATAATGTAAGATATCATGCTTTACCATAAATAACTGCACATGCAAGACGTACATTGTACTTGAAAACGCATGTGTTTTCTTAGGGGATCAAAAAGCTAATTGGGGAACTGACTCACAAACAAATTAATCAAATCCAATATGGCAACTCGAATTAGATGTCGAGGCGATATTGAAACGACAAAGACATGCATGTTTTTTGTTCGTTGTGATTCGCGAATTGTATATGTGATAACGCAGATTGAATTACCTCCCATTGATCGGATGATGATTATTTACGGCTGCATGGTGTTCCAATCATTGATGGGGCTACAGGCGTACAACAGACATGAAGTGTTATTAATATCATTATCTTTATTGCTTCTAAAGAAGAAAAGTATATAGGAATATAGAACATATATACTTATATAATAGATTCATCCTGGCCTAAATGGAGCGCTGATGTTAAAACAAACATCTACGACACATTTCGTTTTTCCCCATCAAAACAGATGCTTGCGGCTCCTTATATATATTATAGATATTATTTCTAACAGCAAGAGTAGTTAATTGTGCATAACCAGTTTTGTATAGCAATTTTGTTGATAGTTCACAGACATCCCGCTTAGACCGAACGCCATTAGGTCATAATTCTTAGTCCCCCCCCCCCCCCCCCCCCCCCCCCCCTAAAAAAAAACAGGAAAAAAACCAAAACAAATCAAAACCAAAAACGCCAACTTTTTCGTACTATATTCTCATGTGTTATCCATATTTCAGACTTCCTTTGTTCTATATTCTGTGTGTTATCAAGATTTCAGACATGTTCGCGTCATATTTTCTGTCTGTCAGACTTCTCGATATTGATAATAAAAACAACTTCTTTTGCAATTTTAATAGTTCGCCCAACTTTGCGAATTCGATAAATGTTGTTTTATGAATTTTAACTATTCCTGTCTCAGCCAGATGTCCCGATAAGCGCGATTGTTAAAAGTGCACTACTATCTTCTGTGATCATCTTGGCCCGCCATTTTGTTCTGACCGTAAGACTTATCGATATCCGTTGGTTGATGGGTGACAAACATGTAACTTTCCGGTGTAAGTCAGTATAGTATGAAACACATGTCTGATAGTTTCTTAAGTTGAAGTTAGCCTACATCAAAACTCACGAGGAGGTGTACGAGCTTTGTGTGAAGGTACACGCGGTGAACGGAGACACAGGTGTATCCGAAATGTGCCCCCCCCCCCCCCCCCCCCAACCCCGCCAACCCCCAACCCCCAACCCCTGGATCCGCTAGTGTTAAGGGTTTACATTATGTACATTGTTGGAGTTTTTATTCATTAAGTATATAACAGACTATTCCAGTTCTATGGTGGCTTCCATTAGAGGAAGGTAAGGGGCGGATAAGGGGTCACAGTCAATGTGATCAAGCAAACAAACCTCTGGTGTTATAATTAACAAACTGTTAACACAACGATATTCAAATATGATTAATTTTCCATCGAGGTATGTAAATGGTAAGTGTTCTAGCCTGTTTACTTAGGTTAAGTGTAGAAGATGGTGACGGTGTGTCGAAACTGCATTTGATAAATATTGTCAAACAAACACCGTTTCACCCGACAGATATTCTCAAAGCAGGCGGAAATGCTGCTGACGCAGCAGTTGCCATGGCAGCAGCCTTGAATGTCACCGAGCCATGCTCTACGGGTATTGGTGGCGATGCATTCTGTCTCTTCTACGACGCCAAAACCAAAAAGGTTAATGCTGTCAATGGCAGGTATGTATCTTAATATGCCAGCTTCTTCAATTAAATATATTATTACATGGCCGTCCTCATGCCTTAGAGGTATCGTCTCAATTATTACAAATGATAAAATGAAATACTCGTCATGAGTGTGAACGCCTTTAAATTCTCACAGTTGTGAAATTCATTGCAGAAAATTGCCCGCGTACATAGCTACAATTGTTGTCGTTTTTATTCGGACCAATTTATTGAAAAATATCGCGTGCAGGATCGACAGTTTTTATTTTCGAAACAGTATTATCCTCGACAATGTAAATTATATGGTTCCAAAATGTTTTGATATGATTGTGAAAAACTGTCATGATAGGAACATCATGTTCAAACAGAAGTCTATTATTGTAATATCTAACATTGATTTCTGGTACACTTACAACTACAGTGGCCGAGCTCCCGCCGAGTTGACCCTTGATCTTCTACACAAACAGGGCTACAACTCTACTCACCCCTTCCCCGTGCAGCATGGTCACGCCGTGACGGTTCCTGGTGCTGCAGCCACATGGGTTGACACGGTCGATCGATTCGGAAGTGGAAAGGTAAGAAAACAATTTCTCCTGACTCTCTTCTCCAAATCTCGAGAGTTGTGGAGCTTTTATCGATTCATTTATGTCTTTCTTTTTTTTCAAGATTTTATATAGAAACATGTAAGACATTAAAGGTTAAACAAGAGTTGGTTTTTGGTATTGTAACCTTACATTTATAGGAAATGATAAAAGAACACCCGGATCAAAACTTTATGTATGAAAAACCAGACAGTTTTGAGACATTTTTCTACAAACTGTTAATTAAAGTAGCATCATTGCTGTATATCTACTCTCAATCCTTTGTCTTAGTTAAGTCTAGCACAGATACTACAGCCCGCCGTGAACCTAGCAGAGGGTGGCTACCCTGTCCAGCAGATAACGGCATTCCTGTGGAACAAAGGTAAATCGACACACTCCGTTTCGATGATAGTGAAGAGAAGTCCAGACATTTCTTCAAATTCCCCTTCTACACAATAAGTTGTGGCTTCGATAAAATGGCATTTTAACCAATGATTAAATTGAATAGGGCGTAACCCTTCAAAGGAAGATTCGTGTTAATGAGGAAAGCTATGAGAAATATATTGACCGAATAAAACTAAAACTAATGAAGTCCTATTACCCTAGTTTTGTAAACGTTTACCTGCCAACCCAAGTTTTACAAACGTTTACCTGCTATTCCTAGTTTTACAAACGGTTACCTATCAACCCAAGTTTTACAAACATTTACCTGCTATTCCTAGTTTTACAAACGGTTACCTATCAACCCAAGTTTTACAAACATTTACCTGCTATTCCTAGTTTTACAAACGGTTACCTATCAACCCAAGTTTTACAAACATTTACCTGCCAACCCAAGTTTTACAAATGTTTACCTGCCAACCCAAGTTTTACAAACGTTTACCTGTCAACCCTGGTGCTACAAACGTTTACCTGCCAACCCAAGTTTTACAAAGGCTTACCTGTCAACCCTGGTGCTACAAACGTTTACCTGTCAACCCTTGTGCTACAAACGTTTACCTGTCAACCCTGGTGCTACAAACGTTTACCTGTCAACCCTGGTTCTACAAACGTTTACCTGCCAACCCAAGTTTTACAAAGGCTTACCTGTCAACCCTGGTTCTACAAACGTTTACCTGTCAACCCTGGTTCTACAAACATTTTCCTGCCAACCCAAGTTTTACAAACGTTTACCCATCAACCCTGGTTCTACAAACGTTTACCTGCTATCCCTAGTTTTACAAACGTTTACCTACTATCCCTAGTTTTACAAACGTTTACCTGCTATTCCAAGTTTTACAAATGTTTACATGCTAACCCAAGTTTTACAAGCGTTTTGTCCTCGGATAATGGAGTTACTCGACGGACTGTGTCGGTATATTGACCCAAAGATAAAGTGGCTTATTCATTGACGTCACCAATAGATTACTCCATGGGCACGGCACTGTTTCCAGGGGCTACCAAAGATACAGTGCATCGTCCTCGGATAATGTCCCAAGCCCAGGCTTCTTCAGAGAGTGCATTGTTCTCAGGTAGTCCCCTATTCCCTGGGATACCCAAGCAACACCCATTTTCTTTGACAATGCTCCAGTAGCCTGGCTACTCTAGAGACAGTCATTTCCTTTGACAATACCCCATTACCCGGGCTACTCTAGGTAAAGTGCTTTGTGTCCAGATAATCCCCCATTCCCAAGACTACCCTAGAGACAGTGATTGTCTAAAGGTAATCCTCCATTCCCCAGGCTACCCTAGAGACGATGCTTTTCCCACAGCTAATCCCCCATTCCCAAGACTAACCTAGATACAGTGTTTTGTCACCAGATAATCCTACATTCCTAAGGCTACCCTAGTGCCCTAGATACAGTGTTTTATCCCCAGATAATCCCCTATTCCCTGGGCTTACCTCGAGACAGTGCTTTGTTCCCAGGTAATCCTCCATTCCCCGGGTAACCATAGAGAAAGTACTTTGTCCTCTAATAATGGGACTATTTCGTTCACCGTACCAGTAAATTACAAATCATAACGTAGATATACGATAGCTCGACATCGTACGTGTTTTGTATCATTGTGACAAAGATCCGGTGATTCCTTCAAGAAGCTATCACCGAGAGAATGTCAAGCTACCTTGTCATAGTAACAATTATATAATGAAAGTTTAGGGAGGTGTAATTGAGAACATGTCGAACAAGGTCATGTCACTCTGGTGTAGATATGTGCTAGTACAATAAATCCTCTGCTATTTGATACCCGGATGTTTTTTTTTTAAATACCTATAGGATGTTTCCTTTCGTTCTGCTATTCCTCGTATAAATTCCAATGTCAAATGTAATGTAGATCATTGTATTTGTCATTTCAAAACAATGAGTCTACCTTTATCTATGATACTACCACATCACGATATTTGTCGACTAAACATCTGAGCATTGAAAATATTCATATTACCACAGCGAAAACCTGTCTATCCGAAAAATATATCATTGTAAACTATCAGCATATTATTTAAACTCAACATTAGAACTTTGGAAAGTTGCCGTTGGTACCACGTACTTGTTTTTTACATTTCGATATTCTATTGTAGGCGTCGATTCCTTACTGACTCCTAAAAACCAGCATGGCTGTGATTTACTTGTTGATGGTAAGGCTCCTGTGAACGGCCAGGTTATTCGACTCCCTCACCTTGCTCAGACATTCAGGGTAAGATTACACTAATACAACATATTGTGAACATCACCAGTACTTCTGCAACATTTCCTTGGATTTCTAAATCAATAAAAGCCAACACTAATAATGTGATTAACCTCATTATCTTAACGATAAAAAAAGGAAATGTATATCATAATGGTCTATAGTTCAGAAGCATTTTAGAGGTTTGAATGACGTCATCAGTAACTCTAATTCTGTAATTCTCATTGAAACATTTTCAATTATAAAAACTCTTTTCGTTCCTTCGATACGCTTTCTCAGGAACTAGGTACTCTAGGTAAGAAAGGCTTCTATGAAGGGAGGATAGCAAAAGCCATCGTCGACGTTGTTGGGAAGTTTGGAGGCGTTATGACTATGGACGATTTACAGAGTCACGTGACGACATATGAGGATCCAATTAACACCGATTATCGTGGTTATCGTCTATGGGAAATCCCCCCGAACGGACACGGAATGGCTGCCCTGATAGCGCTCAACGTCCTGGAGGATTACAATCTCAAGAGTAATATCTCCTTTCACTTCACTAATGTGGCCATGTCACCAACTCCTTTTTCACAAGTGTCAGGGGCACTGTCACATGTTTTGAAATCAATTATTGAAATAAATTTATCAAATTTATTAAACTGATTTGGCTTTTGCATCCCAGTCTCGACCTATTTTAAGTTCCCTCCGTCGCCTCCTGATCTGCCAGCTGTCGGAGCCCTTCGGCATCACAGACGAGTTTTAGAATGACGAGACAGTCGTTTAATGCAATTTGTAATTAATCTTATTTGGTTATACCGTATCTTACTCTAAGTTTGCATTGAAAGGTAATAATATCTTGTTTGTCTCTTGTAGAATCTTCCAATTAAATTTTGCTCTTCCTTCCAACCTTTTATTTACCAATACTCTAATAATGACTATACCAACCTTTCTTTTTCAGACCTTGGTCCTAACTCTGCAGAATATCTTCATCTTGTTATTGAAGCGTTGAAACTCGGATTTGCAGATACCACTTGGTACTGTGCTGATCCGTCTAAAGTAGACGTACCACTCTCTACCTTACTGTCGAAAGACTACGCAGCAAACAGAAGACAGCTCATACATACCAACAGGTACTATCGACATGAACACGAGTTTGAAAATGTTCACGTATGAGTCATTCGCATAGTAGTCTATTTTTGTTGTCAACGTAACGTTAACCCTTGAGGATCACACAGAAACAGAATTTGTTAGATACATGTAATAAGGCTGTCCCAGGAATGGTGCTTTTTATCTATGTATTTGATTTTCATTGCATTTTTGCAAAGTGAAATATAACAAAAGTATCAAACTAATAAAACTTATTACTGATTCATAGAATTTTTTGATCATATTAATTTTTCGATGTTTTCAATTTAGTTTTTTAGTTGATGAAATGCAATAAAAAGAAAACAACTGAATTGTATCGTATGACAGAATATTTCGATATATTTTTCACTCGTTCCTTGCACTCGTGAAAATATCGATATTCTGTCATACTCGTGAAATGTATGTTATATTAAACGGGGAACCATTCAATATCCTCTATATATATTATTATTAAAGTGTCGCGTGTAAAAGGCACAAATATGAAAAGATTCAAAACCTGTATGCTCATACTTAAAAATCAGTAGAATATTGACATTATTGGGATGATAAACTTTTAACTGGCAAAACGTATAAGACGTGTAAGATTTTGGCCTAGGATTTGAGATAAACGAAAGTGGTACTGTAGTAGTTATGTCTAACAGTAAGGACTCGTAATCTTCTTGGAGGATATAATTGTTTTGCTCTCATTGTTATATATATATATATATTTGACAGGTAAAATGCAATTAAAACTAATATACAATATATTATACAATAATTGAAATATCACCTTTCGAAGGTTACAATTACTTCAATAACCGATAAAAAGTCAATAACTGTTATGTTACTTGAAACTTTACCCTATAATACCATAATTTTGTTTGTTTTCATTTTTTGCTATAACAATTCCGAGATTAACACAAGAATTAATCAAAATTAACAATATTCAAATTCATTATAAAATTAACAACTAATTAAACAATGACAAACAAAAAAGTAGTAAAGAGTTATCGTCATTAAATTAAAGCTTTCAATTTACCGTTACAGAAATGACTACTGTAATAGTATATGTAACAGTTATCACAGTCTTCAGCTTCACTCAAAAGGCTACTGTATTTACCAGTTCCATCTGCATACTCAACGTCATGACATAATGTTTGCCAAATTATCCTTAAATATTTTCACCGTGTATATTTTCCGGTTTTGGTGTTTTTTCTTTGCATGTTTATTACAATATCTTATAGATTGGTACCCGAAATACGGTCAAACGTTTTTTTTCAAGCCCGACAGTGGTTTCGTCTGCCATTTCGATTACAATGGTTAAAGCCCGATGATCAACAATGCATCGATGTGATTGGTAAAAATAACTGAAGTCTCCATGTTACTATTTCTTGTCCAGGTTATCAATTTTCGTTGTTAGCCTCTCGTGCGAAAATTCGCCAGTTTTAAGTTAACATTACATTTCGTTGAAACCTATCGGAGAGGTATCGGCCAATCAAAAAATAGAATACGTTTCAGTCAACAATGTAAATTAATCTAAGGTCTACACATTCATGTACTCTAGAATGTTTCATATTTCACCTGTGCCTTGTCGAAGTAAAATTGCTTTGTTAATAGTCACGTAATTGAATGAGCATGTCCGCAATCCATATTTTGTTTGATCAATACGTTTGGGGATTGCTTTCTTCAGTACTATGAAGAATGTGAAGAAAGGAGACGTAAACATCGGCCCCGACACTGTCTACTTTACTACAGCAGACTCAGAAGGCAACGCTTGCTCCTTTATCAACAGCAATTTCATGGGGTTCGGGTCGGCCATTGTCCCTGAGGGGTGTGGTTTTACATTACAGGTAAATTGTATGTGAGAGCATTAAATGAGCAACAGTACACTCCTGCTCTTTGTCCTCTAGGAAATGGTGATTTGGTAGATATTGTTACACTCTTCCGTGGAATAGATTGCACACTCCTCAATGTCTACACATAACAAATCAATCACCGCATCAGTTGCATTGTCAATGCTATTTGTCGGTCTTGATATGCATATTGTGTTAACCGGTTCATGTCTCGTTATGTTTTGATATGCAACACTTTCAGGTTTATATTTAAACGCTGGTGGTTCATTGCGAAATTATCAGAATACTTCATATCAGTATCGACAATACCATTAATATCGTCAGCAATTGCGGTGTTTTGAAAATTTATGAATACTATCGCATCCCACGACTTGTTTAGGATACGTATACAATAAATTGTACTTATTTTGTCCACATTAAATCCAGTTTAGTTATTTGCATTTCACTGTGATCTGGTGTTGTAGAACAGAGGGAGTGGATTTTCCTTGGACCCTGCACATCCGAATGTAATCGCCCCCAATAAACGGCCATATCACACCATCATTCCCGCCATGGTGACTGACTCAAAAACAGGTAGGATACATATTGAAGCACGTATGTTTTTTTTTGTCCTTGGCAAGAAAAGATTTTGTCATATTGTTTTTGTTTGAAGAATTAGATATATCACTTTAGGAACTTTCCCCATATAGAAACAAGCTAATATAAGTAGTTATCTGGTTTTATTTTATAAGAGCGCTTTATTACATGCTATGTTATTAGCTCTTCCGTATCAAACGATCATTAATAAGAAAGAACGAGTATTTGTATTTGATGTATCAAAGACTTGATAATGATGTACTCCTCTTTGTTTAAATGAGAGTCTGTAATGATATCCCATTATAGGTGAATTGGTAATGAGCTACGGCGTTATGGGGGGTTACATGCAGCCGCAAGGTCACGTGCAGGTGCTGCTTAATATGTTGGAGTTTGGAATGAACCCACAGCAGGCTTTAGACCAGCCAAGAATTTGTATCGGAGGAGGATACGGGTAATGTTAAGACATTTATGTACATATTCAGGTAATTGGATCTTACCAATATTCATTTAACACGTTCATGCTAATTATCATACATATATCTCATAGTTTTAATAACGTACCTGTGAGTGCTAGTATGAATCGATTTCGTTTTGATTGAGGAAAGTACATTTATATCATACTTGACATTGCGAAAAAGGTATTTGTTTTCATTACAAAACTTCTGATTTTGAGGAACTGCAATGTGACATTTGTTCATTCATAACGATGTATGAAGCGTTGAAGTAAATATGTCAAAATCCCCTAGTAACGTTAATGAAATTTCCCTAACGAAGTAGAAAAGTCAAGCCACTGTGTGAGGTATCTTATGTTTTACTTCTGCAGGTACGACGAGAGTTATGTGTCGGTGGAGGATGGCATTTCTGCTGAGACTGTGCAGGGTTTGGCTGACAAAGGTCATAAAGTGCGCGGTCCGCTAGTCGCAACCGAGCGCTCTCTTTTCGGAAAAGGACAGGCCATCACTGTTGGAACTTTCTGGGATAAATCTTTTATTGCTCAACAAAAAGATGGACGTGTATACTGGTGTGGATCGGACCCAAGGGCCGATGGAATGGCAATAGGCTTTTGATATCAAATCCCTAGCGTATGCAATTACAAGTAGCATTTTCATATTGAACCATCAGCTGGCAAGTTAGCGAATTGTAACGGTTCAAAAATAATTGAATACAATGAAATAACAAAACAAGTGCAATTATACATAACTATATGCTCAGCATACCATATCGGAAAGGAATTCATGATATATGATGGTGTTACCAGTGCAATATAGGACACGGTGTTAACAGTACAATATAGGACGTAGTGTAACCAGTACAATATAGGATATGGTGTTTGCGGTACAATATAGGACATGATGTTACCAGTACAATATAGGACATGGTGTTACCAGTACAATATAGGACGTGGTTACAATATAGGACGTGGATGTTACCAGTACAATATAGGACGTGGTTACAATATAGGACATGGTGTTACCAGTACAATATAGGACGTGGTTACAATATAGGACGTGGATGTTACCAGTACAATATAGAACCTGTCTTTTGCTCGCCTGTTGAGTTATTGAAGCAGAAAATGCATTTTTATCATATGTAAATGAAATACCCACAAGAACTGTGTGCCAGATGAACAATCAATCACTTATAAATGACTTGTATTGAAGTAATAAATGACTTTGATGTATGTCTCTATGTGAACATTTTCATTCATTAGCGGTACCATTGTACATCTGCATTAGGATCTGTCCTCCTATCATGTTTGCTAGATGTATCCATTGTTATGGCAGCTCCAGGATATCCTGGCATACATTTGTATATGTATGAGTGAGCTTAATATTCCTTAGTGATGGTGGTGGGCTACTCAAATCGCCCTACGTCCATAATCCGTCCTCCCGGCAGTAAACCGTACTTTTATCACCCTCCAAGAATATTTTCCGAACTTCGCAAGTAGGTTCCATTGATCCCTAGTATTCAATTTTGACTTTGAAACCAAAATGACCAACAGGCAGCCATATTAGATTTTGAGGATTATTAAGTCGTTTTGCAAGTTCTTGAGAAGTTCTAGAATGATATTAATCAAACTTTTTATGTCGGTACCCCTTTGTTCCTAGCTGTGCCGATTATCTTTTGATTAGCGTGATTAGGAAATGAAAATGACCGACAGGCATTCATATTGTATTTTAAAGGTTAAAATGTGTTATCGGTATTCATTGTTCACTGAAATTTGTTTTTTAAATCGCTCTTAGATTTCAGATGTTGGTGCTACGTGTTATCAAACTATTAAAAGGAGAAGGAGACAGAAAGGTAGTAGAGAAGTAGAGAAAAAAAGTTTTACGTAGAACAAATGAATATCACTCACTAGTGGGCGCAAGGTTCTTCTGAGGTGTCTGATATTGACCAATTACATAATTTGACTTTTAAGAGTGTTTGTGATGTTTGAGTTAAGTTTATTGAATAGAAAAGAAAACATAACTGATTTCTTCGCCTCGCTCTTTAATTACTACAGGTTTGTTGGTTTTCCTTTTCTTGTTTTCGATTGAATACACTTAGTTTACGTTATAGGTTTTTCTATTCCTTTTTATCTTTAATCTACACTGGTAATTTAAGGTATTGGAATAAAACTACTAAATACTCTAAGATCTTTATACGACCAATTGAAGATTTAGAAATGAGCTTATAAACACCTGTTGGGACGCTTTATTCTCAGGAGATATCTCTTTGTTCCTTCTAACATGTGCAGATGACACTTTCCTCTATTTTCAAAATCTGCTTCCGATTTGCAGAATATGTTAGGCACCCTAAAACAATACATTAACGGATGGCAGCTTACCGTTAATACTGATAAAACAAAAATTACTGTATTCCTAAAAGTGGAAGATTACTCGCTTACGAGAGTTAAGATTATGTCCAGCATCACTGAGGAATTCTAAAAGGCGAATATAATACGTGGAGTTCTCTGAGCGCCAAAATATTTTTCAACAATTATGTGTTGTTTTAGTAACCTGAACCAGTTTAATTCAATTTTCATCATGGTACATGTACGCATAAGCAAATCCAACAATTCGATTGCTATATATTAAACGAATGGGCCGAGAAATGTATATATGAATTTTATGTTTTTGGCATCAAGTTCATGGTTATACTAATTAAAATTAAATATCATGATGATAGTATGCGATAACAAAACACTAGCCTTGTGCCAAACAACAAAACAAACACTACACTAACAGATTAATTTCTGGGAAAAAAAGAAAGAAAAAAGATTTACAATAATACAGAGTATGGCAGCGCTACATGGAAACAAATAATGAAAAAAATAAGGAATATGCAAAAATCAGAAACCAGTTGTATTTTGGTTGGTCTTACTATACTGTTAATTTTTTATATCCATTAGTACATGCAATTTATATATCACAGTGCTTGTTCTTATCTGATCTTCCTTGAATACGTAAAAAATCATTTTTTCATATGTAGATTTTGAAACTGTTTTTTCTTCATATTACGGTACCTACCATCACAAAAACCTAGAAATAGATTCTGTTGCAATTATGTCCCGAGAGATCTTTCGAGTAAATTTCACTTGATTACAAAGTTGAAATAACGGTTCATGTATCAAACATGCGACTTGAAATAGCTTTCTTATATATATTATTTTCGCTTTCATCGATAACTCACTTGCTTACATTTGATTTGCGAAACATCTGATGAATCTAGTCTGTGACGTCATAATGTTCGCTAATTGTGGGTTGTTAACTCAGTCCCGTCTTTTGAGAATAAACAAATACAATAACAGTTATCTTAACAGAGATAGTGTTGTGAAATCGTGTGGTGAACTTATAACAGGGGTGAATTATTGTTTCTGTATGACGATAACATCAGACACAACAGCTTGTGACAAGAATACTCTGCGGTCTCACCAATACTGAGACACATGGGTAATGTTAAGATACTAGGCCTTCCTGATGATAACTTCCCGGGATCCCCGGAACCGTACGTAAAATACAGTGCTGTTTCAAAACATCAGCTGTAAAAAGAGGGATACGTCAGCTTACTATTTAGATCACGCCTGTAAAGAATGTTTTCAAGTTTGTACTCCTAAAACTATCTCTGCATTACTAATAATATAACAGTTTTCCTGGACGTTCTAGTCAACGGTTAATGATACAAGGAATTATGTGCTTATATTGAAGGAAAAGTTAACAAATACTGAATGACCTGAAAACATCGCATAAATAATTCACTCACTATTCATCATCCGGGTATATTGGGCGGTGACGTAGGCTATGTGTGTAATATTTGTATTGTAGGTTCGAGATATTATTTACACACTTAACGTAAGGACAGTTTCAACTACTTGATCATACAGAAAGTGGAAATTTTTCTCACACTAGTTTTAAGCTATTAATACTATCCAACTGCCCTAGATGGTATATTTAAATAGAACATAAAACTTCTTTTCAGGACCTGAGACTTTTTCTACTTTTTACAAGAAATAGGATAACGTATCAACACGTTTGAGAGAATTTTGCTATTACCATGTACGTTGTCTTACGTATTATAAAGGTATTGTTGCACACTGTCATCTGTATAATGTTTTTAACTGGCCGCGTAAAGCTATAGGAGACTGTGGTGTCATGCTTTAGTCCCTGGTCTCATTGACAATAAATGGCTTCTTATCAACTTTTGTAAATGGATTAATGTTTACAGAAATTGTATATATCTATATTGGGTTAAATGTAATTGTAATTATCTGATAGTGTCACAATGGAATGTGCCCTGAACGGCAAATTTTCGTTTTTTGAACAAACTTTTCCTGGTGTAATTTTTCATCTAAGTTTGGCATAAAATTGCAAATGCCTTCCACTCTGAAAGTTTTACGCAACTAATTGTGATTTTTTTTTTTTTTTTTTGCAACCTCTTTCCTCCTGGAGTTCCTCCTGACAATTTCCAAAAGTATTACAAATACAGCATTTGTTTTTTTGTAGATTAACGGGATTAGGCGTTATCGTAACAGCCTTCACGGACACTCCTTTCATTGGTCCAACTTCCGTTAGGTGCCGTATCTATATTGACTCATTGTGTTGTTGTCAGGGTATCTATATTCATCATCGATTCAATAAGCCTATCCTAGAGTTGCAGTCATGTGTTCTGTTGGTGTTCTCTCTATTTCTATAAATGCGTATAGACAGTTATCCTTTATTATGTGATTTACATAGTTTAGTCACCAATCGTCCACGCCACGAGAACTTTATCTTGATGTGATCGCATATTGTCCTCAATATATTATGCTGGATGTACTCGAACATTCTAACGACTAGGAAGGTACTAGGACGAGCCATCAGTAAGTTCCAATTTAAGACCTTAGCTGATATTTATTTCAACAGAAATAATTGTATGCCACGGATCCTTCTGGTTGAACTTTCTGTCGAGTATTGAAGCTATATGTAGATATGAACAGAAAAGACTTGGTATTGTCTTCATTATAACACAATAAGGTAATCTAAGGACGCTATCAATGAATGACGGGGCCGCTAACGGATGTTTCCGATCTTGGCCTGATAACAACGAGTGAACTGCCAGTCTTAAAGCTAAACGGCACGCAAGGGACAGCAATTACCAATATGATGGAGCGAAGCTTGCTCTGATTTGGTTTGTATTTTTTGTTTTGTATTGGTTAACGCCATATCATCAGCTGTTGTTTTGTATTGGTTAACGCCCTATCATCAGCTGTTGTTTTGTACTGGTTAACGCCCTATCATCAGCTGTTGTTTTGTACTGGTTAACGCCATATCATCAGCTGTTGTTTTGTATTGGTTAACGCCCTATCATCAGCTGTTGTTTTGTATTGGTTAACGCCCTATCATCAGATGTTGTTTTGTATTGGTTAACGCCCTATCATCAGCTGTTGTTTTGTATTGGTTAACGCCCTATCATCAGATGTTGTTTTGTATTGGTTAACGCCCTATCATCAGCTGTTGTTTTGTACTGGTTAACGCCCTATCATCAGATGTTGTTTTGTATTGGTTAACGCCCTATCATCAGCTGTTGTTTTGTATTGGTTAACGCCCTATCATCAGATGTTGTTTTGTATTGGTTAACGCCCTATCATCAGCTGTTGTTTTGTACTGGTTAACGCCCTATCATCAGCTGTTGTTTTGTATTGGTTAACGCCCTATCATCAGATGTTGTTTTGTATTGGTTAACGCCCTATCATCAGCTGTTGTTTTGTACTGGTTAACGCCATATCATCAGATGTTGTTTTGTATTGGTTAACGCCATATCATCAGATGTTGTTTTGAATTGGCTAACGCCCTATCATCAGCTGTTGTTTTGTATTGGTTAACGCCCTATCATCAGCTGTTGTTTTGCATTGGTTAACGCCCTATCATCAGCTGTTGTTTTGTATTGGTTAACGCCATATCATCAGCTGTTGTTTTGTATTGGCTAACGCCCTATCATAAGCTGTTGTTTTGTACTGGTTAACGCCCTATCATCAGCTGTTGTTTTGTATTGGTTAATGCCCTATCATCAGCTGTTGTTTTGTATTAGTTAACGCCATATCATCAGCTGTTATTTTGCATTGGCTAATGCCCTATCATCAGCTGTTGTTTTGTATTGGTTAACGCCCTATCATCAGCTGTTGTTTTGTATTGGCTAACGCCCTATCATCAGCTGTTGTTTTGTATTGGTTAACGCCCTATCATCAGCTGTTGTTTTGCATTGGTTAACGCCCTATCATCAGCTGTTGTTTTGTATTGGTTAACGCCCTGTCATCAGCTGATGTTTTGAATTGGTTAACGCCCTATCATCAGCTGTTGTTTTGTATTGGTTAACGCCATATCATCAGCTGTTGTTTTGTATTAGCTAACGCCCTATCATCAGCTGTTGTTTTGTATTGGTTAACGCCATATCATCAGCTGTTGTTTTGTATTAGCTAACGCCCTATCATCAGCTGTTGTTTTGCATTGGCTAACGCCCTATCATCAGCTGTTGTTTTGTATTGGCTAACGCCCTATCATCAGCTGTTGTTTTGCATTGGTTAACGCCCTGTCATCAGCTGATGTTTTGAATTGGTTAACGCCCTATCATCAGCTGTTGTTTTGAATTGGTTTACGTCGTATAATAAGATGTAGTTTGTTTGGATAACCGTCATATCATCAGCTTTTGTTTTGTACTGGTTAACGCCCTATCATCAGCTGTTGTTTTGTATTGGTTAACGCCATATCATCAGCTGTTGTTTTGTACTGGTTAACGCCCTATCATCAGCTGTTGTTTTGTATTGGTTAATGCCCTATCATCAGCTGTTGTTTTGTATTGGTTAACGCCCTATCATCAGCTGTTGTTTTGTATTGGTTAACGCCCTATCATCAGCTGTTGTTTTGTACTGGTTAACACCCTATCATCAGCTGTTGTTTTGTACTGGTTAACACCCTATCATCAGCTGATGTTTTGAATTGGTTAACGCCCTATCATCAGCTGTTGTTTTGAATTGGTTAACGCCCTATCATCAGCTGTTGTTTTGAATTGGTTTACGTCGTATAATTAGATGTAGTTTGTTTGGACAAGCGTCATATCACCAGCTTTTGTTTTATTGTTTTTTCCTATTGTCAACTGTTTTATTTTGTATTGTTTAACGTAGTATTCTCCGCTCACCTTTGCATTGTTAATGTTCTATCGTCCGTTCAGTTTTGTTTTGTTTCAGGTCCTATAATCATAAACGTTTGTACTATGTAATGTTCTATAATCAGCTATACTTTGTACTGTGTAATATTCTATAATAAGCTATAGTTTATTCTGTGTAATGTAATCAGCTATAGTGTATTGTTTAACGTCCATTCATTAGCTATAGTTTGTAATGTTTAACATCTTATAATCATCTATGACTTGTATTGCTTGACGTCCTATCAACAGCTATGATCATCCTTGTTTGCGAGATGCATCTTTGTAGTATGTGAGTGATTGTTTTTGGTCTTGACAGAATCGATAACCTTCTTAACAGAGACGTACGCTCAGCGTATGACCCAAAGTCACACGAGACATCAGATGTTCCATACAATAGAGCTAGGAGGTACAGACCTAACTTCCTGTCTGTGCATAATCCTTAGCACCGCAAGCTCGACGATGGCAAAACATATGCTATACATGAATCCATCATATGAACTAAAAAAGCCTGGCTATTCCAACGGACCAAATTTAAAACGTAACATTATCATCACGAAGAGTACTCGAATGATTACGTCCCGACTCACTTCCGACCTAATCTAAACAAAATGGGGGTCAAGGGAGGTTAACTACTTTTCGGACTTTTGGAAGTTCCCGGATCTCCGTTACCCGTGTGACAATTAGCATCACTACCTGGTCCTATCCTTTATTCTAGCTTAGCCGAACACCTGTCCTAATGTGTCTACCTATAACGCAATCTCCGTTATTAACTAAATCGTTATTGTTTTATTACACATTGGTATTTTCACTTTCAGCTTTAAACGTAATACGATGGCCGATATCGGACGGACAAAACAGTGTTACTAGTAGTACGTTTTTGTCAACGAAAAATGTACTACATATAATGTGTCAAAATATCTACTGCTAGTAGTAGATAAATTTGTACACAAAAAGTGTACGCATAAATCCTGTGTCAAAAACCTGTAACTAGTAACACGTTTTTGACACAAAATATGTATCTTGATTAATCGTCTTGTGGTAGTATGTTGACTGCATCCGATAGAAATACGAGTAAACAATTAACTTTTGTCACATGAGGCAAACCAGACATATTTCGGTTTCGAGTGATACCATTCTTCCATTACGCTGCCTGGATATTCTGGCTTTACTTAACGTCATACTTTAAAGCCAAATGCTTCAAAGGAAGTGTTTACATTTCAAGATCTGAACAGTTTTCAGACTTAATATATATCTAACAAATTATCGCGAATCAAAAAGTGGAGGGAAATGTGTATTTATAAAAAATAAATGGGATAGTCCCAAAATAATAACTGGGTCCGACAGACAAAGTTTCCAGGCGAAAAAGTCGTATAATGCAACGGGCGTGTTATCCGTCTATACAAAATGGTGGAACGCGGAATGTTTGAGCCTGCCAAAACACAGACAGATTTTGCCAAAAAGAAACGTCAAAGGGACTGGAATCCGCAAAACCCGAGTATTTCCTAGGAATAGGAAATGATTCGCTGGAACTTAGCGGGAGAAGTCTGAGGTTATTTGGGAGTATGTGGCTTTAAAATCGAGCAGATCATTTGGTTCAGGCTTTTATTACCTTATCAGGCAAAATTAGCATACGACCGCATGGTATTCAGTCAAGAATGAAAGGAATGTTAATTGATATTTGGAAGTAGTAGATAAAGTCTACAAAATATGTACGCACAAATTTTGTGTCAAAAACGTTTTACTTGTAACAGGTTTTTGACACAGGATTTATACGTACACTTTTTGTGCACAAATTTATCTACTACTAGCAGTAGATATTTTTGACACACAAAATGTACGTACATTTTTCGTTGACAAAAACGTACTACTAGTAACACTGTTTTGCCCGTCCGATATCGGCCATCGTATTAAACACAAAGTCAAAAAGTTTGCAGCTGACGGATGCATTTTTTTCTTTCTCTAGCAAGGCCACTGACAGAAGAGATACATCGAGTGCAGGCGATAACACTTATTAGTTTAGGCATGCATCCCTGTTGGCATAGTTCCTTAACAATGGCAAGTATAAATTGCGTTATTTACCGGCTATATCGTCAGTAAGTCATACCACGCGAGAGAATACGCAAGGGCCGCAACACATCAAACAAAATGGAAACCTGTATGCGTCATCGATATTGACATTGATCAAGTAAATTGTTTTCTCTATCTTTTGTTTTTGGTTTTAGTCTCTGAGAGTAGTTCGTGCTCTCAGATCCATGGACAGATATCACTTGTATGGCAAAGCAATGTGTTCGAGGAAAATAGACTGATTATTATCACAAACTACAACATATTTGGTAGATACGTTCACATCGGGAAATTAGCGACAATGCTTCGCTATATTACCATAATAAATCTTATTTAATCACATTAGCCAACGACGACTAGATTAGGTCAATGCAAGTTAGCCATCTCCTGTAACGTGTGAACTACTTAACAAGTACCATATATAGAATAAATACTGCATATATAGTCAGTGCAACTGTAGTGCTTTAGTATAAATAAAGAACAGAGATAATAAGAGTCTTAGCGGATCCCTCGGTTTTTACCTCCCTGGACGTAGTTTGCTTTTCGTCAACAAATTCAAATTTCGTTTTCTATACTGACAGAAAAAGAAACGTGATTAAACATGTCCATGTTTACTACGGGAAATAAAACTATATTATAGGAAATAATGATTAAGTTAAAAGATAGGGAGCCACTCTGTCGCCTGTGAAAATGTCAGCCATATGCGATTGTTTTCCTTGTTGAATTTTACCTGAGGAAAGGGCACCCCTCTCAGAAAGGATATTGTTTTTCGCATTGCATTGATCATGGTATTGACCTTCCTTATTGGTATACGGTTCCATTTCTTAAATCCAACACCAGCGTCATCTGAGTGACGTGATTGGATGGTTCCCAGTGGGCACACAGCGTCTGGAGAATGTTGCAGTTACGTCAGTATGCAACGTTGCGTTACGGTTATAGTTATGTTGCACAGTTTTCATACAACGTTCCCATACCGTTACTGTGTTACGTTATAGCAATAACCGGAAGTGAAAATTACGTTTTTCTTCTCCCTATCTATTTCTTTCCCAGAAAAATATTGATAGATAACAATTATGGTCCAATAGATTTTTAATTTTCCTTAAAATTTGACGTTTTAAGTTAGTATGTCTTTGGGATTTGTGTAAACTTGCAGTCCGTTTAAATTAATAACTAATACTCAAGGTTTCCATTTAAACCTTATTACAACGTTTTTACAATGCGGAAAGGTAACATCGCACAGACGTTTAACCGTTCTCACAACGTTGTAGAAAAATTCCGGTGTTCCAGAAGAGCAAGCACCTACTGCTCACTTACAATATTGTGCCGAAAACTAGTTTTATTTATAATTTCCAAAACATAATTTAGTTAAATATGTTAGCCCAGTTATGAGACAGACAGTGTCAGCTACTAAGCTTTAAAGTACACATATTTAATCATGTATAAAGGCCGGTCACCTGCCATACAATTTACCAGACATGTTATGTAAGATTGATGGCCTACAGGTTCCATGTATAGGTATTAGGTGACTGTCTGATGTAGGGAATTGTCAATCGGTGTATGTATGTCCTGTATTCATAGCTGAAAGGGAGTCTTGGGTTTGGCTCTCGAGCCGGCCGCTGGCCGCAAGGCGGATCTCTACATTTTAGGATGTCATATTTTGTACATAGTTTATATACATGTATTGGACTTTAATAAACTACATAAACAGTAGAAGAACTTATATTACATTACCCGTCTGTAAGACAGAATGTGTGATAAAGTATTTCAGAAGAGTAACCATATCCTTCGCACATGCAACTCCTGTTATTACAACTGAAGGTGAGATAAGGTGTTTCAGAAGAGTGACCATTTCCTTCTCACATATAACACCTGTTACTGCGACTGAATGTGTGATAAGGTGTTCCAGAAGAGTGACCATTCCTTGCTTGCATACAACACCAGTCATTACGACTGAAGGTGTGCTTAGGTGTTCGTGACGAGTAACCAATCCTTCTCAAAAATAACACTCACTATTTCGTCTTTTCTCTTATGTCTTAACTATTATCTCCATTGACACGTTTGGCCTTTGGCTGGTCGTTTGTTCCTCTGATGAAGTGGTTCTGTTTCACCCGTTGTCACTATAATGTTACTGGATAGGTGGTGCTACTGGATGTCTTCGCCAGTATGCTCATTGAGGTCGCACGCAAGAGGGCCGTCATTGAAGGGCCCTAGCAGTTTAGGAGACGATATTAATCCTAAACCGTCAACATTTGTTCGTCAGAAAAATCATAGTAAAGCCGTTCTTATCTCGTCCAGGGATGTAGTTAGCTATGTATCACTTCTTTTATCTGGAAATATGCAACACATTATTCCTATAGCTGACAACCTAGATACAACACATTGTTATTTTCTTTTTAAAAAGCTGGTCCCTGATATCTAATGAGAAAGCTGTACTTTGCCCAAATCTTAGCTATGGAGAGATCAGATGTAACCTCAATTTGTGACATCTTTTATAAACATCAAAAGCAGAATGTTAAAAATAAAACAAATATACTAGACTTCAGTTTTATAAATACTGTTAGTATAATATCAGATATGCTTTATTTCAGCTTACACATTATACAACAAACACCTCTATCAATGACAAAGAATGATTATATTAACAAAATTACATTTGCATTTTCATGACCAATTATAGAAAACAGTGCCTCACAAATCCCGTCTTTATATCGATTTCCCGGAGTGGTATACACGAGTTTATTAGTGAGGCCATTTTGCCATAACTCCTGTGATAACGTTGATACAAGGATAAGGATGTAGACCAGGTCTCGTTTTATCACTAACTGTCAGACAGGAAAATCAGATCTATGAGCAAAATATGTGTAATCCTATCAGTCAGATTATGATAATACATTTGTATCACACTTTTGTTCTAGTTCACATCTCTCTATCAAATAAGGGCCATCAATAATTGTAATCGGAAGCTGCAAGTTTCAACCCTACATCATATCAGATGCTAGTTTAGTTTTAGGATTAAACGCCAACGCCGTTCATCATATCCGAAGTTTTTTTCAGTTGTAGGATTAGCTTTGGATTGTACCGCATTTTGAAATCATTTACAGAGTATGCCTGCAACTGACTATGAGTATGTTCGTTGCCAATTAACGCTAACCAAAGGAACATATCCTTGCCAACTAACGCTAACCAAAGGAACATATCCTTGCCAACTAACGCTAACCAAAGGAAAATATCATTGCCAACTAACGCTAACCAAAGGAAAATATCGTTGCCAACTAACGCTAACCAAAGGAACATATCGTTGCCAACTAACGCTTACCAAAGGAAAATATCCTTGCCAACTAACGCTAACCAAAGAAACATATCCTTGCCAACTAACTCTCACCAAAGGAAAATATCCTTGCCAACTAACGCTAACCAAAGGAAAATATCATTGCCAACTAACGCTAACCAAAGGAAAATATCGTTGCCAACTAACGCTAACCAAAGGAACATATCCTTGCCAACTAACGCTTACCAAAGGAAAATATCCTTGCCAACTAACGCTAACCAAAGAAACATATCCTTGCCAACTAACTCTAACCAAAGGAAAATATCCTTGCCAACTAACGCTAACCAAAGGAAAATATCCTTGCCACTAACGCTAACCAAAGGAAAATATCCTTGCCAACTAACGCTTACCAAAGAAACATATCCTTGACAACTAACGCTAACCAAAGGAAAATATCTTTGCCAACTAACGCTAACCAAAGGAACATATCCTTTTCAACTAACGCTTACCAAAGGAACATATCCTTGCCAACTAACGCTAACCAAAGGAACATATCCTTGCCAACTAACGCTTACCAAAGGAACATATCCTTGCCAACTAACTCTAACCAAAGGAAAATATCCTTGCCAACTAACGCTAACCAAAGGAAAATATCCTTGCCAACTAACGCTAACCAAAGGAAAATATCCTTGCCAACTAACGCTTACCAAAGAAACATATCCTTGACAACTAACGCTAACCAAAGGAAAATATCTTTGCCAACTAACGCTAACCAAAGGAACATATCCTTTCCAACTAACGCTTACCAAAGAAACATATCCTTGCCAACTAACGCTTACCAAAGGAACATATCCTTGCCAACTAACGCTTACCAAAGGAACATATCCTTGCCAATTAACGCTAACCAAAGAAACATATCCTTGCCAACTAACGCTAACCAAAGGAACATATCTTTGCCAATTAACGCTAACCAAAGGAACATATCCTTGCCAACTAACGCTAACAAAGGGAACATATCCTTGCCAACTAAAGTGATGCTACCGTATACGCTTTACATCAAACAAATACCATACGAAGAAAAAAGTCGAGATGTGCTTCGACGTTTGTAACTATGACAAATGTAGTTGCTTAAATAATATAGTTGCAATGTATTTATATACTATATTGATATCCATACCGCAGATGTGTCGTGTTTCCCAACAAGTACTAGCATAGTGAGCGGGTTTGAATCAGTACAAGGAAACCGGTTTGTCCATGTTGTAACGTATTGGCAAGTCCATGTTTCAAAACATACCAATGTGATTCGGCTTAGTTATGCATAAGAGCCGATATACGAGTCAAGAGCATTATATAATAATGTTTTATCACACGTTAAAGAGGTAATGTCTAACTTTATTTTGTAAAGATATAGAAAATATTACAAATAATTTACTTTCTGATTTGATTTTTGTACCATCATTAGCAGTAGACGAGAGTGTTAATGTTTGCATGGTTTGGTATTTTTGAAGTTGATTTAAGGACAAAATGTTGCATGGAACCCACATTTGAAAAGGTTTCGAGTAGAAGCTCTGTAAATCATAGTAATAGTTTTTTTTTCATATTTACATGTATATTGACTACCTGATTCATCCGAGTGAAAACATTGGAAACCGACGAACTTTTATATCTCAGACAGTGATAAATTATCTTATCTTTAAGTTCCGCACAGCAAAGTTATTTTCCCTCAACGAATGGAGAAACACTCTGAAAAAGCATTCATTGTCCTATTCGCTTATCATCTATGTGAACAAATGTTACCTCAGAGATGGACATCATACACTCAGTCCATAAATCTAATGTGATCACATTTCTCCAAACTCCTTATTGATCTAAAAGAAATCAATTTGTAGAGGCAAACGCACCAAAAATATATACAGGACGGACACCAAGTCTACAGACGGCAGATTACAGACAATATCTGACAGATTGGATGAGTAAAGTAACTTACAATTGATCATAAGTTTGGTATTTAGACTGATAGATACTACTCATCACTTGACAATAGATAAAGTACATTCGATTCCATGCCCTGCGTCTATCTACGAACGCGAGCTAATTAGGTTCTGGCTGGTATTCCATGAACGTAGCAGTGTAACCAGTGCAACCGGAACTAAGTCAATCTTGCACGAATCTACGTAATCAGTAGATACCAATATAGCATGTAATGACCTGTTCTGCGACTGGGGATAAATGACTGATATTAAGCATTGTGCAGGTGTCAAGCTTTCTGAGCCTGTGTATGTATTATCATATTGTTGCATGTTTGTGTCCGTATCGGGTTTAACTTCAGTGTCGTTCAAATTGGCCTCGTGTGACTCTGCGACTCTGCGACTCTGCGAAGATGTTAAACGATCAAACAAACAACACAAACAAACGAACAAAAACTATGATAATAAATTACAGCCACTTTATCCCAATATGGATAGTGATATTATTTACACAAGGGAAGTACTTATCAAGCTATAGAAAAGTTACACGCCAGGTATACGGATGAAAGTTACACGCCAGGTATAACGTTCAACGTTACACGTCAGGTACATGTATATCAATCAACGTTACACGCCAGGTATACCGATCAACGTTACACGCCAGGTACACCGATCAACGTTACACGCCAGGTATAACGATCAACGTTACACGCCAGGTACACCGATCAACGTTACACGCAGGTATAACGATCAACTTTACACGCCAGGTATAACGTTCAACGTTACACGTCAGGTACACCGATCAACGTTACACGCCAGGTATACCGATCAACGTTACACGCCAGGTACACCGATCAACGTTACACGCCAGGTATACCGATCAACTTTACACGCCAGGTATACCGATCAACGTTACACGCCAGGTACACCGATCAACGTTACACGCCAGGTATAAGGATCAACGTTACACGCCAGGTACACCGATCAACGTTACACGCCAGGTACACCGATCAACGTTACACGCCAGGCATAACGATCAACGTTACACGCCAGGTATAACGATCAACTTTACACGCCAGGTATACCTGTCTAATGTGTCATTGATTGGTAAAATATTCTGTACCTAAATTAAACTCTTTATAATACATGTACCTCTGTTCTGTATGTTGCACGTACGA
Organism: Pecten maximus; assembly: GCF_902652985.1. NCBI lineage: Eukaryota > Metazoa > Mollusca > Bivalvia > Pectinida > Pectinidae > Pecten > Pecten maximus. The sequence continues at coordinate 19,716,435 of NC_047015.1, forward strand.
ATACTGCTACCCCGATGGAATGATGCGTTAAAGGCGACAGAATTTGGAAACTTATTTTTCCTTTTTTAATAACGTGTTTCTTGATTGCATTATTAGAACGCCTGTCACATGTCAACCTTTCCTTACATTGCCTGGTATCAGCATTCACTTCGCATTATTACAGGTCAACTGTAAACTCATTCACTGCACGTAGATCTTGTCTTTTTTAAAATATATCGGCACACCACACTGTCACTGGGGAGGCAGTCCAGCTATTCATACAACATTCAGTATCCTTCCCCCATTGTGCTTCTGGCAAAATTTGATAAAAAAAAGTCTTCAAAACACGCAAAACGGACATTCGTCTGTACAGTATCGTGCTTTTTTTTCCTAAAAACCAACTTTGATTAAAATATATTATTTTTTTCATAGCAAAGAAAATCCTAAATGCTATACCTCTAGTTCCATTACTGTAACTCCATTGTCCACAGGGACAACAACCTCCTTTTATAGAAAAAATGGTCTCCTTTGTCAGATTTACCTCCATTTTCCCCATTGGCCCCAAACCCTAAATTATGATTATTTATATTACATAGAATCCCCCCTTATCCAATAATACCCCAGGCCCTATTCGATCTAAATCTATTGAGTCGTTCAGGAGGAACAGCGATCTAAAGGATTTACCCCTGCAAGATTGTTATTTAAGCATAGAACGGCTTTCAGTTGGCATTCATATTGACTATGAATGCCAACTGAAAGCCGCTCAATGCTTATATTTACCATCTGCGATTTTTTATTTGTCGTGCGATTTTTTTTTTGAAATTTTCAAATTCAAATTTCAGTTGGCAGTTCATAAGCTGGTGAACTCGCAACTGAATTGGTAGGGTTATATAGTGGCAGTGCCATACACTGGTAAATATAATCCTGATGAATGCTCATAAACGATTCATGATAATTTAAGGACAATAATAGATTGATATAAATAAAAAATAATTCTCATTTATATCCATCCTACTAAATAATATCTTTAATGAACTCTTGATGAATAATTTATAAATTCATTAACAGTCATACTTGCTCAGGATTCCCGTATTATGAAATATTCATAATCTCTCATGTATAGCTTATATTAATTAAAAATTATTTAAAAAAAGGAAGCAAGCACAATTGACAATGAGTTCAGGAAAGTTTTAACGAACGATATATCTTATTCAGAAAACATGAATATCTGCAATGATATAGAGCTAGTATCATCCTTTCTCGCGAAAGGACCTATTTTACAATCAATCTCAGACAATTTCACTTCAAATTCAATCATTGTTTTGCATAATTAAAAATTCCTCATATTTCAAATTGATTACCTTAAACGATTCAGCTGCACATTCTCCTCCCAAAAGATTCATATCACTAATATCTCGGATGATTTTTAAGTTCGCATGTCTATTGCAAACCTTTTTATTTGCTCCAAGGAAGGGGGAATTGTACAAGCTTATCAAAATCCTTTAATATAAGATCATCTCAAATTTCTTGCAAAACGTTTCGCGCCCAAGAACCAAAAATTCTAACTCGAGCAGGAGTGTTCCAATACATGACAGCCGTGAGGCTTTCCAAACAGAGACAGAAAAAAAGTTGTTATTTCACAAATGAAGGCATTTATGTATTACACTAAGTTTATGATCAATATCTATTCCCTAAAAGGAAATGAAATATTCATCACTAGAAGTATATCAACCATTAAATAGGTACATACTATCATGAAACCAATCAACATGCATGTGTAGATTTTCATATTATACATAATATTTAAAAAAAAAAATTGCATTTCCTAATCCTTTACATTGCCATTATAACTAAATTGAACATACATAACTCATATCTACAATGATAAATACTCCTAAACATAAATCACTCCTATATAATATCAACAGGAGTATGCGTCCACACGATTGTGTACAATATCCATTTCTCCAGTTCTACCTCAAGGACTTATAAATTTGAAATGAGTGATGGTTCAATTTGTTTTAATGGAAGAACTAGAAGTATTTCGTCAAGCATGCACAATGTTATAGTTCATGATTAACTTTCATGAAATTCAGTTGTGAAATGCCTTAAGATTTTTTAAAAACTAGTTAATGATAAACTCATGAATGTTCTTGAATTAATATATGATTACTTTCAGTTTATGAATATTCTTAAAACATTCATGAACTAATCATAAATTATCACGAATGCAAAAGTCTCCTGAATGATGACTATTTCATGAATAAAAATCCTGATTTTATGATTCATGAATGTTCATGAATATTATGTTCATGAATATTCTTGAAAACCTTAAGTTCATGCATTTCATGGCAATAATCATTAACAAATCATGAACATTTATGAATTCTATTTAAAAATACATCGTGAATTATTTAAGAACTTTCATGAAATATTCGTAATCGTTTCGCAAGGGGACCTCCACCCTCCCATGGCGCACCCTCCATTTATACAACATTGCAACTACTTCTCTCAATATTGATATTCCAGACCAAATTTGACCAAATCCAACCAGTTGTTCAGACCAAGTAGTGCTTCAAATGTTTTAACTCTATTTTCCGAATTGTGTCCCGACTCTGAAGCTCTACCAAAAACAGGTGCTTAACTACCCCAGGATGTAACTAACCAAAATAAGGTAAAATAATTTAATGGCTAGCAACAAATTAAAGAAATTCTCCTATTCAGCCCTGTCCTCATGTATACCAAATTAATTTCTTTTCTCCGTAGATGTTTCTAACCAGATTTGGTAAAAATCCAATCATTGTTCATGACCAGTAGTGATTTGAAGGTTTTACTTCGTTTCTCCGTATTGGTCCCTCTCTTGACCAGGTTGACCATTTACTGTTGTTCCCCAAGGATGATTTTGTCAAAATTCTATTTGGCTTGATTTAGTATTGTTTAACCTGCTTTCAACATGTATGTTCATCCTCCTATCTCTCCTATGTGCGAGATGCATAGCTATGTGTAGTTCATGCGTATTGGGAAGCTCAAATACATTCGCGCTTGTCTCCTCAAACTGATGTCGTGTTTATAGTGCAATCTCACTGCCGAAGAGATCAATGACAGCCCAACCGGTCATGTTATACTGACAACGGGCCAACAAATCGTCCCTCTTCCAAATTTCTGAGCGTTAAGCAGGAGTAGATACTCTGATATGTTTTTGGTAGGGAAAAGCCAAAGCCATCCTCAAAGTTGTGCACGCTCCACTACAGCGATAAGTACCAAAGTTTGTCAAAATTTACTCCGACGTTCTACCGACCAGGTGAAGCAAAATATTGTAAAAGTGAAGTATAGTGCAATTGGTTGATAACTCATGAAAGTCGTTCAGAGAACCGTTAGCCTCTGATATTTTGTAAGTAAGGTAAAAAATTTACATAGAAAGCAGACAGAGATTTGTCTTTATTTACATTGTGTCAATCGAAGTTACATTATACTAGAGTTATAAAATTATCATAAATCGTAGTTATACGACCGATATGTAAATTAGCATTATTCGTTAAACATTGCCATACATTGATTGATGTTGATACGTGCCTAATAAAAACAATGTCCACCTTTATTAATGACACTCAATAACGTAGGGCTCGATCGCTTGAGCTCAAGATCGTCACACCTTCGTGTAAGGAGAGATCGGAATGGACCTATGTCATGAGTCAACCTCCTTGTTTGTTACGGCCAATGCGAAAGTATCAGTATCTTGTCATAGCACATCAAAACACGACTATATATAAGTATAATCAAGTTTTGATTCGCCTATATATATATATATATAACAAACTTATATTTAAATAGCACAGAAGATTTATTCCTAAAACTGTTCATATTTAAATGGCAATAACATTGTTCTTGCAGGTCTCTCTCTCCTTTTTCTCGCTGAGGGTACTGCAACCCGCTCCATCATCCGACGTTTGTACAAAGTCAGTTAAATCGGCCCCGACCGCGAGAGTTTGGTAAGAGGAAAGTACTCCGTAAGTCACCTTTAATGCGTATCGGGTCTCCGCAATCTTCGTCTGAATCATCCAATTATAACATAAGAGACTATAACGGGAGTAACATACTCTTAAACAGTGCCAGTCCGTCAGTATTGAATTGCAATGGCATTTCTAAACATTTATTTTTTCCAAAAGACTCGCACAAAATGGCCTGTGGATTAGAACGTGCAGATTTTGTGCAAGTTCCACGACGATACCTGGTAGGCCCGGGATTGAAGAGACACTTCCATCTAGAAGAATAGTACGGACTAGGGAAGTCTTGACTTAACGTGGAGCATCTGGTATTGACGAGAAGTATATGGTGTATAATTATGAGAAGTAATCTCGTCAGTCAAGCATAGTCTGTAAAGTAAAAGGTTTTAACCATCTAGCGATGGGCGTTTCCAGTTTCGTGTATATAACCTTTTTGGAAGCATGATAGAATATACTAATAAACATCAAAATAATACACTAACAAACATGCATCAAATAACTAGCGCCTATAAAATACATTAACCAACATCAGAAAAGTAAAGTAAGAATTTCAAAGATATATACTGGCAAACGTCAATAAAATGCACTATATTAAAAACATGGCGTTTAGTGAATTATATTGATGTTTGTTTATGTATTATATTAAGGTTTGTAATTTATTTCATTGATGTTTGTTACTGTACTTTATGGATGTTTGTAAGTATATTATTTTAATGTTCGTTAGTGTATTATATTGATGTTTGTTAGTGTAATATACTGATATTTGTTAGTGTATTATATTGATATTTGTTTCTGTCCTTAAAGGGACTAAATGGTTAGATTCATTAATTTCTACATGCATTTGATTTCCGGAAAGCGTTGTGATACTTGAAATTAGATTGTTTACAAAATTATGACATTTTTTTTGTGAAATATTGGCAATGTTTATCAACTTCGAATTATCGCTGAACAATATTTACTGTTTACATCGGTGTTCGCCATCTTTGTTATGTTTACAATTTCCCGCATCGCGCATGCGCATAAGTACGCATAGGTATTTGTTTACACACATCGAAAAATAATAACATGAAATAGCTACTAGGTTGATCACATTTTTTTTTTTTTTTCTTTGAATTTAAACAAATTGTTATGGACACTTTTGAAATGTATAATTAACATAAAGTGCATAACTTTTAACATCATTTTAAATCGTATACCCTTTTTTATATATTATTTAAGTTGAAATCTAGCCATTAAGTCCCTTTAATAGATGTTCTTAAGTGTATAATATTAATGTTCGTAAGTGTATTATTTTAATGTTTGTTAGTGTTCTATATTGATGTTTATTAGTGTTCTATTTTGATGTTTATTAGTGTATTATATTGATATTTGTTAGTGTATGGTATTGATATTTGTTAGTATACGATATTGATGTTTGTTGGTGTATTATTGTAATGTTTGTTAGCGTATGATAATTATATTTGTTAGTGTTCTATTTTGATGTTTGTTAGTATATCATATTAATATTTGTTAGTGTATGATATTACTATAATGTGTTTGGTAAAATATTCAAAATGTACATACATGTACAAGATCAATAAATCTTATATGTTGTCTAATACGCCACCTTATACATAGATCCATGTTAATTGCTTTCAATGACATATGCAGGAAAGTTTGATCCATCTTTATTAGCATGTTCATAAACGTTAGCCGTTTTTGTCCATCAACTTGTCTTCCCTTTGTATGTAAACGTAACAATATGCATTAACTTATTCATATTTAAAATGACAAAGGAAAGATGGATCTTAAAGCCAAGGCTTCCGTTATATACATGTAGTCGGTATATTTTCTGACATGCTTGGATCATCTATCATCTGAACATTAATTGGTTCTACTGAATTATTGATATTATTTAAACCTGTATGAAGCATTATACGCAGAGCACAGTTCTCCTTTTGGAGCTATTCTAAAGGATCGCATCCATTTTACATATATACATATTTGGTAACATACTTAGTCATGTATATTAACTATTATACCGTATTCATTGTATTCTCGGACATGTAAAACAACAGTACTAAACTCGGTCACATTTGATACAGTCGTCCCTTAATCCACTGTCACAGAAGAATCTTCTGTCCTTTACTTCACATGGGGAGGGCGTAGAGCAGTTGTACGAAGATACAGTTACGCCGGTTTCATGCCGGATAGATTTCATGTATGACATGTCCAAGCTAACCGTACGCTTTTTATGTTTTACTGGACAGCAGAATGCCACGTGAAGACAGAATAGCGCATTTTGTCGAAATTTAGAATTCATCCAGTAATAAATTACTGGATTAACTCCTGAATTGCTGAACGCTAGCCAGTGGGAAATAAGCCACATCATGTGCACATACTGTGAGTTAAAAACAGATTGGTCCAGGTCTCCGACGATTGTAATCACGTGTAGTGGTAGCCATGACAACAGGTATGCAATCACGACAACGATGATCATTTTGATTGTCTGAAAGTAAATAAAAATAAACGTATAATTTCGAGTTAGGGAAGTACCTATATGTGATATTACTTTGAAATATAGGGGATATGGAATGGTTTCGCGTTTGATATAACATATCTTTCACAAGTATGGTAGAATATCGATATTTTCACGAGTGCGAATCAAGATGGAAAAATATCGACACATTATTTCATACTAGTGAAACATCTATTATATTCAACGGGAAACAATTCAATTTTCTTTTTATTGCATTTTATATGCTTCAAAACAAAACTTTACAAATCGAAACATTAAAATAGTCAAAAAGAGCAAGATCTGTAACATATTTCATGACGTCATATCTTTGTAACTCTACTCCACGTCAACTTGATGGCGCCATTTCGAAAGGACTGATCAACGCAATTCAAGCATGTTTTGCTGTTATCGGAGAATCTGTGGATGAATAGCTAATATCAAGTGACTATTTTGTCAAACACAAGTCTGAATATTTCAGAAATACAGCAAAATAACCAATAAATCTATCTTTGCTTGGATTTGAAAAATCGGCAAGTTTTAATGAGGTGAATAAAAAGGTTATCTCTGATAGGTCGAAAACAAAACACTGCAAAAACTTATATTTTCACTGCTTATTCGCTGCAGTGAAAATATAAGTTTGATCAGTTTGATCAATTTCGATATTTCACTGGCACAAATGCAATAAACGATTGTACTACACGAAGGCAATCGGGACTTCCAATGAGATACAAATTCACAAAACGCTGCGGCTTCCTTGTTTTATATATATTTTCATACTTCAAAAATGTATGCAGATCGATTCAAATGTCTTTTTTAAACATAGCCGTCAATATCCCTCTCTCATGCATATATTGTATTACATGAAATGAAAGTTCATGTTTCTGTGAAAGTAATCAACATAATACGTGAGAAATGTACCAAGCAAGTTTAATCAAAATCCGATCTTTCCTTTCAAAAGATATCACGCTGAAAGCAATCAGCCAGTGAGGTCACGGCTGCACGGAATATGATGATGCCTAATGCTATTTTATAGCCATTTCCTTTTGTGACAAGATATCCTACCTTCCTTTTAGACGTAGCAAGTCGTTCGTCCCTTTGATTGTAAGCTTCTCCCGGAGTACGTTTGATCCAGATAATGACCCCGATGTGGATGTACGTAAACACCATGATGATTAGCGGGATGAAGTATTGGAGCAACATGATACAGATTCCGTATATGCCTCGAACATAGTCATCTGGCCACTTTTCCAAACATAGACCTTGCGATCCGGGCTCAAACGGCAGGTACTCAATTGTTGAATATATTGATGTTGGGAGTGATATCAAACATGATAAGGCACACATCAACACAAAAAGGAGTTTGGCTTTAGACTTTGTGAGGCGGGGCTTTAGAGGCTTGGTGGCCGCGTGGTACATGTCACATGTCATAGCGACAAGCATAAACGACCTTACTAACACGCTGGACATTTGTACGAACCCAACAATGGGGCACAGGAATCCCCAAAAAGGCCAGTAATGAAAAAACAGATTGCTGAGGATGGAGAATGGAACACAAACTATAGTCATTACAATATCTGTAATAGCAAGACTGACGATGAAAAAATTGGTAACTGTGCGAAAACTACGTATTCTATAAGTCGTGTAACAAATGATACCATTTCCAAATAATACGATCAGACATGTGATTGCGTACAGTCCTAAAAGGACGAATTGAAACCCCTCTGGGATGCCGTAGTTATTTAAGGGATCAACCATAGAAGAGTTCGAAGTGAGGTTTCCAAAGAAAGGTGCTTCCATTGTTTGATCCTTTGTTCGTACACATATATCCGTCATGATATAGCTAGAGGTGTAAGGTCATAGGGAGATTACACATCAACAACGAACAAACTTTTCTTTATAGGATCCACTTGTGGGTCCTTTGAAAGGGCCACTGTAACAAAATACTGATGCTCGCTGGGGTTGCTCTGAAACAAACAAAAAGCTGTTTTTTATATAAATAAATATAATTGAAATATTCTGTAATTGTGTTAAGCATTGAACTGTTACCAAATGGTAGTATACAGTCGATATGAATACAATTTGGGTGACAGATAAATAGAATGTCGCCCGTATACTACCATTTGGTAACAGTTCAATGCTTATATTTACATTCATTATTTTATTTTATTTACTGTAGCTTAAGACGCGTTCAAATTTGCATCAAGTTCAAATACCGGAACAGCCGAAATTTCCTGAAGGAATAATATAGTCCCTCATGTAGTTATCAATAGCAATCACATGAAATGTTTTTTGCACAATTTGGCTTTATATTATATTTTATAAACGTTTGTAGATATCTTCAAATTGTTCACAATTGCATAATTTCTGATTGTTTAAAACTAAAGCCGTTTTTCGGCGCATGATATACGGTTAACATTTAGAAGTGATGCGGCGTTGAATGGGTACTGCACAGGACAGACTCGATTCCTCGGAAACACTTATGTTTCTATCGACTAGATTTACGTTATTTTCAGAGGAATACCATCTCTTAAATTCTAAATGAATGTCGTCTTGACAGTAGGTGAAAACGATTCCAAGGATATTTCATTAGAAACAGACTCCAGTCTAACTGGTCACATCAGTGTCACTAACTTAGCAGACGATGTTCAACTTCACAGGGGCTCGATTTTGGAGTAAGGTAGGCCTTTGACATCAGTGAATAACCACATAACTATAATTCAGTATGCATACACAACCAGAAACCATGTCGATACTGCCGATTTTTCGCAAGATTTTTTTTTTAATGCTGGACTTTAAATGTTGTCGTGTCTAGCATTTCTGACAATTCGACAACGAGCCCCTGTGTGACGACAATGACAATTTGATTACTTCCTATATATCAGGAATAGAGCTTATACTAATTTTATGTCGAGTCGGTCGACTTCATTTTTTCTATTATTAAATTTTTACTCTCATAACTTGCTTTGCTTTTTTTGTGGTGGTTTATGTAGATAAATGCTAGCATTCGAAATCTCTCCTGGCCGAATGTAACTGGGGACCACTGTTTTGACCAGCAACACCTGGGGCTGTATCCATACTCTGACCGAATCACTGTAAATTTTAGTATACAGTCTCATGAATACAATTTGGTTTACTAACGACATATAGGCAAATGCAACACGGAATGTAAATATTATGTTGATAGACATGCATGATTACCACTATATCTTCATTTTTTACTATGTATAACATAATGATTATTAAACAGTGTAATCTGCAAAGAAATACTACAATGTATACTACAATGGATGTATGATATTTAAGGCACTCCCTATGTACCTAATAAAAAAATCCACTATATATCTATACGTCATCGCCATGCCATCAATATCCCCTGTTAGTACCCTTGACTGATTGGACTGGGTGTTATTGACAAAAGTTATTTTGTATCATATAAATATGGACATATATATAAAAGCCCGCATAATGTACATAAAAACCTACATATCTATTTTTTTAAGAAGTCATAAAGCATTTGATTTCTGATTAATGAACGTCGTTCTCCTATTTTATGTATCATGTGACACTGTCTCACTTTAAGTCGAAATCATCATCTCAGTGGTAATATCATTTTTTCGTTATGCATTTTATAGTCAGACATGTTTGGTATTTGTTGATATGCCTAGTAGACCTGTTGTCAGTTTCACTTTATATTGTCATACTTTACCCAGATTGACCGGGAATGGTATGGCGTAAGACTCTATTCCGGAGTACCTAGTCTTATTCTCATTGTTTTTTTTGTTCCTGAGTCTTTATAGCTTATATATTTTTGTTTTGTTTTGCGATTCGTTTAATCGATTCTGAAATTGAATTATAGCCCCGTTATCTGTATTCTTTGCTGTTGCTGGTTTGCGTTAGCTAGCATTTGTCAATAGGAGGAAGGCCTTTAGTTATCTCCCCTGATTGAGATGTACTACGGTCTTTAAAATGGCATTTGTTTCGTTTCTCCTAATGCTTCCTTTTACGGGATTAAGCAGTTATATTTTGCTCGATATTATTTTCTGGAACTGGACAAGAAAAACTGGTGATTTCAACGAAATAAACGTTACTACGACTAACGCACTTTCTCCACCCTAGTTTGATAAAACGTAGTATTTCGTACTTAATGTTGCAAATCATTTAGACTAAACGCCTCCGATTTAAAAGAACTGCTGTCATCACAATGATGTTTAGCGTGTTATATTACACTTAATACACAATAAGGTTATATAATGGTTGTCATCGATAACGTAATAAAATATCGAGAAATTATCAAATGATACACATAAATACATTTTGTCTCCAGATGTCCATTCCTACTTTCATTGGCTTTATCCGTCTAGTACAAGAAGGAACATACCTTTCTATGCATTTTTTCATATAGTGCGTATCTCTCATTAAATATGACATACAAATCTGGTTGGAATGAGTAATGTACCTGTTGTCTATAAAATATCAAGTGTCTAAGCATGGAATGACATTATTTGTAATTCTTTTATATCATACAATAAATTAATTATGGATAAAAGCTGCTTTCGGCTGTAAACAGTCATACGCGGCGAATAGTCCGTAATGCCTATTTCTCGTGGTAGTTCAAAGCAAATACGACATATTAGCACGTAAAACTAGGTGTATATATCATGAGGTTATTAAGCGTTTTCGATGAGGGTTAAAGTGGCAAAATTGGTTGTACAAATTAACCAAATTATCACTATTACGATTGATTATCGATAAAAAGGTGTTCCAACATTATTGAGGAGTGTATTGATCTGTTGCATCTGTAAATGATGCTATGTGAATATGTCAAGCACAATAACCTGTGTGTTATTACTGACCTATCAAGAACATTACCTTTAAGGTTAGATGGTACAGCAGTTTCACACTTGCCTTTTACCTACGTAGCCCGGGTTCGAATCCCCGATCGGACGTGAACTGTTATGATGTCACATGTGGTATTATTATAGGAATGCATGCATATAGAACAATAATGTGTGGTTTAGTTTTACAAAACGTTTACAATTCGAGAAAAAGAAATACGTACACGCATTATTGAAATAAAGAATAATATCTGAGGTTGACAAATTGCTTCATTCTTTCAACGATCTGATTTGATATATGGACAACATTGTATAATGTTTCAGAATAAGTGTGTATTTTGTTTTCTACAAGGACTGATGAATGCAAAGGCTCGTGCTTTTGAAGCAAGTTGTGAGGCCTGAGATTAGTTACTTCTATCAACCAATACGAGCAACAGCATACTCTCAATCTGTATGCTTACTTCAGCAGTCAGTAATTAGTTTCATTCAATTATTCATTCATTCACTTTGAGGAATTGCATTTTGTTTCTTGTTTAGCTATGAATACATGTACATACTTTATTTAATTCTGTCATGTAGTTAGGTCGTATGAATATTACATTCTGACCCCTATGGAATGGCTCGTAAGAGAGTAGTTAATTTGGAATCTTATATTTTTTCTTTATTCTAAGCAACCTTTTATTTCTTATATCAACCTTGGCACTAGCTCACTTTTTGGAATGTTATCTCAGCATTTCATTCTTTGGCGAAATGCTTGTGTTGTGTCCCCTGACCGAGAAATTAGCTCTGCTTAAATGGCATGTAAACAGCAAATCTAATCAAAATAGTGATATTTTATGAGCCTATAAATTCCTACTTTTGTGCAATTTAACTGAAATAACTTGATGAACTTTTCGTATGCATCATTACATTATGACAATCCGTGGGACTTGCTGATGACGTGTTATTTGTTTAAGCTGTTTGCATAATAAGCTAATTTGTATCGTATATATATTTAACAAAATAGCCATGTCGTTCGGTTCACAAGTGCCTAAAGCACAAATTGGGAGCATTGGTTTGACCAAATTTTAATTTATATTAATTATGAATATTGTTTTTATTTTGACCTTGAAATGCAAAATGGCGGTCTTGAATAACGTCACACACATATGGCATATAAGGAGGTATTTCAAACATCGAAAATGTTTTTATTAGGCACAATAAAGAACCCTAGAAATTGCAAGAAGATTGCTTTTAGAGATAGAGAGAAACAAAAAGATTCAACCATTGAATTTGGATCAGCCTATTTCTAAAAAGGTCACAAACTTCCCAGTTTGTCGATTGGTCTGAGGGCCTTTTTACTTTGATCTGATGTGTTAAACACATGATATAGGATCATTTCCCTTTATGCCATATGCGTATAATGTTATTCACAGCCATCATTTGCATTTCAAAGTCCAAGCAAAATAAGTGTTAAAACATACATAAAGTCGAATTCTGTCAAACAAATACTCCTGCCCTGTATTATAGACACTTGTGAGCTATTTTCAGGTTTGGTTATTTTTGTGACTTAGAATTATTCTATGCTGAATCTTACCGCATAGTAACTCTACACAAGAAACTGATAGCATGTACAGCAAATCATTGGTGATTTCAAAAACTATATGTCCAAACAAACATTTTGTTACATGACTCTTTTGAGCAACTTTTTATATATTTATTCGTGTTTTGAAATTCAACATTATTTTGCTATAAACATGACCCTTAACGATCGACAATGGGAAACGGACAAATGATCAGCCAGTTGTCATTATATTAATGACCGGATATGGTGCCCTGGTGAGGTAGCACTACAAACACAGCGTCAGCAACATGAAGGCAGACGAGGACGAACAATGGAAGCCTTGCTTTCATTACTACAGTTTTTGATTAGACGTTAAATAATGCAAACCAAATCAGTCAAAGCTGACTAAAGCAGCAAGATAACAAGTGGACCTGTAAGCTTGCCCACATTTTGTTCATATAAACTTCAAATGTATGTTTTGCAAGCGGAGTAATCTGGTTCAACTGTGAAAGAGGTGGTATATCTACAAGCGTCAACATCGTCTACTGTTATCCAATATCGTCATCTTAGCAAGTAACATTTAGTGACCAGATATAAAAGACCAGGAGAATGACTTCATCGAATAATGCATCTCCTGTCAAATGGACAAATGCCACCTATTTATCTTTTTATTTAAAAACAAATCCTTGACAACGATTGAGCGTCTTCATACCTTTAAGGATATTAATCAAACTTCGCACAACTACAAACGACCGAAATATCACGGATACGTGCGAATTTTAGGGTTGATCGGTCAAAGTTATGGTCCCAATATTATTATTAGAGACGTTATTGCCCATTGGTGATGTTACGCCCGTTAATTACTTTTGTAGTGATTGATTTCTTGTATTAATATTGCAATAAAGTAGGTTATAACCTAATTATATACTTTTCATTTCCTAGAAGCAACACTAATTGAGACACAATATTCATAGATACGTAGCTAGGGACCATATGAGACACGTATTTCTGTAACAACACTCAGTATGTATGTTAGCATAGTAGCCAGCGTTGTAATACATTCCGCGGTATTTTTATGCAGTATCGGAACGAAATCAAGCGATTGATTCGCTTCTTCTAAGAACTACAAATGAACAATGCATGTCTATTTCTAATTTGATGTATCTTCACTTTCTTAGTTTGTAATATGCGAACTCAATTTCATGTTCTGTAATAATACTAAGAAACGTGTGATAGAAATAGCAAACCATACAGTTGCATGAAATTGGATACGCTTATTTGAACACTAGGTTTGGGAACAAACAAAATATAATAGCTACTGAATTACGTATTGAATCCCGGAAGGCACGTTAGTAAGCCACGCGTCATATCTAACGAGATAATGTACGGATTTTATATATTTGGTGACGATTATGACATAACAAACTTTCATATTGATGTGATATAAAGATTGGAATAATGTCGTCTACGCCATGATATTTGAAAGTCTTACACTAATGAGCGTCAAACACACGTAAAAGCTTATTGATTATTTACGTGCAATAGATCTATACCATAACATATATTGTTTTGCAACTAGTCTATAAAAGTATATTTTTAAGATTTATTCTTTTACATTTTAGTTGGAGTTTAATGTGTTTTATTTCAGTGACCGGCCTTCTTATCTAGTTTTGTTTTGCCCTAAATGACTAAAATAGGCGATTTGCCGATTAGTTAATTGTAATAGCCACATACCTATAGTCATCGCTAGATACTACCCATCACGTTCACAAATATGAATTACACGCATGTTATTGTATTTACATAAATGACATTATCTGTCTAATGAAATCACACTAAATAGTAAAATCATTTACATCAATTAGTTGTTTGGTTAAAAGAAAGACGTCATATCACAGTCTACTACATATACGGCTTGTTTATAAAGCATTAACCTACGATTCCACAACTGTACCATATCTTAACCCATATGTCAGCGTTTCCTTCCCTGTTAAAGCGCGGTTACTGATGAACCGATTCATAGTGCTACCTCACTGAAATGTACCTACAAATGCTGTCAGCAGATCACCACTCCTGGTCAAAGCATAGTAACAACGGGCGAACCAGTCGTTCAACTCCTAAAATGTTAAACAGGAGTACACAATAACAGAGTAAGAGAAGCTGACATGTCTCGACCAGAGGACAGAAGCTATAGCCTTCTAAACCTACCGTAAAGGTCGTAAAATTAAAAAAAATACCAGTAATTGTTTTTAAAGGAAAGATCCCAATTCATTTAGTCGTCTCGTTTTCATGCATTAAGGACAGCAGGTGCAATTTGTACATGCTTAACATGCCCAGGCTCTTGTATTTATGAAACAGATTGAAATATTCGGTTTTTGTATATTTATATTCATCTACTATATCGTAATATTTACTGATATAAAGGGGATTTTCCTGGTATATTGTCCACACTCACTTAATGCATGCATCTCGTAAACAGGAGAGGCCGTCCTTAAATGAACATAGCTGTTGATAGGACGTGAAACAATACTAAACCAAATCCAGCCCTTGTATATTGTATCATTTGCGTAGGCAATCCTTTCATTAAATGTCATTCACCAAGCTTACACAACCTTTTTCTGTTCAGGAGAAACACTCGTGGTCATATTCAGCATCGATTGGGATAAATTAAGCTTGGTCGATGTTCCGATATTTTGACAAAGGTGATGAGCTAACAACAAACGGTCAACAGCTGACATGTGTCGGAAGTGACTGCCGTCGATAGGAAGATGTGGCTAGACTTTACATGTATACGCAATTACAGTTGAATTGTAGCAGATAAACATAAAGTCGATTTAATTACACCTTAAACCTTGTACATGTCGGCCCAACAATGACCACCGGATTGGTAAATCGATTTTGGCGCTACGCTGAGTTCAGTTCTTCGTCATAGATGACCGAATCCACGAGACTCGTCCTTTCAGAACGTGCTCTTTACGACGCAAAACAATTATTTTATCTTCTGATAGCGCATATTGCTTATTCTAAACAACCGTCGAATTATCAAAGTCAATCTTATTTTGGTGTGTAGATATCCAATAGCTGATTGGATGGTTCTTGAATCCGATTGATGCCATTTTTATCTGATTAATCCATATCTTCTTACGTTCCTGTCTTTTTATGTTCATTCACACAACAATCGTTTTCAAGTCTGTCTAATATATAGTGTGTTGCATTTTATATGGACATGTGAACAAATATTGAGTACGTACTTCAACTACTGTAGCAACTAAGGTACTGACGTTATATCGTTTACATTTGGAAAGAATGCAGGATCAGAAATAGGCCGGTGTCACGTCGAAAATGGACAGCATTGACAATGGATCCAGGTCCGTGTTTAACGTTACAAATGGAACCAGGAAGCCGTAGGTGCTTCTATTGAAAGCAGGTTCATCTATCACGTGTAGCCAAATTGAAAACTGACAGTTGAAAAAGGGCTTCCTTTGAGATTCTTTCTATGATATAGAACTCAGCAGCATAAAAGCCCCACTCTACAGCTATACATTTGCTGTTGCTTCACATGAAGATAAATACACATTTCACGTAGATTTACCCCTAGTTAGTTAGTTTTATCTTACCCATCAAAATGGTTGAGATTCCTTTAACCTATATTCTATAACCAAATATACGGTTCTGTTATGTTTTCCGTTATTGACTCTTGGGTCTTTTCTGACCCAAAGAATCTGGCTCTTGATAAATAACACGAAAAAGGTTGAGATTTCCATCCTTTCATTGTCAAAATTATGAACATAAAACGTTAGATTACTGAAATTTGCTTTGTTATGGTTGCGATTTCCACCTTTTGGATTAGGTTTCAATATGTAACACAAGTCCGAAAGAAACTGAAGTTCCGTTGTCACCACTCTAGTAGTTCTACTGTCACCACCCTAGTTGTTGTCGACACTCTAGTGGTTCCATTGTCATGTCTCTAGTGGTTCCGTTATTCCCACTTTAGTGGTTCCGTTACTCCAACTTAAGTGGTTCCGTTATCACCACCCTAGTGGTTCTGTTGTCACCACCCTAGTGTTTTTGTTTTCGACACTCTAGTGGTTCCATTGTCATGCCTCTAGTGGTTTCATTGTCACCATCTAAGTGGTTCCTTTGTCATCACTCTAGCTAGTATTTCCGTTGTCAGCACTCTAGTGGTTACGTTGACACCACCTTAGATTTTCCGTTGTCATGACCTTAGTGGTTCCGTTGCCACCACTTTATTGTTCTGTTGTCACTATCCTAGATGTTCTGTTGTCATCATCCTAGTTGTTATGTTGTCAATTCCCTAGTTGTTCTATTGTCATCGCCCTATTTGTTCTATTGTCACCACCCAAGTGGTTCCGTTGCCATGTCCTTAGTGATTCCGTTGTCACCACCCTAGTGGTTTCGTTGTCACGGTCTTAGTGGTTCAGTTGTCACCACCCTAGTTGCTTTGTTGTCAATTCCCTAGTGGTTCCGTTGTCGTGACCCTGGTGGTTCCATTGTTATCGCTCTAGTTGTTCTATTGTCACCACCCTGTTGGTTCCGTTGACATCACTCTGGTGGCTCCGATGTCATCACCCTAGTTGTCCTATTGTCATCACGTGGTGGTTTCCTTGTCACCACCCTAGTTGTTTTGTTGTCAATTCCCTAGTGGTTCCGTTGTCATCACCCTGGTGGTTCCATTGTTATCACTCTAGTGGTCCCGTTGTCACCACCTTAACTCTTATTTTGAGAGTGTGACTTAACCAAGATTGGACAAAGATTTTAATGACGAGTATTGGCTATGAAGTAGTAGATGTTTACCTCCCGGAACACCTAGGTAATATTGATGTTGTGGAAAGGACAAAGTCGATCAGGTTGCAAAGGCAGCACTTGCCCTGGGACCTAAATGTTCCAGGATTCCTTTCTGTGGTGTTAGATCTCTGTCATTCAGTTCATTTTAAATCAAAACGAATAAGAAGTTATCTAAAATGCACTCTCAGTAGAGCAGACCGACGACAGGGCAATGTTTTCTCGCTTCTGCCTACATGTCATACCAACATGACGCAAGTATTATTTCAAGAAATGGGAAACACCTTTAATTTTCACGTGTGATGAACCGTTTACAGTTTCACATATCTTGATAAAGTATGCAGATTTTAAATGAATAATTGATTTTTTTTCTTATTTCAATGGATACTTTGTTTGATAAAGGTTCTCAATCACTGATATTTGATTACCTATATTCGTTGATCTTTACCATAAAATATTATTGTTGATAATAAATGCGTTTACACCCAACACTTTATATATTTAAATGTATTGATTAGATTTGTAACTTTTTTTGTCTAGTTTGGTGAATTTATCATTTTAGTCTTGTTTGATTTCAGATACAAATTTATGGTCAAATAGTAAAACAAAAGAAAACCTACACTTGTTTAAGGGTTTCCCTTCAATTCCATACCTTTTGTTCGTATTTAGCCTTCATTGTTTCGAATCCAAGCTAGAATTACAGTTGCTTTATAATATCGGTATATATATATATATATATACATTACGTTGTATAATGTAACGTGGAAAAGTTTGAATAATATTAGCGGCATTCTTTTCACCGTTGGATTTGTTACTGGGAACAATTTTCAGAATTGAAAAGGAAAGCAAGGTCGACTTAACAATGAATCAATTTTCAACGTCAAATAGAGAACCGGGATCAGTTTAGCCTACTAACAAATGAAAGTGGTTTTAATATACACACATGTAAATTAATTGACATGGAAATCGTTATATCCTGGGGTCCATTTAATAATAGAGAACAAGTGGGATTCATGACTACTTTTAAATATTTAAAGTGGCAGACAGGTTCAATTTAGATTACAAGACAGGAAAACAGATTTCTTACTATATTGTCCATTGTCATAGTTTGATATTGATATGAGGTGAATTGTAATTATTTGAAACGACAAGGAGTCAACTCTTTAGTTGTTTTTCCTTTCTCAGCCATTACATCCGCAGTTATTGAGTGGATATCTCAACATTTGCCTGTTGCGACTCACAGGTTCAGAAATCTTATTAAAGCAATTTCTTTAATTACACTCCAGTAATCTGCGTTCGATTAAAACTGGAAAGTAGAATACCGGAATGGAAACAAATATGGTATTAATAGGATTGAGGTTAACCTAGGGACATATTTGTCTCTTCATCGGATGGAAATAGGGTCAATTCTAGAGACATATTTGTAGTCGTCTCTCCGTTCTCAGTAAATGCATACGCAGGTAAAGCAATAGCTGTAGTCGATGTTTTTTTTTAATAATATTGGCTTCTTGACCGCCTGTTTAACCATCTATAGATTCCATAATTAGGTTACCTTTTTAGCGATTTTCTATTTTCAACATAATGATCATGCCGATATTCAGGCCAGGTTAGTATAGGATCACTGAACAAATTGATATTTTCTTTGAGAGTTTTCTTAATTATAAATCATAATGATCTTAAAGAATAGCTAAAATGTCTAATTTTTCACTCAGAAAAAGAACTTCAAAGAATTATAACCTTGATTAAAACTGTTAAACTGCATAAATCACGCCAGTCTTGAAAACATTTACGCACGATGTTATGATGAGGACATCACATGTCGATTCAGGTGAAATTAAAGGGAAAACAGAATGTATTGCAACAGCTGCGTTTTTCCTTTACCATATGTTTTCATTTTTGATTCCTATATTAGAACACAACATCTAACGGATAAATATGAATTACAAATTTACCTACCATCATAAAAATATACATCCACATTTCTTGGTAAATCCAACGCCTTTTACTTTGGTATCCGATGATGTAGGAACACTGAAGCATTAGAGTCACACTATGGCACTTATAAATTTGATTTCCATAACCCGTCGTTCTCTGCTTATTACTCCGCAACAATAACCGATCATCGGCTAATAGGCCGGCCTCCAATGTTTGCTATTTGTTTAATGAGCAGCTGAAGGCGTAGCGACCTGTTTGTGTGTGGCAGCAAGTGTTCGTCTGTACACTCCCATACTACCCAGTCAAATATCGGCCGTTCACTTCTCAACACCAGCTGATTGGTGGTGTAAATATAGCTCATGTTTTCAAAAAATAGCATCCTATGTAAAAACTTGATATAGACAGATAATAGTTTCTCATGCACCCTAAAATAGCATAGCTATTGCCCTCATGACAAGTATATATATCTTCCACACACGCTTCAGCCATTAGATGGTAGACAAAATGGTTTGAGATTTCGGAAATATTTACTTTCACATGCGCTCGTTTCTGACATTGAAGCAGTTTCAAATCTTTCATTTCATTTAAGGCATCCCAAGAGAAATAGATCTTAAAATAAAAATGAAAATTATTAAACATGATACTGGATGAGTAGTGTAGAGACATTACACTTTATGTCCTCCCACTGCTCTACTGAGTCACGTTTCGACAGAAAGCGAGATATATTGTTGGTTTATACTTCTCTAAATGATCAAGAGGTTAGATTCAAAATAGTGTGTAGGTATTTTCTTCCTAACACGTTCTGACACTGTAACAATTAATTAACTTTTATAAACATTTAAGTTCGTTACCGGCCGGACAATTACCTGCAATGCTTGCATGTTGTAATGATGCCACCACATTTTCAAACAAATGATTAATTGATTAAGTAATTGACCAGTGTAATATTGTAAAGTTTTGATCATTGTCCGTTTTCAACAATAGATGAGTCTTAGTGATATATTGTCTTCATTCACGCCTAGAACAAATTTAAAATTGTTATAGTAGGGAGAATAATGACATTTCACTCACATTCGGTGTCGTATTTTCCTAGTTACT
Organism: Pecten maximus; assembly: GCF_902652985.1. Taxonomy (NCBI): domain Eukaryota; kingdom Metazoa; phylum Mollusca; class Bivalvia; order Pectinida; family Pectinidae; genus Pecten; species Pecten maximus. The sequence continues at coordinate 19,737,129 of NC_047015.1, forward strand.
GGAGAAAATTTCAGTTGATCAAAGACTAAACCATAAGAATGTAAATGTACGATACATCTTTTAGATTAAATCATAAATAATAATTGAGAAGAATGAAAGACCCGAATTATGATTTTAAGATACGCTATTGTAACCAACCTATTATGCTATAATTATGTTGATATCTTTGAAAAAAAAGGCTAGTTGTATATTAAAATACTGTTCATCTTCCTGAAAGCTGCCATCTATGAAATTGATTGGCCTTTGACTTCTTTGTCTGTAAACATTCTATACTTGTTTTCTAATAGAAAAAACTGTAATGTTGTTACAAAGAGCAACACAATTTAATGTTTTTGTAGCATCTTTCATGGGAAGGACCATACATACATGTAATTAGAATAACATAATATATTCAGTACATTATTCTTGTCGAAAAGGTAATAAAAATTAAAAATCCTACAAGAAGAAAAAATCATTAATAAGAAATCAGAATAAAAGATGTATAAAAAACACTGCATTTTATGTCTGTTACATCGTGCATCAATCATATTGATATCATCCTGTAATATCTACATTTAGTATGTTTCGACTCCATAAAAAAGACAGATTATTATATTCCAACTGTAAATGTCCAAAAAATATGCAAACTGTACCATATTAAAAAATGAGCCAGAAAAAAAAAACAAAAACAAAAAAAAAACCGGAATAATATGTATGTAAAATTGAGTCTGGGACGACATCAAGGTATTGCTGATACAAATTGAGTTTAATTGCTGATGCGTTCAGGCCTAGGCTAAGATGACAGTCCAGGACTGGTACAAAATGGTACTGACCATGGCCAATACAAGTTAGATGACCAGGCCAATGAGGAACTGTTTTACAAGGCTGAGATGGCGAAGATGGTGGACTAGGCCCAAGACAAGTTGATGGACCTGGCCCAGGTTGATGTAACGGACCAGATTGATAATGTTGATCAAATTTTATTTAGACATGGAGCTAGTCAGGGACAAGTTGTTCCATTTCAGAAATGTGGTGATCGTGGTTGAGTACAGAAAACATTGTTTGATTTTCATGAATCGGGACTAGCCGAGTTCCATTTGATACTTTGATATCTTTCTTTTTTAGACCAGTCATCAGTTACTAAGTAGATACAGATATACAAAGTAAAACAGACTCAGATATTGGATCATGAACAGATGTTGGATCATGACAGGAGGTTGGATCATACCCAAAAATTGAATTATGACCAGTATTTGATCATGATCAGATTTCATAATGTTGATAATTGCTTTAAAACGTTCCTATACTTTTTACAGCTAGAGATAATTATTGAGATTGCAGAATAAAATTGTACTTTCCATACAACATAAGATTATTTTGTCTGACCCCTTTTCAGTCATGACATGCAACCTTTGAACTTGGTTAGATATATACCAACACAAGCTTTCAAACTTCTTTACTTCGTATTACGTGATGTACTTTTCAAGTACATGCTACAAATCTGTTCCTTCCTGGCCTAACCCTGTTAGCGAAACATAACCATCATTATCGAGAGCATCGACAGCGTCAAAATTGATGCATTGATCTGGACTTTTATTGGCGGCATCGCCAATATATGTCATCAAATGAGCCATATCTTTCCAGTTCATTGAGGTTGAATTGCGAGATGCAAAAATGCTTTTCTGGTGCTTCAAAGCTAAATATTCCATGTATATGTACACTTTGACACCTTGCGTTAGCAGGTAACAAACATATTTACGTAAAACCAAATTGTACTTTGTGTCGCGTGGAACAATTATCAAATCAGATGGAAAACCATGACAAACAACGCAATTAGTGAGGCTTTCACTTGTCGAGAGTACTGGAGGAATAAGAATAACTTTTGTTCACTGGAATATCATGCCCAGATGATTAATTAGACCTAGCCGACGAAGGAAATTCATGCGTGTAGAAAATCGCACATTTGACGCACATCTGTGAAATTATCTATTTCAATGCTAGATCGTTATGAAGATTTCATATGACCTCGTTAAGATATCCTTATATAGCAACATTTGTTATGTATATGGTGTTACTGGTCTGTGAGATATCTTATAGTATTATGGTCTAAGGGGAAATAACTCCATTCCGGATATTGTTGTTTATTTCTAATTTTGTTTTATTAGTTTGTACTTGATTCCGGATATGTTGGTCCGAGATATGTTTTATAGTTAGTTGAATAAAATGGCGACAACGTATCAAGACGCTGGTCCTCTTTATTAAAATATATATATTCCTCTCACAGCCTGTCAGCAACGACATATTACATGGTGGAGAATCCAAAGGTGAACAGATATACTCATTAATTACTGCTAGGTAAGTCAGGACGTAATTTAACGAGTAAACGGCGTGTTTTAACTTTTGACGATGTTATGTGTTTGTTAACCACGTGTTTCATGACAGTGATTTCTCTATTTAGTAAATTGTGAACTGAACTATATGAAAGTATGAAACCCTATATTTTCACCACCCGCATAATGAAATATGAACAGGTGTGTATTATTTAGTGATTCTAGATTCGCCGGGGCGCGTCTGGTAGATATTGCATTAAATGTTTCGCGAGGTTCTGGACTGTGTGATCAAGTTCGTTTTTTGCAAAACTTCAACCATACGGGGTACAAACTCTACATCATCTGCGCGGGTATAAATGACATTCCCGACAACATAGGAGATTATTTGGAACAAGAGCAGATTAACAAATACAATTACCTTACAAAGAAGATTTTGGACATTGAACACGAAATCAAAACACACAATCCAACAGCTCAGGTGATATTTGGTACAATTCCTCCCAAGGATTTAAAAATATCTATTCGGAAATATCCACACAAATCCCCTCTAGAACCATCTTCAGTAACCACAAGACACCAACAGAAATTCGAAGAGTTTGTTCTGAAGCTTAACAATTTCATTAACGATTTTAGCCCTCCATACAGACTTGCGTATTCATAGGCCACGAGGGAGAACATCACAATTTTGTTATTATAACTTGTATGACGGACTCCATCCTCGACGCAATTTATTGATAGTATGGCAGGGAAAAGTTGTGAATGTATGCCAGAGACTAGTATATTAGATATATTATTTCAAATGTTGAAAGCCCACCGGCCAACATAATATGAAAAGTTGCACTTTGTTGAAAGCCCACCGGCCAACATTAGTTATGTAACTTATATATACATTCTTTATTCAAAATATTATGTTTAGATGTTGAAAGCCCAACGGCCGACATTGTTACAGTGTTATAGTGAGTATATTTTAACACTTTGGTACTACATTGTACATATATATATAAACATATGTACTATATACTCTGAAAATGTCAGCGAATTATACTCCACGAAATGAACAACATTACACCATTCATCCCAGATAATAGCCCCGAGGATACTTTCACAGACTGGAATGAAGATGAAATTCTCAATGATTCATTTATTTTCGAAAATGCAATACAGGAACCAGGTGATAATTTCCGTTCAAGTACACCAAACCAAATTTCAGCATTTCCAATTGAAGATTTAGATCTGCCATTTCCGGACATTTCTGTTCCATCAATCTTTACATCATCCAGCTGTTTCAAAACAACATTACTGGACTTAGATATGGCGAAATCCATAATTTGTCAAAAATATTCTGGTTATCCACATGAAAATGGGGACAAATTCTTATCGGAATTCGAATCATATGCTACATTGATTGATGTCACTGACAATAACAACAAAAAAATAGCAGCATTCCACTTGCATTTATTAGGACCAGCATTAGCATGGTTTAATGCATTACCTCAATCCACAAAGAACACATGGGATAATTTGATTGCAGAGTTTAAGTCCAGCTTCATTACCATAGATTGGCAAAGTCCCCAGATGTTTATTGAGAATGAAACATTTAATAAGCTGTGTCTCTTAGCAGGGCAACCAATGGAAGATTTCCATTGTTTGTTGTTGGAAAAGGGGCAATTGATCAGAAAACAGGAACATGAAATCCTTGCAAGGTTCATTAGTGGGTTGCCACAGGAATTAGCTTTTTTTGTTCGTGCAGGGAATCCTAAGGACTTATCATCTGCTTTAATAGCTGCAAAAATGGGGGAAAGTTGTGGCTACCGCAAACACAGTGAGGATTCGACGGGGATATTATGTGCAATGTCCTCTACCAAAAGTATTGAACCTCCACAGAAACAGGAAATCAATGACCTCAAAGCTCAGATGGAGAAACTTACCAACCTTGTTGAGGCCATATCTACCAAACAGTCTCCACAACATTCTACATCTCAACCAGGTTCAAGGCCTTATAACCAGCCTCGTCAACCCTCGAATCCCAGGCGACAACAGTACGCACAGGATGGTCATTCTCGGCCTTCACTTGAATGTTTTGCATGCCATGGTCTGGGACACCCAAAGAGGCTATGTAATTGGACTGGGATTGGAGAGTCGGCCCCAGGTTTGAAGTGCCAGCTTTGTCAGCAGTGGGGACATCCGGCTACAGATTGCAGATTTTTAGGAAATAATGCGCCACAGGGAAACCAACAACACCCGAGGTGGAACAGACCCCCCTCCTCGGGAAATCCAGTGTAAACTCAATTCATGTGGGGTCTAACTCACTACAGGATGTTTCAAAACCTCAATTTATTTTTCTCCCTGTAAAAATTCATCACACCCAAATATCGGCTCTTGTCGACACAGGCAGCTCTCTAAATATTATCAGTGAAAATTTGTATGACAGTATACCACCTTTTTTCAAAGCTAATTTTCAACATCTGCCCGACAAACAGATATTATTGGCTGACAACAAGAAGATAGCGATCATTGGAACAGCAACAATAACTGTACAAGTAGCTGGGTTTGTTCATCACATTCTAGTACATATCTTACCGTGTACATCTCATCCATTGATTTTGGGAGTGAAATATCTACAAGACAAGGGTGTCATTCTCGATTTTACTAATTCTACTTGTTCTTTTGATCCATCCCCTGTCACGTGTACCAAAAGGATCGTTTTACCTCCTAATTCGGAAGTTGTATTATGGGGAGCAGTACCAACACACATCCTATGTGGATCACAGGGCATCTGTTCTGGAAGTAGCTTTTGTGTTCACAAAAACTTAATGGTTGCCAGGACATTAGTAACTGTTGCTAAGGATGGTGTTGTTTCCATTAAGATTTTAAATCCTTCTTCCAATCCGGTTACATTGCTGCAAGGGAAAGTTTTAGCAAGGTTTGAACATTCATTGGAATACGATACATACCAGTTTTCTACTGACAGTGTGCAGAATGTACAGACGCCCACCGGCTCTGCACAAGAACACCCAACAGGCATTCATAGCTCGTTCGATTCACTGTTTAAAATCCCAGAACACTTAACACCAACAGAGAAAGGAAATCTTCAAGATTTGCTCCGTCAACACAAAGAGTTGTTTGTGACACCAGAGTCACCAAACCTTGGCTACACTGAGCTTGTGAAACACAAGATCCTCCTCAAACCAGATGTTAAGCCTAAGCATCAAAGACCCTATCGTCTTCCTCCCGATAAACGAGAAGTATTACGACATCAACTTGATGAACTGTTGGATCAAGGAATCATAGCACCAGTGGATGAGTCTGAACAGATCCTCATCACCAGTCCAGTTGTCCTTGTGTCAAAAAAGGATCACTCGGGTCAACCAACACATCCAATTACCAAGACATCAAGCCTGTCTCAATTTAGATTCTGTGTAGACTTTCGATATCTTAACTCCCAGACTCAGACATTCCAATATCAAATTCCAAATCTCGAGGAACTCACGGAATCATTTGCAGATAGAAAACCATTATACTTTACATCCATTGACTTGTCAAAGGGTTTCTTTCAGATGCCAATCGACGCTGATAGTACTGGCTTGACTGCTTTTAACACCTGTTACGGAACATTCAAATTCCAAAGGTTACCTATGGGTTTGAGCACGGCTCCAAGTAGTTTTCAGCTGCTGATGGATAAAGTCTTGAGAGGACTCACTTTTAGATCTTGCCTTTGTTACATTGACGATGTCCTTATCAGTTCACCAAATATGAAACAACACATGAACGATGTTGAAGATGTGTTCAAACGACTAGTGGCAGCAGGGTTAAAACTCAATCCCAAAAAGTGTACGTTCGCTGAAAAGTCTTGCGTTTTTCTTGGTCATCAGATTTCAGAAAATGGAATTTCTCCACCACCTGATCGAGTGGAAGCCATACAGAACATCAGCCCTCCAAAAGATGTGAAAGCTTTAAGGCGAATACTTGGATTATTTAACTGGTTCAGGAAATTTATTCCAAACTATAGCGCAGAAGCACAACCTTTGATACGTCTCACACAGTCTGGTGTCTCCTTTTTCTGGACTAAGAAGCATCAAGATGCTCTTGACAAACTGAAATCATTGCTTACGAACTGCGATGTTCTCGCATTTCCTGATTTTACCAAGACATTCTATCTCGGCGTTGACACGTGTTCCAGAGGCATAGGTTATAAGCTTTACCAAAAACAGGACTCACCTGAGGACTTCCGAGTGGTTCGCTTTGGATCAAAATCACTGAGACGATGGCAAAGGTCATACGGACCAACGAAGCTGGAACTTCTTGGAATGGTCACGGCTATTCTAGATTGCGCATCATACTTGCGAGGAGCTAAGTTCGTTGTAGAATGCGACCATCAAGCCCTTAAACCTTTATTTCAAAAGCAAATGAAAGGAGCAATTTATGAGAGATGGATAGCTATTCTACAACAATTCACGTTTGAGATTAGATACAAGCCAGCAAGCCAGATGCAAGTTGCCGACACTCTTTCACGATCTCCCCAGAAATATCCTGATTTCCAAAGTCCAGAAGAAGACGATCCTCACTTCCCCTACATCACAGAGAAAACTGGGACTATTGTATTACCGGAGGGTCACCAACTGAAAAGTTTATTTGTTGACAGTTCCGATGAATCGTCTTCGTTTCCCAATGAAGTCAACAATGTGCAAACATTGCCCCCAGCTATACCACCTTCACATTTGGATGATTTTCAGAAACACTTAGCAGATTCTCTCCAACAAGATCGGGTTTATGACGCGGACACAGAAGATAATGATTTTGATTACGGTAGATTAACTAGGAAGAAAAGGAAGTCCAAAAGGCACGCAGTGACAACAAGTGAAAGAGATTCCCATAGAGAGGAAAGTCCTCCTGTAGAACAGGCTGATAGTGTCTCTTCATTCGAATCAACACCGCAAGAACAAAGAGAACAGACACTTTCCTTAGGAGATTCCCATGTAGATTTTACAGAGCAGGAGACAGTTGATCAAGATAACACTTTCAATAAGGATGTTGAACAACATGTCACAGCTTCTCCAGGACTTAACACAGAGGATTCCATTGACACAGATGCGGTACATTCTTCAGCTGCCGATTATTTTTCTGAGGTTTCGATAAGAGTTCGCGATATGGACATATTTTCACAAGGCTCTTTTGACCTTGATACTGTTAAGAACCTACAACGCAAGGACACAACATTGTGCCACATCATTCATTACCTGCAAGATGGAAGATTACCTGCTTCTCAAAAGGATTCTAGGCGAATCATGTTAGAAAGTTCAGATTATGTATTTGCAAATGACGTTTTGTTCCATTCGCGCATTTCAAAGTGCAAAAGAACAAGATCACTGCAGCAATATCAGCTGGTGCTTCCTGAGGTGATGATCAAAACTGTCATAGAACTACATCACAACTCGCCTATGGCAGGACATGGAGGTATACAGCATACTTTGGATAGCATCAAGGATTCGTATTATTTTCCATGTATGGCAACCCGCATAGCAGAGTATGTAAGGTCGTGTCCACAATGTCAAGAACGGAAAGTAACTCGAGCACATACAAAAACTGGTATAGTTGCATTTCCCACACCATCTCGATCTTTTGAGGTTTGGCAACTTGATTTGTATGGGCCAGTACCTGTTTCCAAGAATGGCAATTCGTATGTGTTTACCGCGGTGGACCAATTTAGCAAATATCTCTTTGCTGTTCCTATCCGGAACAAGGATGCAGTTACAGTCTCGGAGGCAATATACTCATTGATGACGACTTTCGGAACCTGTAACGCTTTTATGTCTGACCAAGGGTCAGAGTTTCTTTCCACTTGTACGAAGGAAGTTTGCCGTTTGCTTGATATAAAGCAGGAATATACTCCGAGTTTCTCTCATCATTGTCTCGGCTCAGTGGAGAGAACGCATCGAACATTAGCGGAGCGTTTGACACCTTTCATTACAGATGGCCACCAGTGGGACAAAGTACTATCTTCAGTTGTTTTCTCTATGAACAATACAGTGAATGCGACATTAGGATATAGTCCGTTCGAAATAGTGTTTGGGTTTCGTCCACACTTTCCATTGTCTACGCACACACTTCCAGTCGAACTTCGCTCTCTTCCAAAAGACTATCACGACTATGTTTTGTCGATGGCAAAGCGTTTAGAAGTTGTGCGACAGGAAGTGAAGGCATCTGCTGAATCAGCTAAGGCATCGTATGTGGAAAGGGCAAATTCCAAGGTTCATCCCTTGAACCTTAGTGCTGGTGACTATGTGTATTTACTTAAGACACCTTCAGGTCAAGGTCAGAAGTTTCAACCACGTTATTCTGGTCCCTACATCGTCAACAATGTCATGTCAGATCACCTTGTGCGTCTACTAGATAAAGATTCTGGAAAACTTCTCCCACGTCCTATTCACAAGGACAGACTGAAGGTAGCATTTGTTCGCGTCCCAGAACCTACAGGCTATTTTCTACCCGCTGTCAAGAAAACTATCATCTCCCAAAATGAGCAAAATGAAGCTTATGTGGCTACTACAGATGTGGATAAACACCCCCATGACGATTTCGAACAACCTACAGATATTGATATTTCCCAGAGATCTGAGGATTTGTCAAACGACAGCACAAATTCATCGGCTTCAAATGATACTGGAAAGCCCACCGGTCCAGTTTTATTAGGCAATAATAATAACAAATCAATTTCAATTCTGCCAAGACAAATTCGCGACTTGTTTCCATTGATTCCGAAGCCCCATCAAAATTTACAAAGTGTACCACAGTCACAGTCAACCGAGCCGCTCATTTTAGATTTGCCTGGTCGCCCGCAACGTGCTCGTCAGAAGCCACTTCGCTTCAGAGACTCGGATCACGTGGATCCGGCGGAAGTTTCCAACACGGCGTCAGACGAGGACAAAGTTAAACGTGTCCTTGCGATGAGGAATGTAGGAAAAGGAAATGAATATTTAGCACATTTGAAGGGTGAGCCAGCCCAAAATGCCAGATGGTTTTCTTTCCTTGACCTAGATGTAAAAACAAGGTCAAAGATCCGTGCCCGACCACCTCCCCTAGTATAGATATTTGTCATGACATTGCTTAAATTTGTAATATTATATTTTAAGTTGATTAACAGTGTATTTCTCATTGAACAGATGATTACTTTATTGAATTTCCTTATGTACATTGCAAGACGATTTGTCGCAGAGAAATTATTTATATTTGATGATTTATATAGGTGATCGAGTGATGAATATAATGTGCTGGTTTTGCATGAGTTTTATTTCACAATATACTGAACTGTATTAGAATATAACATTATCATTGCAAGTAATCACATATTGTATGGCTGTATTTGATATTACCACAAAGGATTTACCATTTAGCATGTTACTGGTATATTATTTTATTTTTGAATGACAAGCTTGATGGGTTTCAGAATGATAATCTGCATTTGATCTACTGTATCAAATGTAATCATTCTTGAGTTCATAGTTGAATACATGTGTACTGTATATAGCATCTTGTATAGGTACAAAGTGTATTTTTTATGATTGTTGTATCTTAAAATTTGTATGTGCCTTAAGTTTTGATTTCTTGAATATTGTAGAAGTCATAAATATTTACTAAAGTTTAATACAATTCTTGTTAAATTACTGAAATTAATATCATTTTAAATGTAGCTTAATAACTTGTTTTTTTGTATGTGAAGTTCTTTTACCCAGTCTATTAAGTCTGCATCCTTATATTTGTCTTCCAGAAATGCGCAGCTGGAGGGTAGCTATGGGTATGATGTAGACTTGGTGTTGTGTGAGGGAGGTTTTCTTACAGATTTACTCGTTTTTTTTTATAGTTGCATTTAAGTTAATAGTATAAAATTCTTGATTTCTGTATTTCATTGTCATTTCATGTCATGTAATCAGATATCTCATGACCAGTTCTTAATTTCACAGGGTTCAATTTTTCAAGGGGGGGGGGGGGGGGGGGGGGGGGGGGGGGGGGCATGTTATGTATATGGTGTTACTGGTCTGTGAGATATCTTATAGTATTATGGTCTAAGGGGAAATAACTCCATTCCGGATATTGTTGTTTATTTCTAATTTTGTTTTATTAGTTTGTACTTGATTCCGGATATGTTGGTCCGAGATATGTTTTATAGTTAGTTGAATAAAATGGCGACAACGTATCAAGACGCTGGTCCTCTTTATTAAAATATATATATTCCTCTCACAGCCTGTCAGCAACGACATATTACACATTAAAGTTAAATTGTTCCATCATTTGGATATGTAAAATGTATCCCTTGTTTACTTGCAGTTCACTGTGTGATCAAATCGAACATATATTCTTAATGAGACCTTTCAACCATACAAATAGTTTTAATTAGTTTTAATTATCATTATACGTTTTGATTCGTCCATGTAAAGTAATTAGAGAGTTTATTTGTACAATTAAGACCAACTGAAAAGTGCGAAGCCAAAGGCTTAATTAATTTTAATTAATGGAAAACCCTATAAAATTGTGCTTGACTAAGCCTTCGATGACAATGAGTATACAGTCGAATCTGTCCAAGCGACCATCTCTATTTAGCGACCCTCTGTTCTAAGCGACCATTTCAATTCCTCCCGAGCGTTTTCGCTATATATTTTAAGTCTATTAAGCGACCCTCTCTTTACGCGACCAGCGACCACAATTTTTCGTTCCCGTGATAAAAATAACTCTCCAATAAGCGACCAGAAGTCTCCAAATTGCCTTACATTACCATTTTCGCCTTAATAACACCCAAGTATTTTTACTTTTCGTGCAAAAGGACGGGAGATGAGGCGAAGTGACCGTCTGGAATTCTGACGATTTTCAGACGTTTTATATACGATATATCAATTTGCATGCGAAAGATAACAATAAAGGAATGCATAAACAGTTAACTTACTGTTAAATCGTGATTTGTTATCTTTTTGAGACATTAAAACAGATATTTGCCAGTGAAAAAGTCGCCGTTTTTAAAGTAGGAAATGCAGGAACGTAAATAATAATCGGAGCGGAAATCCGGACCAAGATTTCAGGAATTAAAAAAATATATATAAATAATTTGAAAGTAATCTAATTAACCAATGAAATATATTTCTCATGTTAAATCTATGTATTTTGCTATGCTGAAAGAATTTCAAAAAATACATATAGTGATGAAAAATTAGCACAGTAATAATTATTAAAATAAAATACACAAAAAAAAAAAAAAAAAAAAAAATTTTTTGTTTTATTCAAAGTGGTGGTTCATTTTTCATATATATTATAAATCATTATTGCCAATTTATAAAGCAAATAAAAGCTTATGAACATTTATTAAATTTAAGATACCATCTCTATTAAGAGACCACTCTCCATTAAGAGACCGTTTTCAACTTCCCTTGAGTGGTCGCTTAATACAGATTCGACTGTATATTAATGAGTATTAAAAAAATATAAAAAAAGTTATACTCACATGGTTATGTGTTGAGTGACGAGCATATATCTCCAACATATGGCGACAATTTTGCATGGCATTCCTTTAGCGATATTTTTTTCTTGGACAAAAGCATGTCCCTGTTTTAAATGATACATTTAATGTTATTCATTCAGATTAATTTGTCCTGATTAAATACCGCCAAAAATGTACTTTTTCCCAAAATCGAAAAGTGCTGAAAAAGCTGTTAACAATCCTGGGTTGAATAGGTGATAGTCTAGTTGATATTACAACACGACCTGACACCAATCTATTTAATATACATGGATTAAAACACGACCTGGAACCAATCCACTTAATACACACGGATTACAACACGACCTGGCACCAATCCACATAATATATATTGATTACAACACGACCTGGTTCCAATCCACTTAATATATATAGATTACAACACGACCTGGCACCAATCCACTTAATATATATTGATTAAAACACGACCTGGCACCAATTCACATAATATACATGGATTACAACACGACCTGGCACCAATCCACTTAATATACATGTATTACAACACGACCTGGCACCAATCCACTTAATATACATGGATTACAACACTACCCGGCACCAATCCACTTAAACAAAATGTACATGGACTACAACACGACCTTGTTCCAATTTACTTAATAAACATGTATTACAACACGACCTGGCACCAATCCACATAATATACATGTATTACAACACGACCTGGCACCAATCCACTTAATATACATGTATTACAACACGACCTGGCACCAATCCACATAATATACATGTATTACAACACGACCTGGCACCAATCCACTTAATATACATGTATTACAACACGACCTGGCACCAATCCACTTAATATACATGGATTAAAACACCGACCTGGCACCAATTCACATAATATACATGGATTACAACACGACCTGGCACCAATCCACTTAATATACATGTATTACAACACGACCTGGCACCAATCCACTTAATATACATGTATTACAACACGACCTGGCACCAATCCACATAATATACATGTATTACAACACGACCTGGCACCAATCCACTTAATATACATGTATTACAACACGACCTGGCACCAATCCACTTAATATATATGTATTACAACACGACCTGGCACTAATCCACATAATATGCATGTATTACAACACGACCTGGCACCAATCCACTTAATATACATGTATTACAACACGACCTGGCACCAATCCACTTAATATACATGTATTACAACACGACTTGGCACCAATCCACTTAATATATATGTATTACAACACGACCTGGCACTAATCCACATAATATGCATGTATTACAACACGACCTGGCACCAATCCACATAATATACATGTATTACAACACGACCTGGCTCCAATCCACTTAATAAATAATATTACAACACGACCTGGCACCAATCCACATAATATATATGTATTACAACACGACCTGGCACCAATCCACATAATATATATTGATTACAACACGACCTGGCACCAATCCACTTAATATACATGTATTACAACACGACCTGGCACCAATCCACATAATATACATGTATTACAACACGACATGGCACCAATCCACTTAATATACATGTATTACAACACGACCTGGCACCAATCCACATAATATGCATGGATTACAACATGACCTGGCACCAATCCACATAATATGCATGTATTACAACACGACCTGGCACCAATCCACATAATATACATGTATTACAACACGACCTGGCACCAATCCACTTAATATACATGCATTACAACACGACCTGGCTCCTATCCACATAATATACATGTATTACAACATGACCTGGCACCAATCCACTTAATTATACACGTATTATATAGCACTTACTCATATCTGGTTTTATTTGACTTGATCATACATGTATTGGAACACGAACTGTCATCTGTAATAGTCCACTTGATTAGCATACATTACAACACCACGTGACACCCATCCACATGATATTCATGGATTATAGCACTAACTAATGTAAATATTTTGATAGTCCACTTGCTATAAATACATTACATCACAACTTGACATCAGTCTGTTATAGTCCATTAAATATACATGTAAGTTATCAAGACCAGTCTTCGTTTTTAGTTCAGCAGCACGAGTTGTCATAACGTGTAGTAAGCGAGTCACTAGCATTGTTTTTCATATCACTACATTAATTGGAATCATGTGATAATTATGATCTATTTTTCTCTATTATGGGTGAGTTTATATAGTCGCGATGCAGAAAATGGAAATATCAATATATATGTCCCTTAAACGACTTATGATAGTCAGGAAGACAGAATGTAACATGACAGCGCGAATGGTATACGTCAAGACCATGCTTGCCTAGTAGTAACAATTATGATGTCTATACCAAATATCATCTCCTGACGTCGTGATGCAAGTCATCGTAATCAATAATCCATATACGTACATTCTACATGTGTTGAACTGTTTCTTCTCTTCCTTGCGCCGTTTCAAAAATTAAGAGTACAATCAATGTAAATTGGGTCCTTATGAGACCAGCTAATGGTTGATTAGTCCCACTGCTTATTACAGCCTTTGAGAACAATGCAAATTAAAACAATAAAATCTGTGCTGCGATAATACAGTGTCGTTGTATTTCCCATATGTATATGAGTTAAACACGTATGTCTTCTATAGATATTGTTGCGCTTGAGAATAATTGGGGAAAAAATAACTTATATACAATGTATATATATATCACCCTGCATATGTGCCTTTTAATTTCTTTATTTGTGGCATAGGTTTAGAAGTTCTTTCAAATCTGCGCAGTTATGTCAACAATCATTAAGTGGAGTACATTGTATGTAATAAACATCTAAAAATATAACGTTAATCTACCCGATGAGTTACATTTCCCGGTGATAAACAGAACATGGGCGTGTATATCAAATCTCTTGTACTGGTTCGTCTGATCGGCTTTTGCTTCTGATGCGTGGTTTTGTTGGCTAATCCGCCATTTTCAAAACAAACTGGTTTACGCATGCACGTGTGACAATATTTCCGCGGCTCATTTACATGTAGAGAGTGGAGTACCATATAAAAGAGTTTCCGTAATCAATGGGAAGGTCACCGGTTCAAAGAACAATCCTGAAAACGTACGATACGGATTATCACATAATATCAACATTAGGGTAGATATTGTATCATTCAACGTACTTTTGTAATTTTATTTTATTTAATTTTAAATAATAATATAAATACATATTTAATGTATTTTAGCTATTTGATATATAAAATATATTGAACTAATATATTTGCATTTTAAATATCTTGCCCATAATATGTTAAAATATTTAACATATGACATACACGTGGTCGGGCTCCATAGGGTCAAAGCTATTGTAAAAATAATGTATTATAATTGTTAATTGTAAAAGTGTAACTATGGAATAAAATAGAATATAATATAAACATATAAAATATACCTAAATGAATATTTAATGCGTTAAGTATTAAATAATGTAATTGTCGGCATCGTTTACACGTGTCCGTATGTATTTTAGGTATTGTTCTTTTTATTTCAGGTCACTGTCTCCGTGTGTGTCTGTTTTTATGTCCAATAAACTGTTTTAAATGTTAAACATCGTTGGTGCATAATTTAAGAAGATAATCCACATAATTATACTACTCGTGTGACATTTCGCATAATTTATATGTTGCGAACAGATAGAGAGGCTTTATATAGATTAGTGTGTTTATGTAAATTAGTGTGTTTTTATAAATAAGTGTGTTTATCTAAATTATTGTTTATATAAATTAATTTGTTTATATAAATCCTATATACAATTTATCATTTTGATATTTTAAAATTTCAAAGTTGAAGATTGAGGCATGAAATATTGAATATTGAAATATAATATATAGATATGGAGTTTTGAAACAAGTGAATGTTTTGAAGTGTTATACTGAAAATCGAAGAATGTATATTATCTTAGGGAAACAAAGCAAACAGTAAGACACAAACTGGGGCTCTGACTTGATCAGTTGTAAGGTTGTCATTTCTTTTCTATCTTATAAAAACAACACTATGTACAGTAGTACGTATAAGAGATGATACATTATATATCAGATAGTCAGGGAAAGGACAGCCATAGGAAAAGGGGGCGATGACAATCTGTAGTTCTAACAGCTTAAGAAATCATATTTTAGGGGTAAAGGATGGAAAATAAAACAATACCAAATGTGTGGAAAGTCATGTGCATCTCTGGCAAGTCCAGCGGTGCAAACAAATACATGTATATTTAAAATGTTTTTGTAATAACAATCACAACAAACAATACATGAGTGATATTGAGAGTTTTTTCTGGGTTCTTCATACTTATTGGGTAAATCATGAAGACGATATAAACATTTATACTTGGGTCTAACATTGTATATCAATAACTAGTGTAATGATGTGGTGATAGTCATGTCTACCATCCTGCAAATTAATTAACTTTAAGTGTGGATGAATTAAATCATACATGTAAATAAGAGTTATATATACAGTGTACCGAAATTGTAGATTTTCTTTTTAATAAATGAAAGTAACAAGAGTAAGTCTATGATTTGTTCGTCTTGCAAAAAGGATGTCCCAACTAAGTTTTAGTAATAACATGTGAACTTATGGTGTGAAGTTACTCTAATCTGCATTGTAATTATTCAAGCCGCTTAAATTTGGACTGATTCAAATAAGGTTGTCTCCTGCTGAGTGTAATGATCGAAAATTTTCATGTCCATGTAGCTCGAATATAAAAGACAGTTATTGAACAGGATTAATGTTTTACGACGTATTTTATACCTTACAGATTTTTATATACTCATTCGCTTTATTATGATTAAAGTAGAAACTTTGTTCATGTCGCATTTTGTAGTTCACATTTTTATATTTTCAAGATGGCTAGACTGACTATTGGAGATATCCAAAGGAATAGCTTGTATCATACACAGGACAGAGAATTGGTCAAATACAGGGGAATAGATTATGCTAAAGGACAGAGTATTGGTTGTATCCATGGGAATAGTATATATCACAGGACAGACTATTGGTTGTTTCCAGGGGAATAGCATATATCACAGGACAGACTATTGGTTGTTTCCAGGGGAATAGTATATATCACAGGACAGACTATTGGTTGCATCCAGGGGAATAGTATATATAACAGGACAGACTATTGGTTGTTTCCAGGGGAATAGTACATATCACAGGACAGACTATTGGTTGTATCCATGGGAATAGTATATATCACAGGACAGACTATTGGTTGCATCCAGGGGAATAGTATATATAACAGGACAGACTATTGGTTGTTTCCAGGGGAATAGTACATATCACAGGACAGACTATTGGTTGTATCCATGGGAATAGTATATATCACAGGACAGACTATTGGTTGCATCCAGGGGAATAGTATATATAACAGGACAGACTATTGGTTGCATCCAGGGGAATAGTATATATAACAGGACAGACTATTGGTTGTTTCCAGGGGAATAGTACATATCACAGGACAGACTATTGGTTGTATCCATGGGAATAGTATATATCACAGGACAGACTATTGGTTGCATCCAGGGGAATAGTATATATCACAGGACAGACTATTGGTTGCATCCAGGGGAATAGTATATATCACAGGACAGACTATTGGTTGTTTCCAGGGGAATAGTACATATCACAGGACAGACTATTGGTTGTATCCATGGGAATAGTATATATCACAGGACAGACTATTGGTTGCATCCATGGGAATAGTATATATCATAGGACAGACTATTGGTTGTTTCCAGGGGAATAGTATATATCACAGGACAGACTATTGGTTGCATCCAGGGGAATAGTATATATCACAGGACAGACTATTGGTTGTATCCAGGGGAATAGTATATATCACAGGACAGACTATTGGTTGTTTCCAGGGGAAAAGCATATATCACATGACAGACTATTGGTTGTTTCCAGGGGAATAGCATATATCACAGGACAGACTATTGGTTGTATCCAGGGGAATAGTATATATAACAGGACAGACTATTGGTTGTTTCCAGGGGAATAGTACATATCACAGGACAGACTATTGGTTGTATCCATGGGAATAGTATATATCACAGGACAGACTATTGGTTGCATCCAGGGGAATAGTATATATCACAGGACAGACTATTGGTTGCATGCAGGGGAATAGTATATATCACAGGACAGACTATTGGTTGTTTCCAGGGGAATAGTACATATCACAGGACAGACTATTGGTTGTATCCATGGGAATAGTATATATCACAGGACAGACTATTGGTTGCATCCATGGGAATAGTATATATCACAGGACAGACTATTGGTTGTTTCCAGGGGAATAGTATATATCACAGGACAGACTATTGGTTGCATCCAGGGGAATAGTATATATCACAGGACAGACTATTGGTTGTATCCAGGGGAATAGTATATATCACAGGACAGACTATTGGTTGTTTCCAGGGGAAAAGCATATATCACATGACAGACTATTGGTTGTTTCCAGGGGAATAGCATATATCACAGGACAGACTATTGGTTGTATCCAGGGGGATAGTGTATATAACAGGAGCGACTATTGGTTGTATCCAGGGGGATAGTGTATATTACAAGACCGACTATTGGTTGTATCCAGGGGGATAGTGTATATAACAAGACCGACTATTGGTTGTATCCAGGGGGGTAGTGTATATAACAGGACAGACTATTGGTTGTATCCAGGGGGATAGTGTATATAACAGGACCGACTATTGGTTGTATCCAGGGGGGTAGTGTATATAACAGGACAGACTATTGGTTGTATCCAGGGGGTAGTGTATATAACAGGACCGACTATTGGTTGTATCCAGGGGAGTAATTTGTATCATTCAATAGACTATTGGTAATAGTTTGTATTACCTTGACGTAGATGTTTCATCAGCAAACAGACGGTTCTCATTCGTTATACATCAAGTAATATCATTTCAACCAAAATACAATGTATCATTCCCCTCTCGGATCATCGTGTTAACGTTCAAACAGTTGAATAAATACTTAAAGATTAAAGTATATTTCTGGTTGTCATGTTAAAGATAAAGTTCAGTATGGTATCGATATTTGGATTTGGGAATCAAAATGGCACAAAGAAAATATAGATTAGGCATAACGCAGGAACACAGTGATACAATGAATTTTATTTATTTTGATTAATCATGTTAAGATAATTTCCGCATAATGTCTAGTGTAGAAAGTACTTGTAGATGCTAGCATGTTTAAATACTGTGGCAGAACCATCGTCCTTATCGTTGACTGCTTATCCAGGCTACGATCACGAGTGTACTGACAGAGTGAAAGTTGAAGTCTTATGCATACTTTAACTTAGATTTATACCCGTCATTGCTTGGTGTTGTACCGCGTTATCTTCTATTAATAATTAGTAATAAAAACAAATACACACACACACAAAATATGAAGAAAAAAAACACAGAAAATGCATCCTTTCGGAAAAGTGTAAACAATGACACGTTATCTGAATATATAAAGGAATATATCGCGATATTAACCCTTATGTTCTCTTTATTGGATCACTATAGCTTTCGAGTTCTTTAGGGTATAACCTATAGGTTATCATTAAGTGCTGAATTGGTTATCACGAAGTGCCTAGTGGGTTATCACGAAGTACTCAGTGCGTTATCACGAAGTGCCGAGTGGGTACTCACGAAGTGTGGAGTTGGTTATCACGAAGTGCCTAGTGGGTTATCATGAAGTGCCTGGTGAATTATCACGTAGTCCCGAGTGGGTTATACCTCAAGAACGAGTTTAGCGTAACCTACTTGTATTATAGATGTGCCATATTTTTTTCATTGAGAACGATGTTTATTTTCATCAATGTTGAACCTCAGCCCAGGATGGTAATGACTAGACTGATTCTGTCAATCATTTGTTGATATATGGACACACCTACTTAAAAACTATGTGTCCCTTCACTTACGGTTAATGGAACATTCATAAAAACAAATGTGCTTGCCTTTCGATGAATTTAAGCGCGAAGATATTACTTATACCGACTATAGAACTGATAGAGGTAAGGCTGTACCAATGAATTGCATCTGTCTAATTTTTTCATTGTTTTGATTTCAAAACAAAATAATTTTTTTTTTTTTTAATTTTTTTTTTTATTCTTTATTTTTTCTTTTTTGATAACACGGCAACGTATCTTACTATCAATTCACCACTGACTGTATAAGTAGTACTAGCTCAACTTTCGGTCTTATGATTGATTGTTTTGAACTATTTGTACTAATTTTTTTTACCTCGCGGGCATGTTGTCACGTGTTCTTCTGTTACGTTATCCTCACCCATTTCAACAAGTTGATGATCCATGTAATGACTTGTCCGACCAGGATTGTCTCGATTTTAATATTGAAGATTGTATTGCATCAGAGATAAAAACAAAAACTGTGTCGTGATGGAAGTCGAGATTCCTTTCGGAATGTTCTCGAGTGAAAAGCGACCTATGAGACATTATCTGTCGCACAGAATTAATTGTCATTACTATTTAGAGGTCCTCTAACCGGTGGCATATTTATAATTAACATTAACAATAATAAAAAAAAGAAATTCATGCACAACTCAAAGAGCGAAAAACAGGAAAATCTAACTGTATAAACACAAAACGCTACAAGTTTCTGTCTCTATCTATATCGAACAACTATTTCTAATTTTCCAAATGATGTAATTTTCATCGCTATCTAGAGTATTCAGAACGCCTTTTTCCCCTTCATAAATATATTTATGCTGCAACTGCCACCCAACATATATATTTTTGCTATATTCGCAGTAACGGAAAACAGCTGTATTTTGGAATCTTAGCACGTGCGTCAATTCGACTGGCCTACTTCCATGTGAGACAACGTTAAAAAGGCAAACACTTTTGGATTGTTGTTGATACCTTTCCACTTCAAAATGTGTTGCCACGGCTCGCCACTTTTGACTTTCTTTACACTCGCCAAAATACAGCTTATATTCTAAAACACTGGCCGTGTATTCTCTCTCTATATATATCCATTTAAGGATTAAACTATCTTTTGTTGGTGTATATAGTCGATATAGATGCAAGAGCTTTGCAAACAAACGTCATATTGTGCGCGCTAGCACAATATGACACGTTTGTTTGCAAAGCTCTGACATCTATATCGACCATGGATAAAAAAAAAAAAAAAAAAAAAACATTTTTTATGTTGGTATTTTTGAAAATCAAAATTGATCTCTAATTTCTAAAAGTTAAAAAAAGAAAAGATCATTAGCGGGTTTTTTTTTTTTTTTTTTTTTTTTTTAAATTTAACTTTTGAAAGTTAGATAACTCAAGTTTGTTTGACCTCTATTTATACTCTTGATGATAATTATGTACGCTAATTGTGTGACGTGTTTCTATAGCGATAAAAAGATCTATTCTCAGGATGAATTGACATTTTTTGTTTCAACATGTGTTCTTTTCACAATATCAGGTTTGCTGTAGGGATATGACCGAAATTGAAACGCCGCTAATCAATATGTAAAACTGACAATTTTGAAAATAACTATGACCATAACAATCATAGTTCATAGTTCAACTTCGAACTACTTCTTGCTTTGGGAGTTAAATAAAACCGAGCTGTTGTGGTAGAAAGATATCTATATATCTAATGTATTCTTTTTTCAAAAAACACTTATGACCTTTATATTTTTTAATTATATATTTGTTTTCACGTAAGTGTGGTCGTGTAAATCTTAAAGTGATTTATTGTGCATTGTATATATTTGTCTTGACAACACCATATTGTAAACAAGACGCAAGTCAAAATATGGAATCCTATCTAAATGAAATGCTATGTTATAATTAATTTCATAGAACTGCAGACATCATAGTTTGAAAGGCATCTTACAACCGTGGAATTATTATGTGGTTATTCATGACTATATGAATTTGAAAATAGTAAAACTACCACATGTCAATTACCAAAGAGTCAACTTACAAATGAACAAGGTTAATATCATTTGGATCAAAAAAGAAAGTGTTTGCCATATTCACTGAAAACGTCAGGTGACCGATACAAGCATGAAAAGTGTAAAAAATATGAAAACACAATTTTGTAATAAAAATATAGTCAACACAAAACTGTTATAAGAGCTATTCTTGGTCTATATGAAACTACCAAATTGTCAACGTCGTTAAACTCGCAGGGGCTCGTTTCCGAATTGTGAGAAAAGCAAGACACGGCAACATTGAAAGTCCAGCATTTATATAAAAAAAAATATCTTGCAAAAAAAGGGAATATCGATATGGTTTGCTGATTTGTATGCATACTTGATTTTAGTATGGTGATAATTCAATGAATAGTAACCCTGTGAATTTGAAAACTGTTTGATAAGTTAATGACACTGATGTGTCGGTTAGAATGGAATCTGTTTCGAACGAAGTGTCCGTGGTCACCTACTGTCAAGACAATTTCAATTTAGAATTTAAGATTTGAAATTCTTCAGAAAATAACGTAAATCCAGTGTATAGAAACTGAAGTGTTCCGAGGAATCTGGACTAACCGGTACAATACCCGTTCAACGCCGTATTATTTCTAAATAATAACCGTATATCATTGTGGAGAAAAAACGGCCGTAATTTGGAGCAATCAGAAATTATGCAATTGCGAACAATATCACGATATATATTTAAACGTAAATGAATATTAGATAAAACCATAATCGTATATAATCCATTTGATGTGTTTGCTATAAACAACGACATGAGGGACTATATTAATCCTTCTGGAAATTTAGGCAGTTCCGGTATTTGAGCTTGATGAAATAAAAAAAAAATACAACATTCATGACATTCTATCTATCTGTCACCAGAGAATTCCAATCGATTGGTAATATCAATGTCTCCCTGAGTGCATCGCGGTTCCCTTCACGAAACCTGGACTGAAACCACAATTAAGTAATTCCGGGTTAAGGCCCCACGAATGAATTTCCCTGAACAATGTACATTTATGTATTTCAGGAAAACAAATCAAATGCCCTTTGGATTTTGTTGATAAATTTAATGTGGAGTTATAGTATAGTAAAGATGTCAATCCAGGTTTTGTGATGTAAAATAATTATATTGATCATGTATTTTGTGCTTCAGGATCCTGTGTGAAGAGTCCTGATTTGACCTCTACCTCTGACCCGGATGTATATAATCCACGTTGGTGACACATTTTGACAGCTATCCCACGTTGGTGACACATTTTGACAGCTATCTCCAGAAAATGCCCTACATGCTGTGTTGAAACTTTTATATTTTGCTTCTCAGATGTTGGTCTTGGCCAGGTGAGATGGAAAGTTGCAGATGAGATTTTGGGAATTAATTACGAATAGTAATGTTATAATGAAACAACAGCGAAGCTAATTGTGGTCTTCGCCCACCTCCGTAAACGGCTCACGCACTTCAACTGTTTACCTCGAGTTCGTCTTATTTATAACTCCAGTGGGTTGTGAAATGGGTCAACATGGGGACCTCAACACACACGCGTGTACGCCGAAGAAGGAAACTGCGATTGGTTACTTCGTTTGTGACATGTCGGTTTTGACAATAGTTTTTTTTTTTCTTTTTTTTTACTTTTGGGGAGAAAATGCGCTACCATATTTACAAAATGAGCATTACTTATTTCGAACTAGGCCGTGTACATGCAGACGTTATACTCGCAAAATGAACGTAACCTACCAGTTAATTGGCTAATAAATAACATGTTCTCCTTGTTAAAAGTGCAATTGTGTTCCAATTCCCTTTCTTCGATGGGTAAAATTAAAGGAGAAGTTGCAGATTGGATGAAATATAAACACAGTGTAAATGCATGTGAGTATTTACTCAGGAGTACGCATCCACGATATAATCCATAATAAAAATAGATTCTTTAAAATGATTTGAATATTTTCTGAAGTAACTGAGAATCATATAGGAGTAAATGACACAAGAAGAAATTTGGGAAACAAGTTTATTATATACCACAAACATGCCTTTCAAGAATCTTGAAATTGCATGAGCCGTTAACAGAGATGTTATGAAGGGAACCGCAATGCACTCTGGGAGAGATATTTATTAGTGACGTCACTCAAAAGTACTTTCGTAAGAACTTCCAATTCAGAAGGTTAGCACGTGCTATCTGTATACCATAGGGGTTGAAATTTCTCACGTCTAAAACTGGATAAACAGTTGAATTGTGTGAGAATAAAGTATGTGTTTGATAAGCTCAATTAATATGACCTGTTTTATTTTGATGAACCTGTTTATAAATGTACTTTGAACGTGTGCCACATGGCCAGGGTCAGTAAGTTTATAACACAATATGATTTTTACGATTGTTAATAAAAGAAATAGATGATTCCGTTCTATATTCATAATACCAATTGTGTAATAAATCACAATTGTCGTTATTGAAGTAGACCCGAGTTTTGGCGTTCTGAACCCTTGAAATTATGTGCCGGATATGCGATGGTTACCTCCCCTGGATCAAAGCAATCTGTTTCCGATTTGGCAATCCAGCATTGGGAAAAAATTGCAGAGAAACATTAAATCGACAACGACTATTATGTACACCAAAACATCAGTCAGGAGACGGGGTGGCAGCATTTCAGGGGCACCCACTAAAAAGGCCCGGAATGGCCTTCCAGGAAGGAGCCGGCTAATGGTCCAGTGGCTGGACAGGTGGTCGCCGCCGCGGAACAGCTAGATACTGAGTCAGCACAAGACTATCACAAGGCATCTTCTGAACTATTGGAGGAATTTCCAACACAATCGGGAGGTATGATAGCCCCTCCTCCAATAGTCAGTGTGGAGGATGAGTTAGGGATCCATGTCCCCCAGGCAGTCAGGTCAAAAATCGTGAATAGGGAAGATATCATCATGGCTAGTTTACTAGACAACACGTTGGGAGAAGATGGGGGAAATACCCACAAGATCTCTCTTGTCGATTGGGAACTAGTTGTAAAGCCCAGGAACGCATCTAAAAAGATAACTGATATCAGCCAATGGATAGATGCATTCCTGGTATGCACCAGCATTTTTACTGCTGCTCATCCAGAGCACTTGCATGGTCTTTTGAAGTACATGCACACTGTTCGTTTGGGTGCACATAGATCGGGGGGGGGGGGGGGGGGGGGGGGGGCAGAAGTGGAAATTGTCTGATGAACTACTCCGACTTAGGAAAGCACGTAACCCAGAAAATCCGTGGGGAAAGCTGGACAATGAGCTCTACCTTTTTTATATGACTCCTCAACTGTCTAATAGGACAGTATATAGTGTTAACAATAATGTAGGGGGTCAAAAGTGTTTTGACTTTAATTACAAGGGGAAATGTAGTCGGGTGGCATGTTTATATTTACATAGATGTTTGCGCTGCAGTGGTGCCCATTCTAAGTCCAAGTGCTTTCAGAGCAATGGGCAACCAAAGGGAAATTCCTTTCGCAGCAAAGGCAACCCACCAAACCAGCCCCCCTCAAAGCCAAAACAAACCGATCAACAAAATTCGAGCCCTGAGAAAGTCACCAATTAAATAAGCACCTCTCAGTAAATGGGTCTCTAGTTATCCTAGAGTTGATGTAGGAAGGGAGTTAATGCTAGTTTTTTTCCCAAATCGGGGACCAAGAGTTTCAACATCGGCAAAAAATTTAAAAAAAAAAAAAATCTTCCGAGTCTCACGAAAGCGAACAAGGGAGAAGATCATGAAGGAACTTACAGTTAGGTTGAATAGCAGGTCCTTTTAGCAACATCCCTATTTCCACACTTCATATATCCCCCATTGATGTAGTTCCCAAAAAAGATGGTAAATGGAGACTTATTACTCATATGTCATATCCAAGCGAGGGTAGCATAAATAGTTTTATCGATCCGAATGAAGCGTCAGTTCAATACTCATCTTTCGACAATGTTATTGACATGGTCTCAAAGCTAGGACAAGGGGCTCTTTTAGGGAAAATTGACATTAAATCTGCTTTTCGCCTAATCCCTATACATCCCTCAGACTTTGATTTGTTAGGTTTAAAGTTCAAAGGGTCATTTTATATTGACAATTGCTTGGCTATTGGGTGCTCCATATCATGTAGCATTTTTGAAAAAATTGCCACATTAGTTGAGCGAGTGGTCTCAGTTAAGAGTGGGGAAAACAGTAGACCATTACTTAGATGATTTTTTATTTGCTGGTAAAGCAGGCAGCGAGACATGTGACAATTTAATGAGAACTTTTTAAGAGGTCTGCAATGAGCTAGGTATTCCCATAGTAGAGGAAAAAACAGAGGGTCCTAAAACCACAATAATATTTTTTGGGGTCTAGAAATTGACACTGTGGAAATGGTAGTAAAAATTCCTTTTGAAAAACAGCTGGCACTTACAGCAGAGATCAACTTGGTTTTACAAAGGGACATAAAGGTTACACTAAAAACTCTGCAGTCTGTAACAGGCTCTCTGTCCTTCTATGCTAGGGCTATACCTGTAGCTAGAGCATTCATTCGTAGGATGTTCGATGCAATGATAGGCATAACCAAATCTTTTCATTTAATTAGAATAAGATCGGGAATCAAACAAGACCTTGAAATGTGGCTTATTTTTCTGAAACATTTTAATGGGGTGTGCTACATACCAGAAGCTAAGTGGTTTTCTAGTGATTCTTTAGCTTTATTTACAGACAGTGCAGGTAATTCTAACATGGGTTGTGGAGCGCTTCTGGGGTCCAGTAGGCTAGTATTTAAAGTGTTGTACTTGGCAGAAATTGCCTATTGTGAAGGATATACCATTCTTAGAGTTGATCCCAATTTTGCTAGCCATTTTAACCTGGAAATTGGAATTTAGACGGAGAAAGATTATATTGAATGTGGACAATGCAGCCCTTGTGACCATTTTAAATAAGAAAACTTCCAAATCTCCCAGAGTCATGTCATTGCTACGCCCCCTATTGATTTGTTGTATGAATAACAATATTCAGTTCAAGGCTATTCATGTAGCTGGGGTAAACAACTCGGCGGCTGATGCATTATCTCGCTTTCAGTTTACGAAGTTTCGAGAAATGGTGCCAAGCACAGACAACAACCCAAAACCAATTCCCAAAGACATTCTATTGTACATCTCGACATTGAAGTTGACCAGCTTTTAGAGATCACAGTGTCAGAAAACACGCTGGCAGTATATACAAGGGCTATGTACAGCTTTCAGAAATTTCAAAGTGATATGAATATGGAAATCATTTGGCCTCCGACTGTTAAATATAGTTCGTTACATAGAGTACATGTCAATCCAGAGTTTTGCTTACTCTACAGCTAAATGCTACATATCTGGCCTTAGTTTTCACTGTAAAATACAGGAGTGGGAGGATCCATTCCAACATTTTGTAGTTCATAAGTTAATGGAAGGTATGAGAAGAAGTTCTTGCAATGTCAGAGATTCTCTTCTACCCATTAATTTAGACCTCTTAGACATCTCCCTCAGATTTGTAGTTCTTCATATGAAGTGTGTTTATTTGTATGTGCTTATACCGTGGCATTTTATGGAATTTTTTTAGAGTTGGGGAACTTACTTTTGGGGTACAAATAACTCTGGTTGTGTTCACAGTTCGATCAAAGGGCAATTTGCCTTCATCCAATTATCATCTTCCAAAAGTGACCAACATGGCAAGTGGACCACAATTATTCTCCCATCCGTTCAGAACAGGTGTTGTTCTGTGTCTAGCATAACAAAATTCAGGGCCATGACGGCCTGCATTGACAGGTCCTTTCCTTTGCCATTTTGGGGGAAAGTCTCTCACACAGTTTTCAAGCGTTCTTGCAAAAGCCTTCAAAGTGATTGATATACAATCTGCTCTCTACACATCCCACTCATTCCGTATTGGGGCGGCTGCAACAGCAGCTATGACTAACATGTCTGAAGGGGAGATAAAGGAAATGGGGCGTTGGAAATCGGTAGCCTATAAGATACATTCGTATTCCTGGTCATAAATTCCTGGAATAAATGCTAACGTAGCATCGAAGTCTATTCTAGGTACCTCCCAGACGATCTGGATAGTGGGGTCTTTCAGTATAAAGCGGGCAGGCATTTGTTCATGCTAGAAATCGGCCCGGGGGAATTCAACTTGGCCCCAGCGCATTGGGGCTTCGTTTTGGTGGGAGGGAAAAGGTGGCCTGATGATTATTGATCTACAACCAAAAATTCGCCATTTAGAAAAAATTAACGACCCACCCAAAGTATTTATTCTCCACTGTGGTGGAAATGATCTGGTTAAAAAAGGGCTGGGTCACTTGAGAGTGTTGTTGAAGGAGTCTGTTGTGTGCTTACAAGAGACCTTCCCTGCGGCCTCGTCTCGGTTGGAAAGGCTCCAATAATCCAACAGCAACCGAGAAGGCCAGACGGAGATTAAATGAAACTTTGTCTGGTTTTGTGTTAATAAAAGGGGGAGCTTTCATCCAATACCCATATATTACTTTAGATGAAAGGTTTTTCGCGCCTGATCAAGTCACCTGTCAGATTTGGGCAATGACATCTTTGTTAATGTGTTGCAAGGGGCGATCGAGACATTTTTGACTTCTAGTGCCAGGGTATTTCCCGAGTTACGTTAATTGTCACTTGCAAATCCTTTATCAATTGTAGGCTCATATTTCTACAAGTCAGGATTTTTGGTCACAAGCTTACCTGCGATTGTGTCGCTGATTGGCGGTGAACAAGACAACAGTTGTTGGTCTTGTTCATTTGGCATATTTCGCAGATAAGTTAGTTTAAATAGGTTATTTGATGTATATATTATGTCATACCTCAATTATTTAATTTTCGGGAGAGCTGTTTTTCAGAATCCTGTAAGTTATAATGTTGTGATAAATGTGACAGTATTATGGACATTTCATTTTTGTGATTTATATGTGTACATTGAACTGTTTTATTCAATGCATGTACAGCTTGATATTTGATAGCTGTTTTATGGAATTTGTTTGATAATTAACAGGGAGCTGATACCCAGAAACTGTTAACTATTGATTAACGGTGAGTTGGTCACCCTCAAACCGTTAATCCATTGTGTTGCTATAAACAGCGGGGAGCTGATACCCCGAAAGCGCTGTTTATTCATTGTTGAATTGTGTTGCTTGCGGTCTGTCAGATTACACCCCTATTGGCTGATTCGGTCAACGGCCGGTTTAGAAGTTGTGACATCAAATCCAATCAAGTTTTACAGACCTCTAATGTTAAATGACGTACGTCGTATATTATGATTCATTTTTCGTCATATGACATCTGTGTCAGCAGATTGGATAATCATTGCGGTTTAGGTCCATGTTTTAACGTCCTATCCACAGCTGTGGTACATCAAAGGACGGCTACCCCGTGTTGAGCGTATGTTTGTCGGGAGGCTGTGGTATGATTGTGTTTGTCACTTGGTATAGCGCGGAAGTTACGCCGACTTTATAGCGCCATCACACTAAAGCCAACAAACGAGAACACCCTCGTCAATATAACGGGTTCCTATGCCCTATTTGTCCACCATACATCTTGCCGCCATATCAACAAACACCTCCTGTTTTTTAATGTCATATGACAAAGCAATTAGCTGAAAAATATTGCGTCAAACAACATGATTACCAACATTTTTTTTATTTCCAACGTTTAACTTCGTATATTTGACGTTAAACATATGCAAATGTTTTTTTAAATTGATAAATTATCAAAACTATTGCCTCGAGAACTATGAAGTCGCGTGACGTCATATATGCGGAAAGCATAAATAATGCGGTCGGTCGCCATGTTTAGCTGTGGAAATTGATCAGGCACGAATCGAAAGTGTCAATTGATTAAAAATGGAGACACAGCTTTTTGATGTTAAACATACACAAAATACAGTTTTAACTTGATCAATTTTATCAAACTATTTCCCTGTGAAATGCGAAATCGCGTTACGTCATATGCGCGGAAAGTATAAGTCATGCGGTCGGCCGCCAGGTTTAGCTGTTGAAGTTGAACAGGCACAACTCGAAAGGCGATCTCGCAAAAAAAACAAAAACAAAAAACGGGCGTATTTTGAAGTGTCAATTAACTAAAACTAGAGACACTGTTGGGACTACTATTTGGCGATTGCTTTTCACCTTAAAATACATTAGTTGACTCGATTATCTGTAGAACGAGAAAAACAAGCTGTTTTAAATAACTTTATTTTTCATACTCTATATTCCCGTCTAGCAGACACATAACGACATTTGTGGTCAACTTGTTGACGAATTAATTATAGATACGATATGAACATACATTTGCAGTATGCTAAACTTCAACTAAGAATCCATAAAGACATGTTCATGGTAATTTTAATCAGAAACTAAATAGTGGTTGTGTTAATCTCCATCAAGCGATTCCTCGTTGTTGGCGGCTATATATTTTCTTACATTAACCAGCGCTTGGGTGTTATATGCGTATGGTGGCAATTGGCTCTTAGCATTGTGTCAATGGGAAAATTCGGAGCAAATGTAAATGCAGTGATATATGCATTGTATAAGAACTTTAAATTTTCATTAAAAGCTACACGTATCCTAATGACCAGGGCATTGTTAATGAAGTTTACGAAACAATGACGATGGAAAGAATATATTTTGGTAGCTACATTTTATGACACCAAATAAGGAGAGTGCACGAAAACAACTAGTTTGATGTGCAGAATGATGCTGGCTCTAACTAAAACAGCTCGTAATAGTTTCCCGTTTATTTTTAATATATCTTAGCTCAATATGATGATAACAATTTTGACCTAATAATATTGTCAATACAAGGAGGCGGGAGGGGCAGGTGCGTTGCTGAAATGAGATGGGATGAAGGACAATGCACGATAACTGTTGAGTAATATTCTAGTCTAGAGTAATGGATGACTATACAATTTTTTTCATCACAATCACAGGAAATGACCGTCTGGCTTGGTATCAGTAAGGAGGTGATTGTGACGAATCTAAAAAATATCGTAGTAAGGAATCACGTTATAATGTCCATGGGAAACCTAACGTGTCAGTCATTCTTAAATTCCGATATCATTTCCGGACAATTAAATGTCACCAGATACCTACCAGGCCAAAGATATCGAAATAATAAGTAAGTTTACTTCAAACGATGCTGCTGTCGTAAAATAAACAGCAATATTTAACTAACATACATTTACCATTTATATGTATCTCAATTACTCGCAAAATAGATCAACATCAACCGGAGAACGTACAAGCGATGTAAATTCATATAATTTGCTTCGAATTGACCTTGATAAGTGAATTGATTTTTTATAAATGTACAAGGTGAAGCACATGTACCAGAGCAAGCTGGAACTTGTGGTGGCCTTGTGGATACCCCACAGTCAATGCAACTATAAGTAACAAGATTAAATTTAAGATCCGCACCCAATATCACGAATCGTCTGTCTAGGAAGTTGAAAACTTGACCTGGATCATGCTGAAGTGTATAACACATATGGATGTTATAGCTACTTGAGGTTTGTATCGGGCAAATTCATCATCGGCTTCTTGGAACGCATGTTTCACTCGTTTGTTCCTTGAGGGGGGTGGGGTTACTGGCATATATTTACATTATTGTATATGTATATATTATCGACCGATCAAAATGTTTTTTTATAAATGATGCTCTTCTTCGACTGAAAAATAGAAATGGTATACAATGATGGCCCGCACATTTGTCGACATTGTTTGTTATATGAAATCTTGCCAAACAAACCAAGGAACATATATACCGGCGTTTCTGACTGGTCAAACTTTCCGTAGTTATTTTCCACAAAACCAATCAGATTCCTCCTAGATTTGCTTCATAAAGTATTCTTAAAAGCGTGACGTTTTGTGCCTGCACGAGATCGACCGGAACTATGCGAAGATTGATCACGTGGATAACGATGATAGGGGCGAATAGCGGAACTGAAAACAAGACTTATTGTCTTGATAATTGGTAAAGGTCTCGTGAACTTAAATATTTTACATTGACATTGACCCGATACCGTTCACCTTTACCCATGTGTATTTGGTAATTTGTTCCATGCTTTCATGATAATAATTATTCTGTAACGAAATGGTCATTGGCCTTTAACTACCGTGGGCGGCAGACTGACAGTGCTATCTGTCTTATTGTATCGGCATAACACCTGCTTCACGATTGTCATCATGTGGGCGCACAAAACATCAAGGTTTGGTATCCTAGAACATGAACATTGTTAGATAGTGTCGCAACGAGATAGGGGGGGGGGGGGGGGGGGGGGGTATCTATATTTAGAATGTCTAAACACTTGACAGCAGAAATATACTTTAGAATCAAAGTAAACCGTAGGTGTAAAGCTGATTGGTAAAGAGTGTTGCATCAGATTCAAGATTAAGGTCCACTAACTGAGGGCTACAACGACTTTCAACCGTTCTACACGGGTGGTTCCAAGTCAAAGATGCAGCTATAGGATGTTGACTTTCAAATGATGCTGCAAGATAATCTATGTAGTTCCATGTTCATTAACCCACCCTTCAACACATTAAACGATGTATCGAGAGCAAGTATACTCTGTAGGACAGACGGGGAGTCAGAACAGAAAAACAACATAAATCTGGACAACGCTATATATACATGTTGATCTCTAAGAAAATATTAATTTTACATCAAAATTTTACAGCAAGTTTTCATGATATATTTTGCTATGTTGGTGAGCATTTAAGCATGTAATGAATATGATAAGAATTTTAAAAACTAGGCTTAGAATGTAATGCTTATGCCAAGAATTTTATAACTATACTTAGTATGTCACAACTACGTTTATAATGTAAAAACTACATTAAGAATGTAATTATTATGCTAAGTAG
Source organism: Pecten maximus (assembly GCF_902652985.1). Classification (NCBI taxonomy): domain Eukaryota; kingdom Metazoa; phylum Mollusca; class Bivalvia; order Pectinida; family Pectinidae; genus Pecten; species Pecten maximus. Next base: position 19,769,812 of record NC_047015.1, read on the forward strand.
GTAATATCTACGTTAGGAATATAATAACTATTCTAAGAATGTAATAACTACGTTAAGAATTTAATAGCTTTGCTGAGTATGTAATAACTACGTAAATGATGTAAGAAATAATGTACGTTTAAAATGTAATAACTACGTTAAGAATGTAATAACTACACAAAAATTGTGTAACTGCTTTCAGAATATAACAGATACGCTAAGAATGTAATAACTATTCTAAGAATGTAATAACAACGTTAAGAATGTAATAACTACACTAAAATTGTGTAACTGCTTTCAGAATATAACAGATACGTTAAGAATGTAATAACTATTCTAAGAATGTAATAATTATTCTAAGAATGTAATAACTACGTTAGGAATTTAATAACTATGCTGAGTACGTAATAACTAAGTTAATGATGTAACAACTACATGTACGTTAAGAATGTAATAACAACACAAAAAAATGTAATCACAAATGTACAACATTAAGAATTTGAAAACTACGCCTAGAATGTAATAACTAGGTTAAGAATGTAATAACTACAATGTACGTTAAGAATGTAATAACTACACTAAAATTGTGTAACTGCTTTCAGAATATAACAGATACGTTAAGAATGTAATAACTATCCTAAGAATGTAATACATTTTTGTAACTACGTCAAAAATGTAATACTGCATGCCTGCAACAGCTGTTTTCAGTTTTGGAAATAAATGAAAGTCTGATTGAGCGAGATCAGGTGAATAAGGTGGATGCTCAACAGTTTAAGGCCACAATCGTGAGTGGTAGCCATGGCAATGACAGCCTCTTTCATCCTAACCATAATCCTAACCAATTTTGTCTATTTTGCAAAAGCCGCTTGTTTAACCAAATGAGACCAGTCCTTGGGTACATGGCCCTATATAGTCAGAGAATAGTAGGACTTAAAAAGAACATCCTTGAGTACCTCCTTCAATACGAGGCTCACAACTTATCATTCAACTCTCGTATAGCACTCTCCTTATTGGCCGGATGGTACGATAACATAAATCTTGAAGGGATTTCCTAACTTTTACATTACCATAACATTGAATATATATTTATCCTGCAACTGCCACCGCATTGTCGGAATACACCCACCGTATATAGTATTGCTGTATACGGCAGTGACGGAAAACAGCTGTGTTTTGGAATCTTAGCACGTGCGTCAGTTCGACTGACCTATTTCAAAGTGAAACTACGTTTAAAAGGCGAACACATTTCTGTCATTTTTGACACCGTTTCACTTCAAAATGATTATTTTTGATGATTATTTTGATGTCTGTTGCAGGGTAAATAGAATACATGGTCAGTGTCTTAAATATACACATGTAAGCTGTATTTTTGGCTCGGAACAGAAAGACAAAAGTGGCTCGCCAAGGCTCGCCACTTTTGTCTTTCTTTACCCTCGCCAAAATACAGCATATATTTTAAGACACTGACCATGTAATCTCTATATATTTATTGCATTTTTGCCAGCGAAATATATAGAGGATATTGAATGGTTTCCCGTTTAATATAACATATATTTCACGAGTACAGTATGACAGAACATCGATATTTTCACGGGTGCAACATATGTTATCTTTAACGGGAAACCATTCAATTTTCATTTTATTGCATTTCATAAACTTAAAAACAAAATCAAAAACATCGAAAAACTAATAGTGTCAAAAATGCGGGAATCAGTAATGACGTCATCTATTTGTGACGTTACTCGACGTCAACTTGACGGCGCCATTTTGAAATATCGAAATAATCTGTCATACGAGTGAAATATATCCTCTATATATTACTAACATGTGAGACGTTTTCAGCAATGCATTTAGGTACGCGATACAAACAAATCAATTTCTCGATAATATGTATGAATTACAATGTTTACAATTATGTAAGTTACAGAGAGGATGAAATACCCTATGCTTAGCTTTTAAATAATTCAGAAATACACCGCCTTCGATCATCTTTCATTTTCATTCCATATCGATTTCCTGAAATGATTTTGTCTTTGGAGATCATTTTTCGTCTGTTTCGCTGTCTCTTTATAGCTTAAAACAACTGTGTTATTGTCAATCATGACAGTATTTCTTTCTTCAAAGTGATCCGCCAAGACATGTAATCAGAGATTCTATACAGACAGTAATAGTTATTGCAATGTAATGATACGGAACCGATCGCTATCTCTATGTGAACAAACGTACAGTATATATACTAGCTTGCATTTTTTTTTTCAAAAAAAAAAAAAGAAAAAAAGCGGAGACTTTATTGTTTGACCCTAGGAATTTTGACTACGACCACTTTAACTTCAAGTTTGAGTTCAGGTTTTACCCTGCTATGACGACCAATGACATACCCCATACAACCCTTCTAGAAAGTAACTCATTTTTAAATGATTGAAGAATGTGTAATAGGCTGGTACGTATTTGATGAGGGATCTGGTATTGTGTTAAAATATATCCGATAATGCAGATAAATATATCGAAAGCTGAATTAATATTTCTTATATGAACGATACGCTTAATTTTCCTATTACGAAGGCCCATTTCTTTATGGTTTGTTTATCGAGGGTGTAAGTAGCTCGCAGTGATTCGCAAATCACTATCCGGTTTATTGTTCAATACAATTTCTGCGATGGGTGTTTGTTTACATCATCGGGTTTATGAAGATGCAGGTTGATTCCATAATTGGCCTGTTATCCACTGAATTAGCCCGCGTAATATTTGCCTGTGGCACTATTATAACACCACGGAAACGTTTTTAATTGGCTCCTCCATTTCGGAATTGGCTGTGACGCCATAGGAACAGTACTAGAAACGTAACGTCATGGAGTATGTTTGGTACAACAAAATGGCTTTCTCGTTTGATTTTGTCATGCACATTATGACTTTAAAAACCTGTTTCAATGTACATTTTCTGAGGTATGCGAAAAAAGATTTAAGATTTTTAGATATGTTTAATTCCATATGATTTTTAGTTTTGAAAACATCGTTGATACACTTTTTGCATAATAACAATTTCTTTATATTTTACTGCTTTCAAACTCGTATCTCATATTACTACATTGTATAAACCCTTTTTTTAATGTTTCATTAAATTGTACTTAATATAATCAACCTTGACACATTAGCATATATATGTATACTCATTGTTACCTTTCGGTGAGAACCGATATATGTCAGTTGTTCAATTCATTTTCGAAAAGAAATGAAAATTTGTTGAAATTGAAATCTGCAGAAAACTAGGTTATAAAACGTCTCCACTTGTTCAACGCAAACCGAAATTAGACTTAAACATAACTTTATATCACAACGAGCATGTAAAATCCACGGTCATATCAACCAATCTAAAACTACAGGGACAGATGAACGACACTTAATTCAACGCTCAAAACTAGGCGGTTCGCCATTTGTTTTTCTTTTTTCTCTGTGGTTGTTTATGACTAGACCAATAGTGACGAATTTACCATATCTTCTTTTTCTTTTACGCAAATGATAATGTCAGTTATATTGCATGTGGTGAAATCGAGAACAGCAAACGAGTTGTTTTCAATCATATGACTAGGTATTTCAGTATTTAGAAATATTAATTGATAAGCGGAAAAATATTATTACAACTGTACATACTATGTAAAATCTGCATTTGTTCTGCCACTGTAAACAAATAAAAAAAACTTTAATCATGACATATTTTAAATTAATCGATGGAGTGATTTCATACTTGTAGTTTCATCCCCATAACAATCTCAATATACAGTCGTTCGATCTGTTTTATGTATCTAGTAAAACTTTCAACATGACAAACACATAGTTGAGTAACGCTAGAGTTTTCTGTTGACGTAATAAACTAAAAGATATTAAGAGAGTTAACCTCAGTTAAATCAGGGAAACATATAACGATACTAATCACCAAAGGGTGAAAAGTCAAACAAGATAGAAAATAATGAAACAATCCTTTTTAGTATCCACGCACGTGTATATGGTGCTTGTGCACAAGACCCCATTTCTGATAGTATAGGACCCGTTTGTCCGAAATATTACAGAATAAATCACTATTTAGACTGCATCGAGAGTTAATGATAACGTGGGCCAAATTTTATTTAGGACGACACTTTCATATTTTTTTTCTGATGAATGTCGTCGCGCACGACAAGAAGCCATCCTTAAAAAAAGTGAAACGTCTATTTTCCTTATCGTTGTCAATTTAAAATCAAAGATATATCGTTAAACGAAATACTAGTTGCTTTATTCTAAATATCTTGTTGTAATCAAAATAAGCTGTTGCATAATATACAGGTTGCATACTACACAGGTTATGTAACATGGATTTAAGCATTCAATGCTTGTACGTTGTATTCTCTAATTATTTTCCTTTCCGATCACAAAAATATTATTGTAATAGCAATGTAATTCTCATTACCGATTGTATGTTAAAACTGATGAGATGATTCAACGTAAATCATAATATTCTCAATTACAATTGGGTGTCGATGTCAGCTCTGATCACTTTGGTATAACAAAATGGATATAAAAGCGACTGAGATGAAGTTGCACACGCCAACATGAGTGCGTTAAATTACGTCACTGACAGTATTCATTTCCAATTTAATGTCTTTCGTAGCAGTATTTCATGTGATAATATATCGATCATTCTGCCAGTTGGTCTACTAATATGTGCACATTTATCAATATGTTGAGTATATGTATCAGTTTGTATGTGGCCTTGTACGAAATGATGCTTACGTATTTGATTCTTTTTAATATGATTAATGGTGCCGTTGTCACTCCCACAGTTCTCATATAGGGAACTGACATAACTTAGATTTAATCTAAACTAACATAAAAAGAAAGGAACATCGAAATTTATTTGGTCTTTTATGAATCTTTCAACGGGTATATTTTTACGACCTACGTAGGGCAGAGACTTTGGTGTATTGCCTTTGACAGACTACGGAAGGAGATGCCAGTTGAGTGGTGAACTGTCGGTGTTATTTCTACCAAACCGGGAATAACGTTACATTGTAGTATGACCATCTCAACACGCCCTATAGATTTTGTAAATTGTACTAGGTATGTCCCTAGCCGGGGGATCTAAACTAGTGAGAAGGAGCCTCACCTTAAGGATAGTCCGATAAGCGGGGTCATTAATTACTCCAGCAGGATCTACAAAATCGCAAACCAGCGGGTTAAAACCTACAGTATTAAATATCATAAAACAGAATCATTCCTTTGAGATATGTTGTCACTGGCTTCTGATGTGATAGATACTCTAAATTGACCAATGTAAAAAGAGCCATGGCCACTGGAACTGTCCTCCTAAGTCGGGTTATACATAAGGCTAAAGACGTCAGTGAACATCATTCACAAAGGCCGTTTTAGTCTGCAGCTTCCGTTCGCACTCTTCACCACATCCGTCAAATGTCAACTGAGACACACGCCACAAAATCCTGACAGGTCTCGCCTCTTGTTTGTCTTCCGGGTAATACAACATGATTAGAGAGTATATAGCGGTTATAGAGGAAACCGGTCAAATCCTAGTCAAGCAATCAGACTTGGTCAATAAAATTTCCATTTCTTATTCATAGAACTAATGCGGCTATTCAGTTGTGTGTTGGGGAACGTTTGATTTATGGTTCGATGATAAAACGCTCAGGAATAGGAGACCTAAGAGGAAGGACACGGAGTATGTGTTAAAATCAACAGGAGCCGATCACGAGGACAGGGAGATGGATTTGTAGTGACAACACTAGGATATGATTAAAGTTGAAAAAAATGTGACTAGGTTAAGACTCTAATTTGTAAGTGTATCACTAGAACTGGAACAACAAATATATTTAAGTTCTGGAACAGTGTAAGTAAGTAACACGTCGTCAGGGTTGTTCTCTTCCATGCGAATTTTATAGACATGCTATCCATATAAACAACCTGGAGTTTACGTTGTACACAAATTATTGTCAACAAAATACTTATTGGAAACGCTTATATATATGTAGCCCTTGGGCGCTCGGGACATGCATGTGTCAACTACATGTATGTCCCGTGCGTGCAAGGACTCTTCTCAAACGTCATCGTATGAGAGAGGTTCGATTGGATGAGAGTGTTGCACGGACTTTTCGTCCTATTCCCTGCACATATCATTCCTGTTCCCCGCTCCCTGTTCATTTCTCCATCATGCCATTGGACAGATCAGACAACATTGTAGCTAGCCCTGGTAAGTCTGTCTTCATGTATATTTTATATAAATGTAAATTTCTATTGCATAATTGTAACCGTGGTCGCGTTGTGTACTATTGTCGCGTAAATATATTGTAATTGTTCCGGTCAATGTACTACGTCCATGTTATATGTTTTGTAGGTCTTTATGCATAATAAAGAACCAATTTACCGAACCTGGTGTTTCCTTGAATTCTTCACCAACGGTTACAAATGGCGCCCAACGTTTGGAGACCAGGGCTAACAAGCTAAAAGGCTAGACTCTAACGGAGCTGGCGGTGCGAGTCCGGTCCAGGAGAAACCAGAAATCCTGACAATAGGATGTTCCACTTCCGTTCCACGTTAGAAGGTCAAGGCCGTGGTTGTGTACTTCCGGTGGAGCAGAATAACCACAGAATCAACCCTGTGGGAATCCAGAAATAGGAGACTGTCGTTTCACGTAGCTCTAGGGAGACGATTGACTTAGAAGAGCCGTGTTAATGATGTATGTGTTTGTGTGTTATATGCAGCTGTCTCAATCTACGGACGTTCCAGAGAAACATTCCGAATCATAAACTGACTGTTCTAATATAGTGTGAAATATGTGCGGTTAGGTTTTGCGGTTTAGCTATGTTTTTGGACACTGTTCGTTGTTTTTTCATTTGATTTATTTCGTGTTATTATTGCAGCTTACCAGGGGTCATTATCATCATTATCAACATTATCATCATCATCATCATCTAGAGATTTTATCACATACATTGCATGTGCTTCATCATGACCGTAACTTGGCATAAGAGCATCCTCATACTTAACTGTCATCACCGGTGAGTAAGGTAAGTGTACGTGTGTATATTCATACCTTGGCTTCTGGTATTACAGATGAGTGAAGGTAAGTTAGTCAAGTTTTTAGATAAAGCTGTTGACCTTCCAGTAGCATTGTCCAAGTTTCCAGTCCTTTTGTCTAGCAGTAAGGGGTTCTACTTTAGTAGGTATCGTCAATATATAAAGAATTTAGGGCATGACCTAGAATTCTGGTGTCAAGCTGGAGGTAAATTCAGCTTTGCGCATTACTGTCTGAGACAGAAACTGCCAAATTTGGTACGTAAACATGCACAGGTCGTGTTGTATATCTGGTTGGGTACCTGTGATTTGACCACAAAATCAGGAAACTTCATATGTTTGTCACACTCATCTGATGAGGAATGTACTAAGTATGTACAGACAAATGTAGACCTGGTCAGGAACTTGGCAAGTTTATATCCCCAAGTTACCTTGATTTTTTTCGAAATTCCACCATATAGTATAGTGCAATGGAATAAATCCAGGGGTCATCCTGATCCAAACCAGTTCGTAGGACAGGACAAGATTTTAGAGGGACGGATAGGTATTTTAAATACTTACCTTAATCAGGTTAATGCAGCTGTTGGCGTCACTTCTATAAGATTTCACCTTGACGTCATTAGGTATACATGCCGTGGGCGCAAGCGTTCCGTCGCCTTTGAATTGTTCAAGGACGGGGTCCATCCAACCGAGCTTTTGGCTAGGTATTGGATGAAGCGTCTAACCTTAAAGATCTTTGAGGATTGCCAGTGAGCTTTAGTAGTTATAACATTAATTATATATTTTCCCATTTATTGTAAACAATGGCAGAAAAGCCAGATTTGCCAGACAAGGGATTGAACTTACCTCCACTTTTGAAAGATGATCAAGCTGTAAGGGCTAAGGGTGGTGAGCATGTGAAGTTTGAAGAGTCTGCTGAGATTAATCTCTCGGAGGAGCAGATGATAGTACTGCTTCAGAGGATGGGCAACTATGTGGTCGTCCCTGTTGCAGATAAACCTGACGGCGTGAATCCACACCTACCTATAAAACAGTCCAGGTCAAGGACAAGTTCCCTTGCTCCTGGTGACCACACCTTCAATGAGGCTAGTTTTTATACTCGTCCTCATCAGGTACCCAAATTACCCTCTTTCTCAGGGGAGGATCCTCCCATGAAGGGGGATGTTTTATATATGGACTGGAGGTACGAGATTCGCTGCTTAATGAGCGATTCTGAGGTTACATCCAGTTCCTTAGTTCAAGCCCTAAGGCGGTCACTCAGAGGTGTAGCCCACCGAGTATTGGTGACTATGGGGGATAAGGCTTCTCCTAGGGAAATTTTAGCCAGATTAGATGCACTGTTCGGTGATGTGTCGACGCATGGCATGATCATGCAAGAGTTTTTTAATTCTAAGCAAAAGCCAGACGAGTCGGTCACCAACTTTGGGTGCAGACTTGAAAGTCTACTACAGACTGCTATAGATAACGGGTCATTACACAAGGCTGCAAAAAATGACTTACTGAGGCATAAGTTCTGGACCTCACTGCACTCAGATAAACTTAAGAGCCAAACGCGTCATAAGTATGACATAGTTACCAGCTATGAGGAGCTCTTAAGAGAGATTAGGACTGTAGAAAAAGAACTAAATTTAGTCTCAAATGCTGGTAGTTCGGATAATAGTACTTCACAGCATAAAGATAAGAGAAAAGGTCAAAGTCATGCTGTCTCTGTAGAGGTCGATCAACAGCAGACAAGTACAGCTGATTTGTCCAAAGAGTTTGAAAAGAAATTGAAACTTCTTGAGGATAAAATGGATACCAAATTTGATGAGATCCTAAAAAACTGGATAGCCATAGACCGCATAACAGTCAAAAGTCAGGTCAAGGTCCTAATCAAGGTCAAGGTCAAGGTCAGGGTCAAGGTCGGAAAAAAAAGTTTTTTAAGAATTCTGGTCAAAAGTCAGGTGAGAAGAAGAACCCAAACTAGTTACAGTCTCTGCTGTAGGCCAATCAGAGGCTGAATGTAGCATAAATGGCCAAACAGAGATATTGGATAGACTGTTAGGTGTATCCAATACGGGTTCTGTAGTTTTAGAAGGTAAGAAGATCAAATGTCTGATTGATAGTGGTTTCCAAGTGTCCACAATATCGCAAACCTTCTATAACAGTTTGAAGATTAAGCCTGAACTTAGAGATTTAAGTACCCTAGGTCTAGATATTACTGTTGCAAATGGTTCTGCCCTGAATTATTTAGGGTATATTGAGTGCGAGGTCCAGATACCGTTTATGCGGAATGCAAAATTTAACATTTTGGCTTTGGTAGTACCCGATACTGATTACAACATGCAGTGCCCTGTATTGTTAGGTACTAATGTTATTAGGGTTATTAAAGATTCTGTAGCAGATGATTTCTTTACAATCCCTACTGAATGGAAAACCGCCGTAGACAGTATTTGATGTTCATATGGTGTTAGGTCCCTTAACAAGAAACCTCTAAGGGTAGCCCCATACGAGTCTACGGTGGTAAACGGTATGGTAAGGAATTTAGATCCGGGAGTAGACAACATAGTCACTGAAACCAACCTTGACATTTCCAACCTTAAATATACTGTGTGCCCACGAGTTCTCAAACTTAAACATCAAATGTCGAGTACCAAGATCCCAGTAAAAATTTGTAATGTTACGGCTAAGCCTATCATTATCCAACCAAAATCATTGATTTGTTCTGCTAATCAGGTACAGGTTGTAGATAATTTAGCATCTAATCTGTCACCTGCTGAGTCTACAAAATCAGTGCCGGAGGAGCTTGGTATTCAGTTAAATACAGAGAACCTTAGTGCAGAGCACATCAGGTACTTGGGAATTGGAAACATGCATTTTCAACCAATGCTTTTGATATTGGTTGTACTGACCTAGTAAAGCACAAAATTAAGCTTTTAGATGAACGGCCTTTCAAACAGCCGTATCGTAAGATACCACCTGGTATGTACGAGGAGGTCAGACAACACGTTAAAGAAATGCTAGAAGCGGGGGTAATCAGAGAGTCTACTAGTCCCTATTCTTCTAACGTTGTTCTGGTACGTAAGAAGGATGGTTCATTAAGATTCTGTATTGATTACCGTATGCTCAATTCGCGTACCCGCAAAGATGCATACATGCTACCACGTTTCGATGACACAGTAGATACTTTGATTGGTTCGGAATACTTCTCAAAGTTAGACTTAAGGTCTGGCTACTGGCAGATCGAGATGGACGAGCGTGATAAAGAGAAAACTGCCTTTTCTGTTGGTAATCTTGGTTTTTGGGAGACCAACAGAATGGGGTTTGGTCTCTGTTGTGCTGGTGCTACGTTCCAAAGAATGATGGAAAAATGCATGGGGGATATGCATCTAAGAGAATGTCTTATTTTTCTCGATGATATCCTCATATTCTCTCGTACCTTTGATGAACATCTAACAAGGTTGGAATCTGTTTTCGCCAGACTTGTACAACATGGCCTCAAACTAAAACCTTCCAAGTGCGAGTTTTTTTAAGACATCTGTGGCATATTTAGGACACGTAGTGTCTAAGGAGGGCATAGCTACAGACCCTGAAAAGGTGTCTGCAGTCAAAAATTGGCCTCGACCTCAGAACGTAAAGGAGCTTCGTCAGTTTTTAGGGTTTGGTGGGTACTACAGGCGGTTTATTAAAGATTTTACTGCCATAGTACAGCCACTGAATTTACTTTTACAGGGTCATGACCTACATAAGAAGTCAAAGGTCAAACCCAAGGTCAAACCAAAGGTCAAATCAAAGGCAAAGCCTAAGAAAAAGGCAGAATGGGTCTGGGGAGAATCCCAGCAGGTCGCCTTTGATACCCTTAAAGAAAAACTGATGAATCCCCCAGTTCTGGCTTACGCAGATTTCTCTAAGCCATTCATCCTCCACACTGATGCTAGCATCCTAGGTTTAGGTGCTGTGCTATATCAGAAACATGAGGATGGCGAAAGGGTTATTGCGTACGCAAGTCGTGGTTTACGGCCTAGTGAGCGGAATTACCCGGCACACAAGCTTGAGTTTTTGGCACTGAAGTGGGCGGTCACAGATAAGTTTCATGATTATCTCTATGGTAATTCATTTGAAGTTGTGACGGACAATAACCCGCTTACTTATGTGTTGGGAAAAGCTAAGCTTGATGCCACCGGTCATAGGTGGGTTGCCGCTCTAGCCAATTACAATTTCACTCTGTCATATCGGGCTGGGAAGAATAACGCCGATGCGGACGGTCTCTCTCGCATATCTCAGGTTGGAGCTGATGTTGTTAAGGCTATATGCCAATCAGCCGTCACTGTAGCTCCATTAATGGAAAGTATAACTGACGGTTCTGTGCCACATTTGGCCAATGAGGGTACAGCATTGCCAGATAAACTTGCTACAGTTGACTGGAAGAAACAACAAAGTTAGACTCAGATATTGCTAGGGTTTTGGCCCTTAAGAGAACTGGTTTTCATCCCAGGGGGAAACGGCTGAGTGAAGAAACTCCATATGTCCAGAAATTACTCAGAACTTGGAACAAATTGAGTTTACAGAACGGTGTTCTATTTCGCACTCTCTTGACGGTCAGGATTCCAAACAGTTGGTGCTGCCAAAACAGTATCATTCCCTCGCCCTTAAAGGTGTCCATGATGATGTAGGTCATCAGGGGAAAGAAAAAACACTTTGGTTAGCAAGACAACGCTTTTACTGGCCAGGGATGGAGAAAGATGTAAACAAGAAAGTAGAGACCTGTGGTCGCTGCATTAGAAGGAAAACTCCAACTAAACCTACAGCTGAGCTGGTGCCTATACAGACGTCGAGACCGATGGAGTTAGTCTGTATTGACTTCCTGAGTCTCGAACGGTCATCAGATGGGTCAGAAAGTGTTCTAGTAATCACTGATCACTTTACTAGGTATGCTCTAGCCATACCCTGTAAAAACCAGAAAGCCTACACCACAGCTAAAGCACTCTATGAAAAGTTCATAGTGTACTATAGTTTCCCAGAAAGGCTCCATAGTGATCAGGGCCGTAACTTTGAAAGCGAGGTTATCAAGCAGCTTTGCAAAGTGGCCGGGGTTAAGAAAACTAGAACAACTCCATACCATCCCATGGGAAATGGTTCAGCTGAGAGGTTCAATAAAACACTCATAGGGATGCTAGCTACCCTAGATGAGTCCCAGAAAAAGGATTGGAGATCCTATGTAGCACCAATGGTCCAGGCCTATAATGCAACCCGAAACGATGCCACGGGGTATTCTCCACACTTTCTTATGTTTGGGTGGCACCCCAGGTTATCGGTGGACGCTTTCTTAGGAACTGACCCTGGTCAGCAGGGTGCAGTTAATCCGAGCTCCTATATCGAAAAACTCCGGAATAGGATGGATGTAGCTTATAAAGCTAATGAGGCTAACAAGAATGCTCAACAGAATAAAGTACGGTATGACCGGAAGGTTCGAGATTCTAAGTTAGAGGTCGGAGACCGAGTCCTTGTCAGGAAGGTAGGTCTGAAGGGGAAAAACAAACTAGCTGACAGGTGGGAGCAGGAACCCTGTGTGGTGATTAATATCCCCAACAGTGATATCCCTGTGTATAAGGTGACATATGAAGGGTCAAGAGGTAAGAGTCGTACCTTGCACCGTAACATGTTGCTACCTTTTAACTCCATTCCATTGGAAGTTCCCCCTAAGGTGCCAGTTCGAAAGATCGGGCCAACCAAACAGCTAGTTAGCCCTGACCGAACATCCTCATCAAACTCCGATACGGAGACCGAGTTGCTTCCCCTTAAGCACCTAAGACGTTCCACTAGGAGGAGAACGAACCGAGAGGATCTGACATCAGACTCTAATCAAAACCGTTCTGAGCCCAGTAGAGAAATCGAACAGGGTTCAGACACGTTTGAGCCTGAGGGCAGTATCATCACACCAGATCCGGAGTCGGATATACAAGTAAGTGTTGATGTGCCCTTGTCAGAATGTGGTTCTTTCGTGAACTCGGAGAGCTCAGAACAGGTGGATCAATGGAGCCCTGAAGCGGTTCAGCCCCGCCGTTTTACACGAACAACTAAGCCTCCTGATCTATACGGGCAATGGGTTTACCTCCTACAGAGTCATTCATGTCTGTCGTAAACTAACCAGTGTACTTGTTTACAACAACCCATGTCTTTCGATTGCAAGTAACAACTCTATATCACCACTGTTATTTGTATTAGTCTATAACTTGTATTTTAATAATTAATATCTTTTAAGTTTGTGACAGTCTACTAGTTTGTGACAGTCTATAGACTGGCTGGTAGGGATTGGCCCAACCGTCAGGGCGGCTGTACAAAAGTTAGTATTGTTATTTGTTAAACCTTTTATTATTGTATATTAACCAATTTTAAAATATCATTTGCATATATCTCTGCTTTGATCGATGGTTGGGGTTGGTATGGATTGCCCAAACCGCTCTCCCCATTTGATCAATATGGAGACCAATACTTGAAAAAGTGTAAAAATTGGTTAAACTAGCTTATTTTTGTTTGCTGTCTGCCGACCTCCAGGATCTTGTCCAGCAGTTATGGTAACATGTAAGTGGTGCCATTATTGTGGGTATAGGATTATACCTACATATGTATAGATACTGCAGGAGGGGAAGAATATATTGGGTCATATATATAGGCGTATATACCATACACCATTACTACACATGTTATTAACTTAACATAGGATATAGTTTTACCTGAGAAGGTTAACTTGTGGATATCCTGTGTAGTGTACCAATGAAACTTCTGGTCATGTTTTCCTAGTTATGTATCCCTGTGGTCAATACAGTATCAGAGTGAGTATTAGGACAATATGTTATTGTTACTAGTGCAATAATTTATCTGTTTACCTGTTAACCAATGTAATATATGTTAAGCAGGTATTTATGTAATGCCAGGAGTCATTTCATCAGGGAGGGGGAGTATGTAGCCCTTGGGCGCTCGGGACATGCATGTGTCAACTACATGTATGTCCCGTGCGTGCAAGGACTCTTCTCAAACGTCATCGTATGAGAGAGGTTCGATTGGATGAGAGTGTTGCACGGACTTTTCGTCCTATTCCCTGCACATATCATTCCTGTTCCCCGCTCCCTGTTCATTTCTCCATCATGCCATTGGACAGATCAGACAACATTGTAGCTAGCCCTGGTAAGTCTGTCTTCATGTATATTTTATATAAATGTAAATTTCTATTGCATAATTGTAACCGTGGTCGCGTTGTGTACTATTGTCGCGTAAATATATTGTAATTGTTCCGGTCAATGTACTACGTCCATGTTATATGTTTTGTAGGTCTTTATGCATAATAAAGAACCAATTTACTGAACCTGGTGTTTCCTTGAATTCTTCACCAACGGCTACATATATATTTAAAAAAAAAAAAAAAAAAAAACAACAACGATTGCCTACACATAAACGAAACCAAACTTTCGAACTCGATTAACAAGATCTCCATCGACACTCGTGAAAACGGGGAAAAGTGTTTTATGCTTCATTGACGACACCTGCCCTACAAATCTGAGTCACATGCGGGCTTTTTCCCCGATATAAAACGTCTGACTTCATATCGTATAAATAAAAAGTATATTTCCAAATAAGCTTATGTCGATCAAAAACTGTCCCTTGGTTTCCATCAACCTGCTTTTCTCGAAACGTTGTGTTTCTCCGTCAGAAGTGTAACTAATACACGGAAATATCTCTACAAAGGTGAATGTACATGGAGTTAAAATTTCAGACTGTCATGCAGTGAGGGTGGGGGAATCGTATCAGCGGCACACCCATCTCATTGTACGATTAGTAAGAGGCGACTGAATTTGGGATATTAATTTTATCTTCTTTATAAATAACTGTTTTTCGTAATGTCTCCTTTAGACACTTTAGTTGATCGTTCGCCCTTACGAGGAAGGTTTTCGGTCCGTCTACAGGAGGAGGCATGCCTGAGTCTGTAAACAGTTCTAAGGATCTATATAGTGGAACCTCGTTTTCGCCAGTTGACAGTGTAATATGATCATGTATGGCATCCTTGTCTATGTCTTTTGCAATTTCCTTCCAGGAGGTGGCACCATTAGTCGGTATCAGCGCTATCACAAGAAGACAAACAGAAACAAAACACGCAAACACATCAATTGAATGTAGTTCTTACACAGATTGTCCTTTAATAGTCCTCAAAATGTGTTACATGGAGTTTTTACAATACCAAACCAAACCAAAGCTTAGAATTATTACTAAAGTCTCGGGTCTTCATACAGAGAGCTGGTTTTCTCACATACATAAGATATGTAGAATATAACATTGTATATTACATTTGTAGCTAATAAATGTCGTTTTTTATTGACCACAGAAACGAGCCGTACATTATTAAAAATAAAGTACTGAACATTTTCATCTTCGTCAAGACAGACTATTTTTCTGTCAACAACTCGTCGGCACGGTGGTAGTTTCAATTTGAAATTCATATTTGAAGTGAATAATCCGTCTTGGTTGTTTAAAACAATCACAGGCGTCTATAGCACGCAATAAATCGATATCATATGATTGAAGAATTTTTGCCAGTAATCTGAATCCGGAGTTATCCCACAAGAATTCGTTGACCTGTCTGGGAAAACGATTATCTGTTGAGGATTCAGACTGCGTTGCCCTTTCCATATTTGCCAGGTCATGATACAGTAATGTTGTTCTCTTTAAGGTATAAAAAGGTAGTATTCTGGAGTTTATTCAGGTACGATTCATCAGTATTACAAACTGATTATTGTCGATTAAACATACCTTGCATGGAACTGACAACATCCCAATTGGTAGACATCTTGATAATTATATCATTTATCAACCGATTTGAAGGCGGCAATTGTAGTGTCATGGCGACATACTACTATAATTACTATACATATCAGTCTGACATTTTTTAAACGGCGATATACAAGGTACTGTGGTGAGAAGGTCAAAGGAGAACAAAGGACCAATGGAATATACCACAGCGTCAAAAGCAGGGACAGGTATAAATATCTAGAGACTGAAGGAAAGGTGTGGGTATACAACCTTCATAAAGAGTAATACATATAGATATATACAATAGATCAACAGCCTACACTACACTTTGATTCAAACATTGTTCAATAAATAAAAAAATTATGTGACAAAAGACAAATTGTTTGGGAAATTCATTTGGTTACCTTAGCGTTTAATCTTGTTGTATTGCAAATTTAAATGAAACCTCATGAAAACACATGAATCAGACAAAACAAACCGACCCCCCCCCCCGACCCCCCCCCCCCCCCCCCGACCCCCCCCCCCGACCCCCCCCCCCCCCCCCCCCCCCCCCCCCCCCCCCCCCTTTGTTGATATTTATACTTCAAGGATCCAAGAACACTGCATCAATAAAGATCTCTAGTAATAATTTGTCAGAAAATAACAACGTGGCATCAATGTTGATTCCGTTGTACGCAATGTTTAATGCATGGTAATCAGAATTGGGCCTATGATCCTTTTTATGACTTTTATTTCCTACAGGAATTTAAGGATGTACTTCCTGTATTCGTGTTACTTGGAGTTGTGCCCCTTTAAACATGGCCGTGATAAGGAGTTTGTGAGTGTCACATTCGCAATTCCATCTGATGTCTTAGATTGTAAGATTGGCTTAATAAGAGATGGTTTTCACAAAAGATGACCAGAACCGCTTTAAACAGTCTACAACCGTATAGGTGTACCATATATCTGCCATCAGGTATCACTATAAGGATTCTAACTATGGCACATAATTCCATCGGAAATAATTTGGAACGGCGATAATGTATTGTAATCGGTTGGTTTACAGTTCTGATTATCTCGTAAGTGATTTGACATGTGAATAGCAAAATAATTAATGTTTACGCAAAGTCGGTTATTTGTATAATTTCCCAAAATCATTCATTAAATATTATACTGAATAAATATTAAGTACTCATCATACTGACCATAATATACCTGGGCTAATTTGCGAAATTGTGAGATGTTTTGGTTGTATTGCCTTGACATAATTTGGAATTCTGTTCTTTTTCTTATAATTGAATTTTCAAACTAATTACAAAAACTGTCCGTGTACAAAATTTGAAAACTACTTTTTTATTTTAATGTATATGATACATTTCAAATTGTGAGTAGGTAAAGATATTGACAGATTTACGTATATATTTACATTTGTACTTTACAACAAGTTGCAGGGGAAATAATTCTGTTAAAACTTGTTTCGTGAATCCAGCCATTCCACCAACCAGCCATTTTGATTGGGTACCGAGGTAGCCGGATCACAGGAATTCGACAGTAGAACGATTTGCTATGAAAACAATGAATAAGTTATTGTTCAGGCGTAAAGTACAGTAAACACAGGGTAAAAAACAAAACAACATCAAACTAACGAAATACGTGAAATATCTAAAAATGTGTTGGTCACTCGCTTGTAAACTTAAAATGAAAAATGTACCAATGGTCACTTATATAATGTGGTAGAGATCAACAGCTTTTAGATAGTTCAAAATTTTGTATCAGTTAACAGTTTTTATAAGGATGCTGTTAGTTTCACCAACAATTTGCTGAGGGTACTAACTGATTCTTCTGTAGACTTACTGGGAAAATATAGCAGTCACACTAATAATCAAACCTCCTCACAAGTGTGTAAAGTACAGAATAGGAGCAATTGATTGACCTGATTCGGTTTAATTTACGCATAAACACTTATGTTGTTTTGACTTTGCAATGCAAATGGCGGCTGTGAATACTATTACAAAAATATGGTATAAAAAAAGACATTTTCACCAAATGATCTTTTTCGATCTTAAGACATCTTATCATACCATGATAGATATTTTCTTGACAAATAGTAAAACATATGATATTTTGGGGCTTTTTTTTCAGAAACGTCCATCTTTCACCTCAAACTCAGCGCTGGAACATCTTTGAACAGGCTGTCTTCTTACCTTGATCAGAGTATTATATAGTGTCTAATAAAAACAGTTGCGATGTTTGAAATGCATCCCTCTATGCAATGTTTGGGTGATGTTACTCACAACCGCCATTTGCGTTTCATAATTGAATTTGTGTCCACACAAGAATAAGGTCTAATCTGGTCAAAACGATGCTCCTATTGTATGCTATGGACACTTGTAAGCAAAACGGCATGATGATTTCGTAAAAAAATACAAATACATGTACCTCGACAAAATGAATGTCAACAACAAGGCACACTGTTAGCTATTATGCATACCAACGATTAATAGATTCACTTCTGTTCAATTACACTTTAGTAGTAGTAATGTATAGGCTTGTGTGTAAAATATCACCGATATCAATAGATAGGCGGCCTAATCTCTTCCTTCCACTTTTTGAATTCATTTTACCGATTTTGATGATTATTATATACATTAATAAAATAATAAAGGTAAATTGAATTAATTTCATATGTAGACAATACATTTCTTTTTCTCTTATTGGCCTTTTTGTAAAGAGACAGTTGTCGACATGAGGTTTTCCTTGTCCGTCTTAGGATAGGGCATACATTGTAATGCATTCTTACATATACTTATTGAAGCGTGAGCACCAGTCTTTGTGCATCGCAAGTAACTAAGTATTTGCCGTTTCATAGAAGATTATATTTGATTATACTGATCTACAACCTTCAATCTTTTTGTACAAGATATACCTCTACAATCACACAATGTGTCTTAGACTTTTCTTTGACACTGGTAGCAAGTGCTAAATTTGTCAGTTGGTCAAGAGTTTGATAACCATAGCAATATTAATTCTTTTAAATTATGTCAGTTAATTTACCAAGATTATATGACGATTGGCGATGATATTGAACATTTGATAGGGGAGCATTCGTCGCTTCAGGATAATACAGAATATTGGATTTTTTGTCTGTCCAGGATGAAATTAGACATTTCTATGGAATGCAGGTCTTTGCATGATACAATTTTTTTCCGCGTTGATGTAACAAAGTTCATTCCAATTTTATCATAGAATACATTTGCCATTTTCAAGAAGAAAGCAATAGGTTACCATTCATCTTTATTGCAAGTCTTTGATCAAGCTGTAAACAGGTAACAAAGCGATTTAAACAGTTCTCTAAATGTAAGTTATTTCAAGCAAATTTCCGCATGAATCAGGTCTTCCGCAACGTTAACGTAACTCAACACCAGTTTCTGTAATATCATCGTTTTAATCTTGATCTCATTGTCTCATATGAACATGATGTTTAAGTCAACAGTTTCCTCGCCATGTACACCATGTTTTCTTGCACTTGGCTTACTATACATACGCGAAGATAAAGAATATTATTTAAACCAATTTATCAGCCACCAATTTGAATTATATACCCATAAAGGAATAAAATCCATAATTTTAAAGCCTCTATTTGTTCCTGTTCATGGACATAAACTTGATCAAGTTAAATTTTATAATGCACTTAGGGTTTATCTTTTTCTTATTGCCGTCAAGCCCGCTCTGTTACGTCAACAATTCATTATTAAAGTATTAATAAACATCTAAGAATAGAATGTGAACCAATCTTGCGTGCGCCGAGTTACATATCCGGATGATAAAAAGAAAAGCTGGGACTGTTTATCAAATGCCAAGATGTTTACCCGCTAATTCCTGATGACTTTCCACGGTTAAATCATTATTTTCCGTCTAACAGACGCACGTTGACTCGTAACTCGTAGATGATGTTGTGAATTTTGCCCAATCCTTTAACTTTACTTCCAAACTGCAACCAGTACGCCTCATCGATTTTGGGCTCATAATAGTGAGTCCGTCATTCTTAAAAACAAACCAGTTAGCGCATGCTTGCATATTTTCCGCGGTTCAAATACATATAGAAAGTTGGCAACTTCATTAGAAATATTCCCCGTAATCTGTGTATAATTTCCAGGTTATTATAGCAATTATGAAGAACTACGGTATTTATTCTTAAAATATATCATCATCAAGGTATATTTGCTGTCATTCTTTTTTCCCTTTTTTTTTCTTTTGTCATCATCTATATGTTTCGAGAAAGACATTAAATAGCAACCTAAGCTAACCTGACCAGTAAAGTTCAAAACTGTACATGGATTATGCTGCTATTGACAGAAAGTCGTAAAATGTGATGTGTCATATCCCTTTGAAAATTAGATTGATGAAGAACTGTTAAATCAGTTATAAAAAAAGATAAAAGGATCCAAGCTATCACACTAACAATAGTAGCAATCACTCGAGTAAGATTCGTTTTACACAAGTAATGGTAATATGAAGTGCAGTTTCTCTGATTCAAAGCCCCTGGCAATCAATAAATCAAGACAAACGATGATCGATGGGACAAATTCTCTGCTAGGCGCTGTTACATCTCGGGTTGGACTTCAATTACTCACCGAAAGTCATATAAAAACAAATTCAAACGTCAATTGTATCGAAATATAGTAAAATGATTTTTAATAGAATAAGCTAATGCAATGCTTTAAAGTGCAAAGCGTGATCCTGAAATCTGTTACAATCCCAGCAAATTCGTGCTTGAAAATTCGCAGGAGCTAACCCAAAAATTCAAAATAGAAAACACTGTAGGTTGTAAATAGAACTTAATCAAATGATAATATCGCGCAAGTATAAACCTATCTATTGAGGGATTCTTAAGGTAACGACACTGATTCGATCGGAACAAGACTGATTCATGAGCAGAACTTGCAACCAAATCGATAGATTTGACAGTAGTAATATGAGGTTCCCTGATATCAAATATGCCGAATCGTGTGTATTTTCCCGACCGACGCCAACATTTTCAAAACTACCTTAAGATGATTTTGGTGACCCGATAGTAGAAGTTTTGAAAGTAGTCGCTAAATTCAACAATTACAAATCTGCTGATATCTACGCCTTAGCGAGGTTTTATATAGTATATCATACTGTACATATAGTATTGTCTCTTCAGGTCTATGTCAGCCAACATATTGAAATCCTAAAAAAAAAAACAACCATTTAAACATATTTTAGCCATTCCTTTTGATACACCTATTGTCATGTTAAATGAATGCTTGTTGATAAATGTTTCTTGGACAAATAGAGGTTCCCCAACGAGTGGAGATTGTTTATCATTTTTATCCAACTCGAGTTAGTTATTTTTCTAATTTTGAAAAGACATGAGCTTTAGCGAGTGTCTTTTGAAAATTAGAAAATTAACTAACGAGAGTTGGATAAAAATGATAATCAATCCTCACGAGTAGGGGAACTTGTTTATCCCATAACTTCTTTACTTACAAATGTAAGTCTGTCAAGTTCAAATTCTCCCAACGTAGCAACTAAATTCCGTGAACCAAATCACTACACGACAAAATATAGGTTGTTATGAACGAAGGCTTATCATTTATTTTAGATGCACGACTCATATTCTTTGTACTATATTTGTAAATGATATTATTTTACAAAACGAAATATTAGTTTGAAAGTCATTGTGTCGGTGTAATTTATTAATAGGTAACTTGTTTAAATAACTCCGCTCAAAATATTCGAAGACGACACCATCATCGCGAAGTCGAACGTCACCGCTGAATATTAGACTAATCATTGTGAGATTCAATTATCGGTCCTTTCCTGGATTTCGTAGGTACGCTATCACTGGTTATTATGATGTTAAATGTTCATTCTGAGATCTATTCATTCAAGACATCGTGCATTTCAACAAATATTTCGGAAACCGAGCTGGAGTGTGGAGCAATAGGCCTATGCAGTTTACGTTTGTCCGTGTGTTTACACGAAATCTCATCAGTTTCAGAGACAGAGTTTATGGACATGAGACAAATGTTCCAAGATGATTTTTACATTTTTGTGTTTGGGATAAATATGTTCGTTATAAAGGTAAGTGAAAGGATAAGAAAGTGTTTATTCGTTGATTTTTTTTTTCTGCTGGTACAATAGTCTATACCGTACCGAATGACACCCAACTAAAAGGGAAGCTGCCTAATAGTTAGAGTGGGGGTACGTAATTTCGCACACTTTCGGTATGTTTTTAAATACATTTCCGTAAAATCAATTTCAAATCAAGAAAGAATACCTCACATTGTTAGATGTACAAATGCTTCGTAACATACAAGTGTGCAACCTGGTATGCGCACACGTATCACTGCGCAAGGGAGCTTTTGTTAACTTGTGTTTATTGCTGGGTTTGAAGACGATCGGGTACGTAATTTCGCACACCCATCTAACTTCTTTAATTTTGTTGGTAAAAATAGTTTTCAACCATTTTGTAGACAAACAACATCCTTAACTAAGATAAAGCCCAATGATATGATTAAAAAAATCTTTAAAAACAAAATAATGTAAAATTGGAAAGTGTCAATTTATCGCCATTTTTGCTTTAAATAATGACCGCTCCCTACGGAGGTAATGTAAACAAGGCGGTGAAAATGACGGGGTGTCTGCAGGTCAGCGCTGTTATTAGTTATACTTGGTGGATTTGTAACACGTTTTGTTTATTATCTGATCAAATGATATTTTCCTTAAATATTTGCAAATTCACATGCCAATCAACAACTGGGATTATTTTAAATAAAATATTTAATTATCCGGTATCCATTTTATCGGACGAGAGTCGTATCAGTTAAAATTTGTTTTCAAAACGAACTTAATCTGAAAAGATGTACTTAAAACGGCAAATGTTCCGCTAAAGGTTGGCATTAGTCAACATATAAACAAAAAACACAGTCCTCGACCACTTGGAGGAAAAACGCAAAAAAATCGTCAGGTGTGCGAATTTACGTACTGTGCGAAATTACGTACCCTTGCTCTACGTTAGATGCTGCGACCGTTTCATTCAAATGACTACGATTAGAGACAGCGATTAAACCATTTTGTATTACATTTGTTCATTGTTTTGATAATTCATTTCTAGAATCAGCCTCAGGGGTGGGGGGGGGGGGGGGGGGGGGGGGTCAGTTTTAGTTCGCTAGGCCCATCGATGCAATATCTCGCTTCCGTGCGTCGTCTATTTTACCATCATCAAATTATATTTCGTACGACTCAAACCACAGATAAAAATGTGTACATGCTGATCTTTTGAAGACAGACGAAAAAAAAAGATAGTGAGAGTAGTAAAAATAGTCCGTGGTCAAAGGCCAGAGGTAAAACAAAAACAATAACACACTGCTACGAATTTTATCACGTGAAATATCAGTTGTGAAACAAGCGTAGTTATGGGATAAATGTCATTGACAAACGATTCCTTAATATCTATCTATCAATGTATCTCTATTGCTAGGAAACCAGAGCTTAAATAGCAGATTATCATGCTGGAATAATTTTCAAACGCCAAAGCATAGCAGATTTTGTATGACTTTAAACAACATCGTATTTTTTATTTCTAAAGACATAAAATAAATTACTACATTTACCACTGTTGAACTAAGCGTATCGCATGATATACAAGTATGTTTCAACCAGGATCTTTATTGTTTGTTCTGTATTGTTTTTAACTGACGAACTCTATAGCTTCTAATTTGTTTTTTTTCTAATTATTTAATTATTTTCTGTATTTGCATGTATGTATACTTGGCACATTTAAATTACTTAACGACGAAATGACACGAACCTTATATATTTTGTGATCAATTTATAAAGATAACTCTGGTATTTCGTTATTGGATTGTTTAAGGGCGATACATCAGCTTCACTCGTATATGTGCCGCTGACGTAGCACTTCGAACACACTTGCAATCAGAACTACATGGCATGCTGGGTACAGTAGAATTACATACTAAGAAAGTGCGATAAAACATCAACCCATCATAAAACAGAATGGTTTAATACAACGCGGACTGAAACCTTTTAATACTATTTATGACAAACTGATCCAAACTCGTGATGAGACGCAGCACCTCTTTATATTTGAGAAGCAACACCAATACTCTCAACATCGATCAGACAATCCAACTTGACAGCTAATCAGCTGAAAGACGGGAAAACGGTATAAAACAATACCTTAAAGCTAACCTATGACCAAGAGGTTATACCGCTCAAAGTGAAGGGTATCCCGACCCTGGATATGCTTAAGGGGAGAGTCATACGACTATTCCAGCATCTTCTAGATAGGAGCTCTTGCGTTACTATCCTCGCCTTTCTTCGGATTCCACAGGTGTCTCACACGAAGGATGCATTATTGTAATTTGTAGTGTTTTTGTTCATTTTGTTTTTAATTAATGAGACTCTGTGAATCATTACCAAGATCAGCTGTTATGGAAACGATAATGAGGACGCTTATGTGTCACTTTATTGAAACCTATAAGCTTCAACCAAATACGTTCTACATTAAAACAGTGTGTCTTTTGTGAGCACTCGCAATACCATGCCTATCGGGAATATAATAAGACTTTTGACCAACATTGTGGGGAATAATCGGTTTTATGGGGATTCCTCTGATTCCCCATAAATCCAAGCACTATTTGAAAAGAATCCGGATGCGAAAATGTGTAAGTTGCCGCCAAAAATAATTATGGGTAATATTCCCCACAAGACCACTTTATAGAGAGATACTTACGACTTACCCGAAAACCTAAGATTAGTGATAATTATTCCCCATAATCAGGCTATTAAGAGAGAACCCTAAGTATACATCCCTTTTCAAGCAAAGAATGATAATATTTAACACGCCCCCACCCCCCCCCCCCCACCTCCCAACCAATTATCAAGAATCAAGAAAAAATTTAAAATTTTTTTGTTCAGTACTCTGACACACACTGACTGATAATTAGACACAAAGTATTTCATTTATTGGCAGCTACTTAAGAAATGTATTGAGTGAAACCGTCCATTCTAGCGCATGGAATTAATAAGTGTTATCCTTGAAACGGTAATGAAGCGGGAAATACCATTCCCCATAACAATGGAGTTTGCTTAATTCCCCATAAGCATGGTTTTGCGAGTAAGAGAGAGTAAGAGAGAGAGAGAGAGAGAGAGAGAGAGAGAGAGTGAAAACATAGAACTATTCAGCATATACCCCAACGTCAAGTCATATAGAAATTTGTCATCGCTCATGCCGCAGCTGTTGCGAAGGCGCAAACTAAAAGAACAAAAAAGCAAACAAAAACAAAAATAAAACTCAAGGACGTTTGCTTTATGGTGGAGTTGACGTTATTGTAAAATAGAATGGGACAACTTTCATGTGGTGTGTAAATTTTATAATGGTTGTTTACAACACAATACCTTATTCATGTTTGCTAAACAAGTGATCTTGGTTGGCCAAATTGGCTTTGTAGCCTGTATTGATTAAAGTTTGTTCTCTTATTCAAACAGCATCTGTTTTAAATCAAAACCATTTATTATATTTCAGTATTTTGAAACATTGCACTGTTGTCGAACTTTGCTAGACACTAAATGATTAACCAATTACTAAATGTTTTCTCGACGAACTCATCCTTCTTGCATTTATTATATGTTACATCTGTGCGACATATTGCGTCTTTTATTAGGTGATCTCGGTTTGAATAATAATGACATTGTACATCGATATAGTATTGGATTAAACCAAATACATTACACGTCAGATATCGAAGAGTGGACTAAAACATTCCATCCTTAGGCATATATATTCTCTTGTGCTTTAAAAGCTACATTGTAATTTATAATGAGTAGTTAGACATTTGTCCTCCCAAAGAACCATGACATATACAACTGGGAAAGGTATTATACATTCTATTAAATACTGATATATAGGTCGGGGTAGGGTACTCGACTCTCCATTAAATACTGAGATATAGTTCGGGGTAGGGTACTCGACTGTTCATTAAATACTGAGGTATAGTTCGGGGTAGGGTACTCGACTGTTCATTAAATATTGAGGTATAGTTCGGGGTAGGGAACTCGACCTTCCATTAAATACTGATATATAGGTCGGGGTAGGGTACTCGACTCTCCATTAAATAGTGAGGTATAGTTCGGGGTAGAGTACTCGACCTTCCATTAAATACTGAGATATAGTTCGGGGTAGGGTACTCGACTGTTCATTAAATATTGAGGTATAGTTCGGGGTAGGGTACTCGACTCTCCATTAAATATTGAGGTATAGTTCGGGGTAGAGTACTAGACTGTTCATAAAATAGTGAGGTATAGTTCAGGGTAGGGTACTCGACTGTTCATTAAATAGTGAGGTATAGTTCAGGGTAGGGTACTCGACTCTCCATTAAATATTGAGGTATAGTTCGGTGTGAGGTACTCGACCTTCCATTAAATAGTGAGATATAGGTCGGGGTAGGGTACTCGACTGTTCATTAAATACTGAGATATAGTTCCGGGTAGGGTACTCGACCTTCCATTAAATACTGAGGTATATTTCGGGGTAGGGTACTCGACCTTCCATTAAATAGTGAGATATAGGTCGGGGTAGGGTACTCGACCTTCCATTAAATAGTGAGGTATAGTTCAGGGTAGGGTACTCGACTCTCCATTAAATATTGAGGTATAGTTCGGTGTGAGGTACTCTCGATTCTCCATTCAATATTTAGATAACGTTAGGGGAAGGGTACTCTGCCTTCAATTGAATACTGAGATATAGTTAGGGGTAGGGTACTCGACCTACAATTAAATATTGAGGTATAGTTTGGGGTAGGGTACTCGACCTTCCATTAAATATTGAGGTATAGTTTGGGGTAGGGTACTCGACCTTCAATTAAATATTGAGGTATAGTTTGGGGTAGGGTACTCGACCTTCAATTAAATATTGAGGTATAGTTTGGGGTAGGGTACTCGACCTACAATTAAATATTGAGGTATAGTTTGGGGTAGGGTACTCGACCTTCAATTAAATATTGAGGTATAGTTTGGGGTAGGGTACTCGACCTTCAATTAAATATTGAGATATAGTTCGGTGTAGGGTATTCGACCTTCAATTAAATATTGAGGTATAGTTCGGGGTAGGGAACTCGACCTTCCATTAAATACTGAGATATAGTTCGGGGTAGGGTATTCGACTCTCCTTAAACATTGATGTAACGTTCCTGGTTGGGTACTTGACCTTCCATTAAAAATTGAGGTATAGTTCGGGGTAGAGTACTCGACCTTCTATTAAATATTGAGGTATACTTCGGGGTAGGGTACTCGACCTTCCATTAAATACTGATGTATAGTTCGGGGTAGGGTACTCGACCTTCCATTAAATACTGAGATATAGTTCGGGGTAGGGTACTCGACCTTCCATTAAATATTGAGATATAGTTCGGGGTAGGGTACTCGACTGTTCATTAAATACTGAGATATAGTTCGGGATAGGGTACTCGACCTTCAATTAAATATTGAGGTATAGTTTGGGGTAGGGTACTCGACCTTCAATTAAATATTGAGGTATAGTTTGGGGTAGGGTACTCGACCTTCCATTAAATATTGAGATATTGTTCGGGGTAGGGTACTCGACCTTCCATTGAATATTGAGATATAGTTAGTCGTAAGGTAATTGACTGCCTGTTGAATATTGATAAAGTAAATGGGGAAGGGTACTTAATCTCATGTTAAAAATTGAGATGTAGTTAGGTGAAACTTTCTTGATCAGCAGATTGAAGATATAGTAAGCAATGAGGAAATTGACTTCCAGTTGATTCCCATTAAATATTGAGATAAAGTTAGGAGTAAGGTATATGACTTCCCGTTGAATATTAAGATATAGATAGGGATAGGGGTACTGACTTGAGGTATATGGTACCGACATGGACCAACAATTGAATGTTGAAATATCAATAGTTGTAAGTAAGATACTCTTGAATTTTGATTACCAAACAGTTATATGAATAGTCCATCTTTTTTAAGGTTCCTTCAGATGATGATTTAATTCGGCTATGTTTAACTTTAAGTGAGCCCCTTCTGTTTAAGTATCCTGCCCTTACGAGTCTTTAAGGTGACATAGGGATATGACACTACAGTAGCCAAAAGAACACCTCTCTCTATCGACTTTTACTCTGACCTGAATGCCATGAAATGTTATACTCTTGTTAACACCTGCCCACTCTTGTAGGAGTTTGCGTGTCTACCGCCTCTGATCGAGAAATTATGACACAACTGTTATCGTAGAAAATATGTTGATGTACTCGCTCTGCCGACTGTTTTTCGATAGTCATGGAGCTAAATATATTTGTTACTTGCTGTATACATTCATATAACGAAAGGGTCTCAATCATCATGCTTCGTTTCTAATGATGTAATTATTGTAATAACACAAGCATCTTTGCCACAAATGTTTTCAAAGGAGTTTGAAAACCATCCTTAATTTCCGTATCAGTGCATCGCCCTGTATTTCTGCAACATGCGTCAATCTGTCTAGCTAAACTGAATAACGACAAAGGGTACTTGATTTCCCGATCAGAGTAAGCTGAGTTACAGATATTGAAGCGTTTCCATGTCCCACAAACGCGCGACGGGGAAATGAGGACTGCTATATATAGCCAGACTTTTCCGCTGGCTGCAGTTGTATTAAGTTTCATCAACATCAACCAATACCAGGGGAGAATTTATAACCAAATTAAACAACATCAAAAACGTAGCAACATGATATTATTGTATAGGGAGTTAAAGGTACGAAATACAAACGGTAAGACAATCGGAGACAGACAGACAGACAGACAGACAGAGAAACCTATTGGAGGAACAAATCTGACTGATAAAATGCCACTTAGCCAAAGTCCATTCATGATTATGCGTTTGCTATTAGAGAATGGAATGCTCTTATTGAATTGTCTCGGCGAAACATTGAGGCATATGATGATGATATTGGACACCTTTGTGCATCGTTCATCTCTCGGCCAATGAAACAAGCTTAAGTGCAAATATACATACAATTGTATGTCATAGAAAATCAGTAGGTTTTATCTACATGTACGCGGTGTGGCCTGATCAATAATGTCGCTATACATCATTCTTAGCAGCGATGCCGTCTTTCTGTGACACCCAATGGCCCTGTGTGATCTACAGCTCAAGATGCTGGATAATCAAGCGTGTGCCTTTTGCACTTCAAATTACAAAAATATATATCGCAAAAGGTCATAATCAGGATTTTATCTAACAACCTCATATGGTACTGGTATCTCGGTGAACTAATTATCTCTGCTTTGCAGGAGATACGGGGATTTGCTCACCAGAAGCAATCAAAGCCGGGAAAGGACAGTAAGATAGTTTGATGATAGATTGTCTATTGAGTCTTCAATTAGATCAGACTCTACTGAATCTACTGTTATTGATCAATTGGACTGACTTTACTTCTATTAAACATACCTTGGAAAGTGAATATACAAGACTGCAGATTGATGATACATCTTGAGGCTGATGACAACTATTTACATGGTTTCACTTTAACGGTTGTCATCGCCCACGTGATGAGATATCGAAAAATTGAAAAAATAAATCAAAATTCACACAAAAAAATGTAAATACAATTTGCTTTCTTACGTCCGTTCCTTTTATCATACACATTATTGCACAGTCTTGTGTCTAGCTTGACCAGGAAAATACTTTTACATAATTAATCCCGTGTAAGAGCTACATCTAGATAAATTAAGCGATAATATCAAAGGCGATGCGTCAGTAGCACCATTGGTTCGGGTGAAAATGTGTACACCAGACCCGGGCAAGATTCCAGCACTTGGAGTGTGAATCTTTTTTTCTTTTTAACCACGGCTTCATCAAATATAAAAATTTTAATTCATTTTTTTTAATTTTTTTTTTGATAGAAAGTTTGATTTTCATTCATAAAGCCGTTATTACTATTGGATATGATATTGAGTTCATAGTGCAAGTATAAGAAAGCGATACAAAACAGGGCATAGTATACAAAAATTAGACACTTTCATCCACCTTGACTTAGTAGTACGGTATCAAGTAGGATGGAGATTTCTTTGTTTTTTGTTTGATTACATTCCCACAATCTATCTTGTAATACGATCTAATGCATATTCTTTTCTCTCCTTGTGGCGAATTCTATTACTGTTTTCTTTTAAGCACATTTTCGTTCGGCCACTTTCGTTTACATTGGAACACTAAATTAGCTTTCGCACTGCTTTATTGTATTTGGGAGGCTTTTATAGGAGCCCTATTTGCCTCTGTATATTTATTTAATTACACATTTTTCGAAACCAAGCAAAGCATGTAAGTTAATAAGAGATTTAAAAATCTAGCATGGATTTATTCCGTGGAGAGAGATATCTCTACCAGAATGTAAACTCTTACCCAAAGGAGATGTCATTTTTGGCGGAAAAGCCACATGTTGATTATGTTTTCATATGCTTGCAAGCAAATGTAAGTTTTAATGAAAGTTTTCCATCGCGCTATTTACAATGCTCCTTGGAATGTGCGGCAAAGTTGATGACGACATAATTTACGGCATGGTTACACGACGTAAAATGATGACGATACGTCATTGCAAGCAGCGCATGCCAGTTGGCTCTATCCCCTTGTATGAGATCGATTTTTCTCTTACGTGGACAGGGATATCCCTAGTTTTATCCTTGGTGAGAATTTCTTATCTCACCCTAGGAAAAAAACAAGCTACACATGCTCTTTGCACGTTCTCAACAATTGTATGACGTCGTGGCAACGATACAATGACGTCCCGGCGACAATAAAAAGACGTCACGTCAACATTGTCTTGCATTGATGTAACGGCAATATTAGATACATACAAAAAATGTAAGAGGATAAACATGATAAGATAGAATTAATCAATCAGCCCAATGGCAGTGAGACAGGGGAATCCCAACCCTCGGGGGGAAATACTTAAGCTTAATAATCTTTCCCATCGGATCGAGATTCCCCTGTCTC
Organism: Pecten maximus; assembly: GCF_902652985.1. Lineage (NCBI taxonomy): Eukaryota > Metazoa > Mollusca > Bivalvia > Pectinida > Pectinidae > Pecten > Pecten maximus. The sequence continues at coordinate 19,800,649 of NC_047015.1, forward strand.
ATTCAAAAGGAGGTGGAAGGTTCTATTAATCTTTTCCCTGCCAACCGCGGGATAATCCTGTGAAGCATATGAGAAAATGAACCCAATCAGAATAATGAACTTTACCAAGAAAGCTGATACCGAATAACACATCCCAATCATGCTAATAAACTTTACTGAGACAATATCGAAGTCACCTATAGACGGAATTCCAAGAACACAACATCAATTACACCATGCTAAATGCGTTCCGCCTTTCTCTATGGATATAACGTAAAAGCTATGACCAGGGATGTTCAACCCTCTCGTGTTCAATTAAGCCATTGCATGCCTTTGGTGCTATGTAGCTGAATTGTTTATTCCATACAGACGGCCGTTAATTACAAATATAATCTAATAGCGCTGTATTCAGTGGTGAAGTATGAAAGTGATTAACTTATTCATATATGGACATCAGAGATTGTCATTTCGAGGGTTTTCTTGAAACCTTGATTCTATTCTGGTCACATAGTAAGTGGTTGGTGAGTAATAGGTGATTCTGGAAGACACACAGCCTAGTTATCATGGCGGCGCAAATCACTATGGAAACAAATCATCTATGTCTACCACGTGTTCTACATTGTATGTCCTCTTCTGTTTCATTGAGAAGCGTTTCGATGCATTAGGCAATGTCTCCCAACATATATGAAGTGCAGTTTTTCATTGACACCCCGAAAACGGAGATGGTTGTTCTGAAAATACAAATGTAACCAAAACTTTGAAGATATTGGTTTGTTTTGTTTTGTTTGGAACAATGATCTCAATACACCTGTCATGACTTGTTAGACACACATTCCTTAAATACTTAACTAACACTTACATGTGACAAATGTTCAAATTATTGTGGCCGTATGCCGCCATACACTTTTAAAAGTTTACAACACTCAAATGTTATTTAAATAATTTGACCCATTTCAACACTCTTTGGCATTCAGCAGCGCATATGCTTTCTGTATATATATTGTAGATATTATCAAATTCATATTGATATGAGTTAATCTCGTGGATTGCTTTTATACGATCATTTGCTCTGCCTGCTAAAGGAACCAAGTGGAGATTTATAGACCGTATCAAGACAGATTTACGTAATTGTTCTGCTAATTTTGTATAAGGTACTAAATTTATTTCAGAAATACACAACGCACAAATAGCGATACAAACCATCGACATGGAAAGAGCTCGTTCGTGCTTCCATTCCCGTCACCAGTATACTTTATAAACGAGAACATTATATTGGTTTAAGTGGACACTACACATAATTTGATGAATTCAGACACGAACAGCTACTCTAACATTCAACCCTAGACAGACAGTTTTACATCAGACTGTCAAATTATTCAGTCGGATCCACGCCTGGCTAATGTTCTTTGTCTGCTGCTAATGGCAAAGTTGGTCCATACTGCTTTTCGTGGGATTTGGTAAAGGAGAAGTGCCCATTTGGGCCCCTCAGGTGGCTATCACCGTTTAGTCTTATTTTTTGTATATAAATGCATCGAGGTATGGTGTCATTGCATGGCATGTTTAAGGTCAGGTCAGAGACCAATTCAAGTTTAGAGGGGATAAAGTGAAGAATCAATTGCCGATTAGCCTGATGAATTTAGACACAAACAACCAACCCAACAGTCAACAAGAATCATGCAGTTTTACAGTAGAGTGGCAAATAATTCAGTCGTATCAACGCCTGGCTACTGTTAGTTGTCTATTGCTACTGTCAATGATGGTCCGTACATAGTCCTCCTGTGGTAATTGGGTAGATGTTTTGTTAACATCTCACTGATGTATTCATCGTTTTGTGGGATACAATAGTTATATAATCGTATCCATCATCATATATTGTATCAAGGGCATTATATATCATTTACCCTAATATCAAGTCATGATAGAAACAAATAAAAGCTTACAGTGCTTGTATCACGTGACAAGTGATGACCTTTGAACCGCATCTATATGAATAAAACCTTGTTAGTAATACCAGTGGCCGGATGGCAGTGAATCATTTAATCTGTGATAGTGTGCGCAGTAAATAGAATCAAACATCAAAAATGGTTCTCATTAGTATCGAATATATATATTGTCATCATCCATACATTACATTTGGGAATTTATAGGGCTTTCATAAACGGACATATATCGTTACTATTAAAGAAGATCATGGGATCTATCATTATATCTCCTGTCAGTTTCGTCACTCTGGCGTCAGGAATAGATGCATCTTTGACCAGACATTGACAGATGTATTTACTCTTTCACTTGTGTCAGAATAATAGAATCTTTCATCCCCTTGGGGGGAGTCAGGAATAGATAACTCTTAATCTTACCCAGCTGGACGGGCGAATCCAACGTTCAGTGGTGTGTTATTTATAGATTCTGAAAACAAATTCCAGTCGGAATAAATATCGATGTTCGCCTGTCAAAGACAGCGGGACTGAGGCATGAGAATCTCTGTTCACAACTTGCGTATGACGTCACGGAAACAATACTATGACGTTAAGATGAAAATTCCTTTTTATTGCGTCAAATTTCACACCAGCTGCCTTTCTCTGATCCCTACGATATTAATAAAATCTTAAAACAGTTACAAAATATTACGTGCTGTGGATCATATTCAACGCGCGTTCATCAATATCTCTTGGAATGTACGCAGAAATAACCAGGAAATCACCCTGTGAGGTATATAAGAAAGTGTATTTTCACATACTTCACAGGTCGATCTCGCTGTTGCTATGGAAGAGAGTTCGGCAGGTGTATATTGACAATACTAACGGTTTGGCCTTTCCTTTTCTCTTAGCATGGGTAAGTGAATTCACGATTTAACCGGTATGAGAATTCCTTATCTCACCCTAGGGTTAAGGTAATTCAATCACGTCACGCCAACCTTGTTCACATGCTTCATACATAAGAGGGTAAACAGAGTTAAAGAACAATAATCAGACATCCAAACGGGAGTGAGACAGGGAAATCTCAACCCTCGGGTTTATATCCGCCTGTGTTATCCCAAAGGGGCTGGAGGATTATCATGTATATTAATGTCTTCCCTGTCTTCCCTAGCAAAAACATGATCACCCTTTGAAGTATGTTAAGAATTCGTGACGTTACAGCACGTCAACAACAATATGACAGCAACCCTACAATTCGATCAGATTGCGTCGTTAATGTCTTACATTGCTGCGATAGTCAATGTAACATAAATGGGCCTACAAGATAAGGAGAAAATATTCTTAGCATTGATTCGACACATGCCCCTTTATATACAAAAATCTTATCAACATCCTACCATAAACTTACTAGGTCATGAAATATAATATATAACGGAATCTCAAGTTAGCTACGATATACTCCTAAACTTAACGATGTAATGTCGTTGTCCTTAACTGCATCCTACTCTTAAACTTCCTAGCATCATAATGAAATCCCCAGTTATATATATATCCATCCCGCCCCATTCCCTCGCCAATCAAAACAACAAAACTGACAGCAAAAAGAAATTCACCAAACCAATAGGCATAGCCACAATAAATTTCCAATCAAAATCAAACAAAAACCTAGACCCAAATAATTAATTCGATTAATTCGCTAAAACCAGACATCATTATAGGCACAGAAACATGGCTAAACAATATAATATCCTCATACGAATATTTCCCAGTAAAAGAATATACAGTATACAGGAAATACCACAAACTCAACAAACACGGACAAAGGCATGGAGGCGTACTAATCGCAGTCATCGACAAATATCACTCAGAGCAAATAAAAGAATTATAAGAATTATTCTAAATGAATCTATCTACATTAACATATCCATGAGGAAGTCTCACAGCCTCATTATAGGAGCCTACTATAGACAACCCTCGGATAAAGGACACTTACTCGACCAGCTAGAAATCACCATGAATAGATTAGGACAAAACAGCAACACAATAACATGCATCGGCGGAGATTTCAACATACCGCATATAAACTGGCAAAACAACACAACATGACCAGGTAAAAGAGATATCAAACTTCACCGGCAGCTACTGCTATCGACGAAATTTCCCTAACACAAGTGACAACAACACCAACTAGGGGAAATCACATTATTGACCTCTCCTAAACAAACCACCCCTCAACGATTAACAAGCTGACCATGACATTTTTGACACTGAAATTGACATCCGACTGAAACGGTTAAGAAGAGAACCTAGAGATGTACTTATATACAACAATACTGACTGGGACACTATCAGACATGATATCGCACAACTGAACGTAAATTTTTTTTTTTTTTTTTAATTTTTATAATTATCTTTTTATTCAAGTTTTTCATCAATGTACATAAAATACAATTACTCCTTTACAAACTCACACATACATACACAAAACCCTATTTATATATCTCATTTGCTTGCTCTCACATACATCAACACCATATGAAATTCTCACGCATATATTTGCATAACGCACACATTTACACACATCCCATCATACAGATTTCTTATTTCCAAAATTGCAAACATGTACATATATCATGTATGAGATATAAATATCTTACTTGTATATCTCATTTGCATACTTGCAAACATTTACACACATCCTATGAAATAGATACTCACAAACAAGTATACAGTACATATCCTGTATGGTACATACATGTATATGTATACATATCTTATTTCTGTACTTACAAACATACATACAATAACAAACATATATCGGATCTAACATTCTAAAATAGTACATACACCTTAAGATTTTCATATTTATGCACAAAGATACATACATCACTAGAAAAGTGTATGTATATATAAGGAGCATATTTATTTCCAAGTATATACTTATATAATGTACCATAGATATATTACCATAAATATATACCGTATACATACAAAAGCACGACAAAGAGAGAGAAAAGCAAAAATCATATTCGCAAAACGTAAAACTTGATGAACAAAGCAGCCATACGGCAGACAACGGAACCCATTCAAATAAACACTCAACCGCTCAGCTGATAAAAACACATACAAAAACACATCACATACAAAGCAAAACTTCCATGATTAACACATTTATAACACATTCCATCAGCCAGCTCATGAACAAATATAAACGTTTACAAGCTCAAAGCAAAACAAAACACGAGCTAAAACAGAAATACAAATCAACCTAATTCAAAACTAAACCAGAAACGCATATCTAAATTACATAGAAAAAATGATAAAAGATATCCCAGAAGATGAACACCAAACATCACAAATGGGGAAAAGCACGATCCAAAACATTTATTTTCCTACATAAAACCCACAGGGAAAAAAACACCACAGTACTACGTAAAGACAGGCAACTAAAGACAGACACATGTAAAGCAAACATATTAAACCAACAATTCAAATCTGCCTTCACAGCTGAACGAGACTGTTCCATATTCAAGAAAGGACCTTCACCACACCCAATCATTCCAGAGATCCTCATCCCACAACAATAAGAAGAAAAAACTCCTCAGCAACTTAAACCCCCACAAAGCAACAGGACCAGACAACATACACGGCAGAATAATCGAAGAACTACGCGATATAACAGCACCTACTCTCACAAAAATGTTCACTCGTTCACTCACTTCAGGTACACTACCAACAGACTGGAAACATGCCAACGTAAACCTTATATAGAAAAAAGTCGACAGATAATACCCATTCCACTCACATGCATCACATGCAAACTCGTGGAACTATCATCAAAAGCGCCACAATGACACACCTACAGAACAACAACATACCTTCAAAATGGATTTAGACCTCCAGGTCATGCGTAACTCAGCTCGACACATTTATACACTACCTCTCACAAAATAGCAACAATAACAAACAGGCAGACATGATCATCATGGACTTTGACAAAGCTTTTGTCAAAGTCCCACATCAACACATGCAGTACAAACTCGCATATTACGGCATAAACAGGTAACACACATGCATGGATCACAGATTTTCTCTCACAACGCACCCGAACAGTAATACTTGAAAGTAAAACACCAGACACAATACATATACCATCTATCATCAGGTGTCCCTCATGGAACCTGTTTGGGACCTATCCTTTTCCTCGTCTATATCAACGACTTCGTATGAATACAAACAACACAGTACACTCAGACTATTCGCAGACGACATTATCATATACGGTAATACCAAATATATTTGATATATAATCTGATTGGTTGAGGTTTTCTTTCATATATCAAAATTAATTGTCCAGTGTTTGTACACAGAATATGGCTTTCTGATTGGTTGAGATTTTTTTTCCATACCTCTATGAAAAAATTCCGGAAATGGCGCGAAATATGTGACGTCACAATACGGCCATTGACATTGCGTATTGATTTGTGAAAAAGAATCCCTTAAAAGATCAGTTCAATTGTACATAAAACATGTTTTAATTTTGAAAATCAATTTCAAAAATTGATAATAAGCATTGATGTCGACTAATTTTTAGTTTCATAGGGGTATGCGGATTCATACAGTTTGCAAACACATTTTTTGTCATACCCCTATTAAAATGTCATCAATGCTTAATTAGGCAAAATATACTGTGGCTGCTCAATTTCTTCCTAGTCAACGGCTCACAAATGTACGCCAAATCGTGACATTATGTATTCTTTCGTCCATTATGACGTCATGCAACATGACGGAGAGCTATATACAAATCTTAATTTTCATCATTGTCGTTTGTAAGCAGTGTTCTGATAGGTCAAATCAGAAATTGATATTTAGTGAAAAATATCACTTTTATAAAAATAATTTTCGATATTTCACTGGTAAAAAAAGGTAATAAAAAACAATTCAAAACAAGGACAACACAATAAAACTACAAGAATATATAAATGCTGCAGCACATTTGGAAACCGAGTAGTGATTCATCAAGTTTCACCGAGACAAATGCAACATCATAAACGTAACACCAAAACGAAACAAAATACTCGACGATTACACTCTTCACAATCACACACTCCAACAAGTAGACTCTAGTAAATGTTTAGGCCTTGCACTACAAAACAATCTAAAATAGAACACAAACAATAACAACATCGCCTCCAATGTAAACAGATCACTAGGGTTTATGAAACGCAATCTTAAAATTAACTCACCACACGTAAGAGAAAAAGAATACAAAGCACTAGTCAGACCCAAACTGGAATACTGCTCTTCCATATGGGACCCCTATAACAAACCAAATTCAACAGATAGAAAAAAAACACATCAAATACCATAACACTAGTTTTGTCACAGACATGATATACAATCTTCAATGGCCAACACTTCAAACACAACGGCTACAATCCAGACGTATACTCTTCTACAAAATAATACATCAAATAGTAGCTGTGGATTAAACATCCATTCTCATCCCAGCAGACATCAAAACTTGACATGCATACAGGCACACATTCAAACATATCCCTGCTACGAAGGACACAATGTCATTCAGTGGAATCTCCTTCCTGTAGCGGAAGTACAATCCACTGCACCTGAGGACTAAATGGCACATATTTACTAGGTAGCCCAAGAAGTCCTAATACACTGATCACCTAAATTTGTTTTACCCTTTTATTTCATCTACACTTACAAATTGATAAAAAAAAACATTACTGTAAATAACCCCTCTAACATATTAAGCCAATGTAATCGCCATTTCTGACGGAATTGCTCTATCAATCAGAGGAAGTAACAAACGAATGTACCAATGTATTGCACGTATCTGTGATAATGAACAGTGTTGCGGATGTACACACCAAAGCTTCTGTCTTGGTGAAAACGAATGAGTTAACATGTTTCTCTAATTTCACAGAGCTACCAATTTATTAACGTTTAAATGTTTCGCTAATTTCTCAGAGCTACCAATTTATTAACGTTTACATGTTTCTCCAATTTCACAGAGCTACCAATGTATTAACGTTTACATGTTTCTCTAATTTCACAGAGCTACCAATGTATTAACGTTTACATGTTTCTCTAATTTCACAGAGCTACCAATGTATTAACGTTTACATGTTTCTCTAATTTCTCAGAGCTACCAATTTATTAACGTTTACATGTTTCTCTAATTTCACAGAGCTACCAATTTATTAACGTTTACATGTTTCTCTAATTTCACAGAGCTACCAATTTATTAACGTTTACATGTTTCTCTAATTCCACAGAGCTACCGATTCATTAACGTTTACATGTTTCTCTAATTCCACACAGCTACCGATTTATTAACGTTTACATGTTTCTCTAATTTCACAGAGCTACCAATTTATTAACGTTTACATGTTTCTCTAATTTCACAGAGCTACCGATTTATTAACGTTTACATGTTTCTCTAATTTCACAGAGCTACCGATTTATTAACGTTTACATGTTTCTCTAATTTCACAGAGCTACCGATTTATTAACGTTTACATGTTTCTCTAATTTCACAGAGCTACCGATTTATTAACGTTTACATGTTTCTCTAATTGCTCAGAGCTACCAATTTATTAACGTTTACATGTTTCTCTAATTTCACAGAGCTACCAATTTATTAACGTTTACATGTTTCTCTAATTTCACAGAGCTACCAATTTATTAACGTTTACATGTTTCTCTAATTGCTCAGAGCTACCAATTTATTAACGTTTACATGTTTCTCTAATTTCACAGAGCTACCAATTTATTAACGTTTACACCAGGGTTCCTTGGAGCTGAGACTGCATCGATAGTTTGGGCACCAACAACATATAGATGTGAATATATCCTATACTTAGGACATAGATGTGAACATAACGTAGGTGATATCACATCTTCCTTAACCGATTCCGACAACTAATCATGGTGTACCTACATTGTACATCCTATTCGATATGAAACCATTCTACCTTTACCGCTATGACCCACTCATTTGATTTTCTTTCCCAACCTTCAATCCCTTTATTTATTACAGTCAATAATACATGGCGTATCCGTATGATATCAGCATAATTTAAATTATCCTCCTAAATCTAGGAACTAGTATGCTCGTCCTATTGTGAAGGAAGGGAGACAACTCCCATCAGTTGTAACTTTACCGCAAAAATTGATATTTCTCGGTCTAATTCATCTGATGTACACTATTCTTACACGTATCTTTCATATCGTACTCTTAATATCCGCTTCATGAATAAGTGTCATTCGATATTCTTGTTAAAAATAGCTTTATCTAACACGATCACGGGGGTTAGTGACTGGTTAGTGGCGTATACGTAGCCCCAGGGTGTAACTCCAGCTCAGAGGTAAATTTGATATGATCCATGAACGGACCTTATTGTGTTCAGTTCGACTATGTCAAATCACTTTTCTTTCAAAACTATGAAAACTAACAAAAAAATCTTGTAAATCTTTTGTTTCAGAATTAAAGGATATATATATATATATCTTTTTGTCGAAGAGAGTGGATTTTGTTTTGTCAAGTACCTACCACAGAAGGGCAGTCATTTCACCAGAGGTTGCGGCTTGTCAGACTATCGGAGGGGGTTTTCGTACACGCTGAACATATTTCCACATGGCTGAACGCCATGTTGACATACACATTCAGCTGGGTGGAACGTTTTATAGGTGTAGTCCCTGCGCACTTGGTTTAGTTATATGTCTACAACTCATTAACGTGTGTCGTGTATACTTGTCTCGTTGATTTGTTGTAAGTTCCTATCAATGCCTCACTTTCCGGGTATTATGTGTTATAGGTTACCTGGATGAAATGAACCCAAGTCTATTCTGAGTTGTCCTAAAACTAGCCCGAGAGGCTACATAAACATGGCCACAAATATGGATGACGTTACGGCTGTCTTCGCCAGATTTAACATCAGGTCTGTAGAGGATATTATCAGACTACCAGATATGAAATCAGTTCTCATGCTGATGCGGAAGCTTGGATTGACCACAACTGGAATCAGAAGGCATCAGGATGCCGAGAGGGTACTTCTTACCTACTGGAGAGAACACATTATACAAAAAAGACAAGTAAGTCAGTATACATGAAACCGACATTGTACCGCTTTATATAACCGACATATGTACTTATATACTATATCCTAAACCCACCTATACACCATACCTTATATATCATAATCTAAACACGCCTATCCACAATACCTTATATATTATAATCTAAACCCACCTATACACCATACCTTATATCATATCAAACCCCACTAGACACCAGACCTAGATCATAATCGAAACCCACTAACACCTACCTGATATAGAATCAAACCCACCGATACACAAGACCGAAGACCTAAGCAAACCCACGACAACAGCCGGAGAAGCAGAAGCGAAACACAAAATAGACGAGAGAAGAAAACCACCAGTATACAGACCGAGGAGAGAAGAACCATAAAACGGAGAGTGGCAGAGCAACCAAACAACGGGAGAGAGGAGAAGGATAAACCCACCGGACATCAGACCGAGATAGGAAATGAACCCACCGAGACACCAGACCTAATACCTAAGCGAAACCCACCGTATACACCAGACCTAATATAAATAAAGAGAGACCCATATATGGAGAAAGCTTAAAAGCAAATCAAACCAGAGTACCAGACCTATGGAGTAAGAGAACTAAACCCACCGAGACACCAGACCGGAGAGAGCAGAAGCGCAACCCCCCTATTACACCAGACCGGAGAGAGGAGATAGCGAAACCCACCGGAGACATCAAGGACCGGGATGAGACGGCGAAGCGAACACCCACCGAGACAACAGACCGGAGAGAGCAGAAGCGAACCCAACCGAGATCAACAGACCGGAGAGGCAGAAGCGAAACCCACCCGATACACCATACCGGAGAGAGAGAAGCGAAACCCACCTAGACACCAGACCGTAGAGATTAGTAATCTGAACCCTCCTATACACCATACCGTGATAGATGAGAAGGAGAAACCCCCCGGGACATCAGACCGTAGAGAGGAGAAGCGAACCCACCGACGAGCCACCAGACCTGGAGAGACGCGATAGCGGAAACCCACCGGCTGCCACCAGACCGGAGAGAGTAGAAGAGAAACCCACTGAGAGACCAACCGGAGAAAGCAGAAGCGAAACCCACCCGATATACCATACCTTATATATCATAATCTAAACCCACCTATACACCATACCTTATATATTATAATATAAACCCACCTGTACATCATACCTTATATACTCTAATCTAAACCCACCTATACACCACACCTGATATATTATTACTTAAACTTGTATTTACCCCGTACATTTTATGTTGAAAACTCTTTATGCACGTCTTCGTGTTATCCACGGTACATATATGCTTTCTGCAATTCCAAGTCAATTTAATTGATCGTGACTTGCATGTCTGAGCTGTAAACGATTGTAATTATTTCGTCTACCTGGCCAGGTAGTTACATCTGTAAACAATTTCGAGTTTGTTGTGCCTACTAGTCCATGGGGTTCACTGCCATAAAGTTGCAATTACATGGAACCTATGAACAAGATTAATTGATGTTCGGATTGCTTATGTATATGACATAATGCACAATAACACACTGTCAATCAATTTAAGTAAGCAGTTTCACAACAACTGTGTTTAAAAAATTGCTGTTAATGAATGTACGACGGACGATGGCAGACCTGAGGTGAAGTTGAAGTGTTGAAGTTAATAAATTTACTATCAACGGGTAATGTTAAAGAATTAAATAATCTGGGCAAGTTTTTATACCAAGCATCGTAACTATGTACGTTCTACTCTGTTGGCTTCTAGTAACTAGTAGTTTGATCCATACTATTCATTTTCCTTATTGAGTCGCATATATATATATATATATATATATACAAATATATGCATGCTATAATGCCATATGCCAGTGCATTGCTCTACCCGAGCTGACTTGTATTATTTTCTTGTATTCTTGTAATTGTATTATGTCGGTGAGATTATACTCTCAAGATTAATAAAGAATTGTATTGTATGATTCGAATAACATGTTGTTTCCTTTTCCTCCTAGCCCCACCCCTTTCCTTGTGACCTGCTGTAGGTAGGGTATATGAATTATACCTGCTGCCCCCATTGCATGATCATAGGTGACTAAATATGGGATCTGATATTTTTCCTGATGTCTAGCAACTTTATTATTTCTTACGTATCCTTTGACATTGCCTCACTTTTGGCCTTTAATTGAGAGTTAGTCCCTGTCAGGAAGGCTTTGGGTGTTGTCCCCTGGCCGAGACATATCAGAGTTTATACAACTATAAATTGGTTCCCTTTGTATCATTGTCTCTCCCCCTTCCCGAAATATATTCTTTAATGACGTCTATATGATCTATGTATTTGCTATATAATCACAACATAAACGTCTCGCCTATTCAGGTTTCAGGGCTGTATATAAGTACCGTTATGATTAGTAATTCTCGAGAAATTTCAAACACTAAATACACATGTTATTGTGATAGGTAACGGTAAAGAACTGTGTGTGAACACGCTAACGACCGCGGGTAGGGCACATACACATACAGGTAATAGATCCTAGGTATGCATTATTCAAACACAAAAGACGGTGGTTAAATAGTCACTCGACGAACCAGGAAGCCGACACGCTCATTCCAATTTACTACATGTTACACCATTGTAAATGTACAACATGGATGATCTTCTCTTTCTGCCATAAGAGTTTAGATAATCATTACAGTACTTGGAGGTACAATGGCGACGAGCTCTCTGAAGTCTGTGTCCGGCCCAGAGAGATACCAAGTGTCGTGTGTAGATGACATCCTCAGGATTCCGGACATGAGAACAGCACGAGATCTTATGAAGGACTGGAACATTGACACGCGCGGGGTTAAAACTAAGGATGAAGCTCTCAAACGGCTCATTGATGTTTGGAAGAATAATCCACACAATGTTCAGAAACAGGTCAACTGATATAATACTGTCTTTTGTGTTTTAGATATATTTGTTAGAATTATATCATGCATGTCAAGTGCCTTTACATACACACTATAAACAGACATGAGACATGTGTTGAGTTCATGTAGAAGTAATACGTGTGTTTGAATATCGTGTTGATGTCAAATGTATTCTATAAATCCTATACCATACCTACATATTCTGATTTAGTATCGGAAGCCCTGTGTATTGTCCATGTCTGACTATCATTCTATTGATATGATTGTACCACATTCTAAAATGTTGCCATGGTTGTGAAGGGTGCTTTTTAAATGCCCTGATTTAATAGACATGTACAGCTTTATCCTTAAACATACATGTACACATACATTGTAAAACTACTGATTGCCTCCCATTGTTACATGTACATAGAATACGTGTACAAAGGATTTTATTTCTTTGGTACATTTTAATTGATATTGTATGATATGCTGTAATATATATGTATTAATATGTATCTGTTATATTGTTCTGGGTATAGTGAATATATTTATCAATTCTTTATTTTTAGAGAGAGAATGGCTTCAAACAAGCTTTGTCTGACGACATCAAAAACCGGAGAATTCTGTCGGATAAATATGACGAGGTGGTTGAATACTACAAGAAACTTCCAGAACAGCACCGTCGTGACCTTGACCAGTTTTTCAAGGGCATTGTTGAGACAGTGAAAACAAAGAAGGGCGAACTGGCCAGTAGTGACTGTGCTATTCTTGTTGCGGGTATGTATTTGTACATTAATAGTGGAACCAAAATAATTGCCAAAAAAAAACATCTTACATCTAGATGGGTGGTGTTCCTTGCAGGTTGGGCGTAGGAATTTTACCTGCTGCCGCCATTGCCTGGTCATAGAAGGCGACATAATTTGAGGTCTTACGTTTAATCGTCTTTTTAAAACATACTGCCTCACTTTTGGCCTTTGGTTGAGCGATCGCCCTTGTAAGAAAGACGTTGGTTTCTGTATTCTAGCCGGGCATACTATAAAAAGGTTGTTTTATGGCACCGGATGGGGTGTCCTTCTAGGTGTTTCATGTCACCGGATGGGGTGTCCTTCTAGATGTGTTTTGTCACCGGATGGGGTGTCTTTCTGTGTTTTATTTCACCGGATGGGGTGTCCTTCTGTGTTTTACATTTGTATGTCACCGGATGGGGTGTCCTTCTATGCAAAATATTACTGCATTACTGTCATCACCATGCCAGTTTCGTCCATTTGAGAGGATTGATAGTGACATGGGTCACATATTCATCAGTTTGAACGTGTGTTTTCACAGAATACTGAATTAATGAATAAACCCTGTTATTCCCTATATGATATATAATACAACTATGTCCTCTCTATATTTCCATGAGACATACATGTATACCCTATCTTATAATACAAATACTTTCTTTGTCTTTGAACGAAAGTACAATGTGCGTTCTCTGAAGTTTTACAAAGTCTGCATTACATAATTATGTAGGAGAGACGTCTGCAGGAAAGAGCAGTTTCATCAATCTCCTTCTCGGCAAGGACCTTTTACCAACAAGTGATCTACAATGCACAACCTCCATCTGTGAGATCCGATACTCACAAAGCGGTAAAAAGTATGCTGTGCTGCACCATCGCTCCATCGACAAACAAAAACGCCGACCAGAAACTATAGACCTGGAGCATGACAAGGGTATAGATGTTCTATCAAAGGTTGTCATTGAGCTCGACGGCGAAACCGACGAGAGTCCATACTCTCGAGTGGAGATATTTTGGCCTATTGACACTCTAGAGGTAGGTCTTTAATGACGTGATCAGTCACCTTAACGCGTATTTCATGTTTGTATGTGTTTCTCTTGTGTTTTTGGTGATCTTGAATTTTAATTTACGGTTTTGTTTACGCATGAATTCTTTTCATTTATCAATGCATTATACAAATTACAAACAAGATAGTGACACATTTCAAAACAAATTCAGAGGAAGATACAGTAGAATAAAACAAATGCACCATTTAGCTTTTTTCGTTCTTCTATGACTCGTGAGTGATTCTACGCCTCGAAAGGTAAAGCTCAATATGTTGCACATTTTTATGGTTTAGTGCTTCCAGTACAGAATAGGTTTCGATACATTTGTAATATGTGAGGAGTCATATGATGCAATTTTCCATGCAGTCTGGAATAGTGATTGTGGATACACCTGGTATAGGGGCAAGTCGCCAGTTGTCTAAGCGTGTTGAAAGGTTCCTCTCCAAATCATTTGGCTTTATCTACATCATCAACAGTTCAAATGCCGGAGGAATACAGAAAGGCAGGGTGAGTAATTTAACTGTTATCTAGCAAATTATTATCCTTATTCTGCAACTAGCATTCGCATTGTCGGAATATACCTACCACATATTTATTGCTGTATTCGGCAATGACGGAAACAACTGCATTTTAGAATCTAAGCATGTGCGTTAATTTGACTAATCTACTTCCATGTGAAACAACGTATATAAGGCGAGCATATTTGAAACATTACTGATACCGTTTCACCTAAAAATGCTCGCTTTTGATTATTGTTGCAGGATAAATACATTACATGGTAAGTGTCTTTAAATATAATCTGTATATTTGGCTGTATACTTGCCCGCGCCAAAATACGGCTTATTTTGTTTAAGACACTAACCAGGAATTTTGCAATAATACATACAATAATGTACCTGAAAGTCCCATAGTCCCAAACAAATATATATAAATGTTTACATTTTGGTTTCTTTACAGGAAATTCCCAAAATAATAACTGGGTCCGACGGACCAAGTTTCTATGCAAATTAGTCCCATAATGCATCGGGTGGGTTGTCACTCAACACAAAATGGCAGAAAGCCAAAAGCGTAGGCCTGCCAAAACGCAGACAGATTTTGCCAAAAAAGAAACGCAAAAGGCGCTGAAATCGGCGAAACCCCAGGATTCCCTTTGGAAAAGAATTGATTCGTTCGAAGAAAAAGTAATAGACTCGAATTTCGATTTTGCCGGACGTCTTTCGGGTTGCTGGTTAGTTTTTTCCGTATACCTCAAACATTGTCGATTTTGTAGCCTCAATCTCGGCTCCGTGACAGGATCGCGATAAAGGTAAATGCGGCGAGTTATTTCTATGCACTGATGTCGCAAGGATTTCCCCGGTGAAACGTCTAGTTCAATGGTCATTTTGATGTAAGGAGAGCGTGAATAAGCATCTTAGCTTGATATTAATGCACGTGTGCAACTAGAGTTGTAGGTTGTTTGGGAGTACTCGGCTTTAAGATACCCACGACATATTGTCTGTATGGCAATATCTGTAATAAGTGCGTATGTTTCAGTTAAAGGACTTCCTAAGGCTAGTTACCACATCCGTTGACGAGGACTTCAACCCCCGAGCCACTATGTTTGTGTGCAACAAATGGGACACCGTACCAGAGAGTGACCAGGGGGATGTCTATAAGAACACCATTGCACAGCTCAAACGCTGTTACCCTACTGTCAGGTTGGACCAGATATTCCGCCTGTCTACGTCAGAGGTGTGTATGTCAATCGTATTCAAATTGTTGAGAAGTATCAGTGGTAATAGTCAGAGGCTGCTTGTATTATATTCGATTCATTCAGATTTCTCTCCTGTTTTACATGTTCAATATTTCTCTGTTGCTCCGTATAATGTGTTTTCTCTGTCAACCAATAGGGTATGGCAGATAACACGTGCCGGTATTTTGAAACGAAAGTTGACCAGAACTACTTTTACATATCGTCTCTGCTGTGTGTAAACATACGAATGTGAAAATGAAAAAGTGTGAGTGGAAAAATCCAATGCCTTATCGATATGAAAAGGAAGTTTACACTTCGACGGCTACAATTATGACCCTCCGAGTCTTGATCGATCTACAATTGTCTCTCCGGTCAGGGATCGCCCTCGAAAAACTAACCGTGCCCAGGGAGACAATTATGGATTGATCCCGACACAGAGGGACATGATTATTTCTTATACCGAACGAAACTGAATAAAAGTAAGTTTGATTGATAATTCAATCAATATATAGAACCTTAAAAAATAAATCAACATTTTTAGATATCAATTGATCAATTGTTCACATTAAGATGACGACACAGCAAGTGATGTAAGGTGTAAATCCCTTGAATGGAAGCACCAAGGTTTGAAATTTCCCTGTCGTATCCTCTAGGTGTTAATACATTCTTTCATCGTTGGCTTCATTACGGAAATTTACAATTTAGAATGACATAGACATTTTCAATATAGAAGGATACATGGAACAAACTAACGGGACTGATGTGAATGATAATGAGATTTTTTTCTATATATATTATTAAACATTTCAACCTATTTTGTGTCGCTTACGCTGAATGCGTTTATACATGATGCTATATCCGGTTAAGCACAAAGCGTTTATTTCAAATCGACATGCAAAGGACAATAACTCCTGCTCATCTTTTGACTCTAACGAACACATTGACTTTCCCTCGTGGTAAACCTATCTAAAAATGAAGAAGTTGACTAACAGAAAACCTGTTAAATCATGTTTGCTTGGTTTAAGGACTTTTAAATTTGTCCATGGTAGATAGTATGCCAGATTTCAGATTTACATTTATCAATTATCATTCTGGTTAAAGAAATATTCTATTGAGCTTAAATATATTCGTTTTGGATTTTAAATTTTCCTGCGATATGTTATGAGGGTTAGACAAGGTTATTCACATAACTTGAACAGATATACGTCTACTCTTTTAGCTGATCTGGTCCGAATGACCAATGCTAGCTTATGTCCTACCTTGGCGTCCGGCATCTGTCCGTCTGTCAACTCAATTGACTTGTTCTGCATAA
Organism: Pecten maximus; assembly: GCF_902652985.1. Lineage (NCBI taxonomy): Eukaryota > Metazoa > Mollusca > Bivalvia > Pectinida > Pectinidae > Pecten > Pecten maximus. The sequence goes on from NC_047015.1 coordinate 19,818,414, forward strand.
CTGCTGATTAGAACTAAACTAAATTTAGTAGGAAGCATCCCTATGATGTGGTCTGAGGGGTGGGGCGGCCAAAACGGGTTCATTTCGTAATATTGATATTAACGACTTCTTCTCTTGAACTAAGCAATGCACGGTATTGATATTTCAGTGGTAACATCCCTAGGTGGCTGGGATTCAAATTTATACAAATGATTGGGCTGACCTCCCATGTGCCTGAGAGGCAGGGCAAAAATTAACAATTTGGCTATAGTGCCATTATAAACAGTTTGTTATATTTTTGAAACCGTTGATATTCCCAACCCTAACCATATGTAGCATTGCTTGGCATCAAGAGATAAAGACAATTCTGATATAAATAGGCCCGGGGTTTTCCCCCACCGTAAGGAAAGCAATGGATATTATCATCCCATAACCATATATAGCATTGTTAGACATCAAAAATAAAGCTATGAATGAAATGACCATGAACATTATTTTGACCTGTCGTCAAATCAACCAGGTGAGTGACACAGATTCTCTTAGCATCTTGTATTATCTATATCAATCCTTTATTAATGATTGAAAATTTATGATATAATTTGCATGCAGATTATTAGTTATTTTCTTGTCGATTCTTACACACACAAGTTGTGATATTTACAAAAAGCATCGCCGTTTCTTACTATAGCTGTAATATTTACAAGAATTATCGTCGATACTTCCACACTATAGCTGTGGTATTTACTGGAATTATTGTCAGTTCTTACAAAATATACAATATAGCTGTGATATTTACTAGATATAGTTGTGATATTTACTAGATATAGCTGTGGTATTTATTAGAATCATCTTCAGTTCTTAAACACTATAGCTGTGGTATTTACTAGAACCATCGTCGATATTTACACACTATACCTCGTAGCTGTGATAATTACTTGATTAATCGTCGGTTCTAACACACTATATCTGAGATATTTACTAGAGTCATCGGTTGTTCTTACACAGTATAGGTTTGATATTTACCAGAAACATTGTCGGTTCTTACACATTATAGCTGTGATATTTACTAGAATCATTATCGTTACTAACATTAGAGCTGTAGTATTTACTGGAATCATCATCGGTACTAACACTATAGATGCGAAAATTTCTGGAACATGTTGCGATTTTCTATCTACAGGCACTTAAAGCAATGAAATACGCCGGGTCTACTACGACAGAGCATGCTCTGATTCTCAAGGGACTAGAGCGCCTCCTACCATCTAGTTTGAAAAACCAAATAGCTTCACATTATGGGTGTGTAAAAAAGCATGTTTTTGAATTGTTCTTCTAACGAGGTCCAGGTTTAGGTTTATTTTTTAACGTCCTATTAATAACCAATGTCATTTAAGAACGTGTCTGATTTTGGAGGTGGAGGAAAGCCGGAGTACCCGGAAAAAAACTACCGACCTACGGTCAGTACCAGACACCTGCCCCACGTGTGTTTCCAACTCCAACTCGGGGTGAAGGGCTAGAGATAAAGTGTCAGGATACCTGACAACTCGGCCACCGCTGCCCTCTGTTTAAATGACCAGGTCAATTATCAATATCACGATACATATGTCATATGTCAATTGATGACGTACTGAGCGACAAAGAAAGGTTTTGAGAGGTAAAGAAGGATGATTATTGATAATTATGGGTACGTTTCATGCCTAAATGATAATGTGTCTATATATCTAAATTTGACTTCTTCTACTCAATTAGTAGTTGCCTACAATTTGACACATGGAACTTTTCGCATTATACATTTTCGAAAGCCTATATGCAAATATTTCCATAGATTCTGGATAGGGAAACATCTTTAGCGAAATCTCACCAACTCTACTGTTGTTCTTGTCCCTACTCGCTGAAAATTCAGGTACGGTTTGGTCATAGAAAGTTTGTAAGTTTTTCTCAAAAGGTTTACTGAACGCATTGTTTGTGAGGAAATAACCAGGAGAAATATACTTATCACAAGCAGGCAATAACATTATTTCAATGATGTACTTTGATGATATACAGTTTGAATGAATTCTAATGTACATCAGCTGCCTGTTGATGTGATGTAGATTCCCTTAATATTTATGACACTCACAACTTTGCCTAACATTATATTCAAACAGATGGATATCACAGGTGCTGAAGCGGTCTCACTACTCACTTAAGGTCGCTAAGTTGATGGACGCTAAAGGACTGGAAGAGAAAGAACAATTACAGAGGAGGTTGATGACGCAGATGGATCGTCTAGAGAGGGATGCTAAGTTTACTCTAGACAGTATGCGGAAGGAAGTAAAAGAAGAACTTGAGAGCCTGCACAGACAGATTGTCCGTCTTCTATCCAGAACAGATATCCTGTCTAACCTCTGTAAACGGAATGTTAAAGAATGTCCATCTGCTGAAAACTGGAAGAAAGTGGTGAAAAAAGCTGAAGACGAAATTTCAGCTAAATTAGTTGAAGAAGTCAACAAATATGATGATCAAAACGGCCTCGTCAAACATCTGAAGGACAAAATTGTTAAAAAGTTCAAGCGGGACTTTCAAATCATGGAAGACCAGATGCGAGATGTCGAAGGTAAATAATTTGATCACGTTATTTTAATCAGATTCCATAACAAGTACTAATTGTAATGGGAAACCATTACAGATGTCCCCAAACGCCCCCGCAGTCGCACAATTATGTTCGGCATCACTCAATATTCCTATATACCAAATTTCATTGAAATCGAACAACATCTAAATTTAGACCAATCAGAACCCTCAGTATGGTTGCTATGGCAACGAAACCCATTCAGTTGATTTTGGAGCCCCCTTATACCCCTACATACAAAATTTTATCAAAATTGGACAATATCTAAATTTAGACCAATCAGAGGTCAGGAAATGGCGGCCATTTTATTAAAAAGTGAAAGTGAGGTTACAAGAGTGACCAGTGTCCCATGATGTACCTACGTACCAAATTTCATCAAAATCAGACAATATGTAAATTTAGACCAATCAGAGGCCAGGAAATGGCGGCCATTTTGTTAAAATGTGGAAGTGAGGCTAAGGGAGTGACTGGTGTCCCATGATGTACCTACATACAAAATTTCCTTAAAATCGGACAATATCTAAATTTGAACCAATCAGAAGCCTCAATTTCGTTTCCATGCAACGGACGGTTTCGTAAGTGGTACCTTTGTGTTTGCCTTCCCTCAATACCCCTATGTAACAATTTTCAGCTTAATCCGACAAGATCTAAATTTCGACCAATCACAGGCCACCATTTCATTACCATGGCAACAGATCTTTTCGGAAATGTTACCACGTTATTCGGCATCCCTAAAAACCCATATACACAAATGTTCACTGAAATCGGAGACCGAAATCTAAAAACAGGAAGTGGGCTCTGGCGGCCATCTTGGATGTCCGATCGCGAAAAAAAACACCTGGTTGCACACCCCCATACACTAACGAGTATGTCTGTGAAGTTTGATGATGATCCGCCCTGCAGTTTCTGAGAAAGTGTCGGAAACCTCCGCGGCGGAAGAAAGTGGAAGAAATAATTAAATAAGTATTTATATAATAATCCGAATTTTTATGTTAATGACCGTAGCGACTAAACAACAACTGTTCTGAATACATTATGACAAAATTAGATGATCTGACCACACGGGAACCGTGTACGATGTTTACTTGCCGAAATATACGCATTTTAATTCCAATCCAAACCGCCTCACAGCTTCGGGTCGCCATCTTTGCTCAAATCAAAACATCTGTGCGTTTGAAAGAGTCAGTACTGCAAAGCTTCTAAATGATCTTGTGTTACAAATTTGAAGATTATGATAGAAACGAAATATGGATTTTAAAATAATTTGATTTAAATTACTTATGCATTAGGTTAGCGAATCGAAGCAATTATTTACAATGCACTCTAACGTTGTACTCAATACTAATCACAATGTTTTTATTTAGACATTTTCTATATCTTTCGCTTCATATCATTTTAAGAATTGATTTAGATTTGATGACGTAACATTAAGTCTACAGGCTATAGAATCAGGCATCTATAGTCGATAAATGGAGGTTTGGAGTGGATAACACTTCGGTCCATTAGCTGTATGATATTTCGTGGCGTCGGTTATTAGAACGTGACACGGAAAGCACAACGATAATAAAAACAGAAGATCATTGAACATTCCCGGATTATTTTCGCAATTTTTGAGACACCAATGTGCTAAAATACAACGGAAAGTAACACAGATTTAAACATAGCTATCGTATCGTAACCTATGTAGTTGGACTAGACCTACTTTCGTTTTATAGTTTACGGATATGGTCATAAAAATAATTCATATTCTGAACCATAGTCGATCTAATTACTTAATTGCGGGGTATTTCTATCAAGTATATTTGTACTTCTCATGTACAGGGTGCATCTTTGTTTAAAATTGACTGGTCTGCAGGTCTGACCTGACTCCCTCAGCTGACCCTGTCCACAGGGCCACGTTAATATCGTATCCTTTTGTAAACACCTCATAATAAATGTATCAACGGCAGAATCGTCTGGATTACAATTTTTACCGTTTAAATACTTTAATATATAAATACTTATTACCGGTTAGCTTGTAATAATAATAATAAGAAGAAGAAGAAGAAGAAGAAGAAGAAGAAACGGAGCAAAAACAATATGTCCCCCCACTTCGTTTGGGGGACATAATTATGAATTTAAAGGTTTTGAGCGTTATTAAATGAGACAGCACTTAAACATATGAAGTTCAAATGATTTAGTGTAAGTAAGTACACAAAATATCTGCAACATGAGTTGTCAAAGAAATGTGCTGCAGTTTGATATATCTAGTGGTTATCTGCATTCATTTTTATTTTCCTTCTTTGTCAGTTGTACTACTCCCTGGCGATAAACGTGCTGTATCAGACTTTCACAAATCCATGAAAAGACCTGCACCTGTGAAAAACGTGTTCCAGAAGGCAGGTAAAAATCAGGGAGGCAAGCCCAACGATCTCAAACAAATTGGGAACGCAGTAGCTTGTGCTGGATCATTGAATACGAAGTCTAAGGACATACGGGGTATCTTTAAATCCTACAGCAAACGAGACCCCGTGAAGACCATGGAAGACGCGACCATATTGTTTATCAAGAGCATAATAGACGGAAACCTGCTAAGGGCAAAGCTCGATCTTTTTTTGAGCCGATACATCAAAGGTATAGATGATATTGCTAAAATGATCCCAGATCTTCTCAAAGCGGATAGAATATTGATGGATACTTTGAAAAACGAGATGAAGGAAAATAAAGGTCTTCTGTCAAATATATATCCCGAACTCCTTCGCGATATAACCAAGAAGCAGGGACAACTAGACATGTTCTATATCAGATGTATTATGGAATCCGACTTCAGAATGAGGGAGCTAGAGGTAGACAAATCCAGGTCCCTTGGGAGTGGGACGTTTGCTGACGTATTTATGGGAACACTTAAACCACCTGGGGAGGTGGCTACAAAAGTAGCGGTCAAAATCAACAAAGAGACCATTAATGCCTTCAACGTGAGCGACCTTCTACTAGAAGACCGAACATTGCGGTATGTAATAGTTATAAATACATGTTATTCGTTAATGGACATTCCTTAACGACGTAGTCAATCATTTCGTACTCCAATATCGGTTCACTTTTCCTAAAGTGAGAAAATAATATATACATGTACAATATTTGAGTTGCCATAGATCCCCTTGTCGGAAACTTGACTCTATGTATCAGCGAATATTATGTTTATAAATAATGTACATGTATATACCCAGTTTGTTACTCTATAATCACAATTTTATTTCGTTGTTCCACCAATGTATACATGCTGACATCATGAAAAAAACTCTTTTAATTTCATGTCTTTAACAGAGATCTGAAACATAAAAACATTGTCACCTATTTCGGATCCGTCCTCAGCGAGACTGAAAAATCACAGATCAAATGGATCATGCTATTAGAATGCTGTAAGGGCACACTGAAGGACGTGTTTTTGGAGGAGTCATTTGGAAACCCTGGCAAACTTGGGAACAGACGTAATGAGCAGTTACATGCCATGCGAAATATGTGCCGGTATGTAGTTGAGCTTTGTCATGGACTACAGTACTTGCATGGGAAGGATTTGGTGCATAGAGACCTTAAACTGGAGAATGTGCTGGTAAGTTTGCTAATACACAGAAAAAATCATTTTAGGGAGGATGTCTACCTGGGCTGAAGAAATTATTTCCTTGCTAAATCATGCAGCGGTCCTTTTCGGATGTCCACTTTAAAATAGTGTTATCATACGCTCATAGATGCATTGTACATATACATTTCCATGTCTGTTTGAATATCAGTTTTCGATAGATACATGTACATCTTCATGTGTCATATCATATCTGTTTTCTGTGTCGCTCTAACACTAACACAGTTACACCAAACCTAATTAAAATTACACTAATAATTTCCGCTCCTCTAAGATACTCTACGATACAATGCAATACAAGATCTAACAATAACCTGTAGGAGGTCATCTCAGCATAACATTTTAGGTCAGCCAAACAGCGCGCCGCCTATAAACTTATCGGTGTTTTTTTTTTTTTGTATTCTTTGGAAGTATAAATACTTACGTAACGTTCCAGAGGAGGTATTCCATTTCATTTCACCGAGAATACCTCAACGAATTTATAGTTTAACAAACGTGTGCTGCCTGTTTGTTTTTTCTTAATCGTACGAGAGATAGACAGTGAAGGCATCAGCGTCGTGAAAAAAAATATATTCAGTTTTAAAGGAATAACGTGTACGGTTACGATTTTTGAAATCCAGTCGCCAATACAATCCGTCCTGTCGATGAGATATTGTTTAATCGTTTTTTGTTATTTCAATGTAACGTCCAGAGGATTAGCAACTTCTCTTATTACCATGGCCATTAAGATAATCTACCAATAAAGTTTGTGAAATTTTGCGTATTTCAAATCAAGCGCTGAACTGAGTCCTAAATACTAAGGAGACGCAACATAAGGTTTGATTGACTAATGACGCCATTGATCAGTTTTCAATGGCTTACATTTGAGGCTCAAAGATCATTCTGAGATGACCTCCGACGGGATATTGTTAGATCTTGTATTACAGCGTATCGTAGGGTATCATAGAGTATCGTAGAGGAATGGAATTTACAAGCCTTATTTTAATTAGATTGAGTTACACCTATATGAACACCAAATCATATTATCTTACCGAACGAACATTTCCTGCATATAAGTGAACTTTTGATATGCCAGTGTTAATAAAACTAACTTTTGAAATGAACAAAAAACAAAAAACAAAACTCAACAGATCTAAAAATTGATGTTAGATATGTTTTTGTCTAGGTATCTCTGGACGGAACTGTAAAGCTGACTGACGTAGGTCTGACAAAAGGCGCCCAGATGATATCGGGAACTATCGCAGGCTCCCCTGTTTATATGGCACCGGAGGTACTAGTGACACATGATATATACGACCACAAGGCGGATATCTATAGCCTCGCTATCATGCTGTGGGAGATGTGGTACGGTATGGATGCCGCAATTCATATCCAACACTACATCCACAAATCCCTGCAAGAGTCGGTCGGGGGTGGTCTCCGACCAAATATGTCAATCCAGCACCGACCCCCTGACGACTGGATAAGCGTGATCGAGAGATGCTGGGCTAAAGATCCTTCGGCAAGAATGGAGGCTGCAGCTGTTGGCAGCTTCTTCGAAAAATTTTAAAAGTAAATTAAGCATCAAAATATGGAATTAGTCAACTCCTCCACAAGAGAAGGCTTATCTTGATGATTAGGATGGACTCATTTGCACAGGATACGGATTAATGTAGTTCTACTAAAGCTTATCTAATCATTTTTGCGTTGCATTTAGCAATACGTTTTAGGTATTTTTCGCAACAGTGCTTCTTTCTCATACCAAACTATTGTCAGGATTAAATAAAGTTGAATGTGCATGCTTTGTTATTCGTACGAAAAAGAAAAGCCACCGAATATGTTTTTATATGCTCGAACATAGAATTGAAAGCGTTAGATCGCCACCTTTGAATGTTTGAATGTCATATATTGATTCAATTTCTGATCTGTGTCGCAGTAAAATGTATTAATGTTTGTATGATCTTTTTATCTTTTGAATAATATTTGAAAAGAATGATTGCATCTAGTAAAAGGAAAATGTCCAAAATAATGAATGGTTATTAACACCCTCCCACGATGTACAAGGCAGTGTTGTCAAAGCAACACGATACATTTGCAAATATGTGTAACAATAGATTATTAAGTATTCTTCCCATGTATTAAAATTTAAACAATTGCATTCAAACGATCTATATACATGTGATGTATAGTTATTCATGTTTCTTTTTATTTTTTTGTTTTTTGTTTATTTTTTCAATTCCAAAATTTTATGTCTTTCTATCTTTGAAATTAAATGTATGTTTATGTACTTATTTGTAACCATAATGAGAAAAAAGCATATTTAACTGTCTTATGGATTTAGTTGATACGTCTATCGAGGGTAGATATTTAATTTCAGCAGATAGCTGCTATGTCTATTCATGTGTCTTTGTGTTGCTAACCAGACAGAAATACACTACCACATAACCAAAATAACGTCTTCGATATGTTTAACTAGACCTTATCTCGCCAGTATATCAATACTACAATCGTATAAGTCCCGCATATGAATACAACTACTGGGTTATGCAGTTGAATAGAATATGAACAACATCAACAATCATTTAATTTGAATGTGAATCAAGTTAGATCAACGATTAGTTTAATTCAATGGCAAGTAAATAACACAAGATCAAAAATCCGTTGAAATGAACGTTAATATCGTTATATCAACACTCAGTTAAAATGGATGTTTATATCGTTATATCAACACTCAGTTAAAATGGATGTTTATATCGTTATATCAACAATCTTTTGACATGAATGTTTATAACTCCATATCAACAATCCTTTGAAATGAATGTTTATAACTCTATATCAACAATCCTTTGAAATGAATGTTTATAATTCTATATCAACAATCCATTGAAATGAATGTTTATAACTCTATATCAACAATCCTTTGAAATGAATGTTTATAATTCTATATCAACAATCCATTGAAATGAATGTTTATAACTCTATATCAACAATCCATTGAAATGAATGTTTATAACTCTATATCAACACTCAGTTAAAATGGATGTTAATATCCTTATATCAACAATGAAATGAATGTTTATATCTCTATATCAACAATCAGTTAAATTGAACATAAATAAAGTTTGATCTGAATGTTAATATGGTTAGATCAGATGCGACACTAACTATGTCAATTCTCAGTATCGCGTTAGGCGACTTAAAAAGCACTACGTTAGACTAACCTAGCAAGACGCAATGTGAACTATTAATTTACCTGAATATTGGATAATAATTTCCTTACACAGGTGTTGTGTCTTTATAAAGTTATTCTCATTCATGTCACTTAAAAACAGAAATGTATCTTCTGTTCAACATATTGCATAAATCAATTGATCAGATGATTTTTCTGGACCTTGACCCCATGAGCCGATTCATGTCTTTATCGGGTATGACGAAATATGTCGTATATGTATGTGTGGTACGCTAATTTGTACTATTTAATTATATATTTACAAATACAATATTACATTTTACTTTTTTCGGCTTTGTTGTAAGTTGTTCTTCTTTATACAAATGTATATTACGTCTTGACATGCCAATTAAGGCATATCGAATGATTTAAACATGAAATTATGACAATCTAGAAAAGTCACGCTTGTTTGTTTAAAAGAAGTTTTTATGCTGAGTAGTAGTATTTTCTTTTAATCTGGTAGCGATTACCCGTCATGTAGAAATGGTTATCATTATCTTAAAGTATTTCTTTTTTCGTTACTTGGTATACTAATGATTCTAATTTAAAGAAATGGTAGTCCTTTGGTAAGTAGCGTTTGCTCTTTTGTCTGGAAGTGTTTATCTTTTCGTTCTTTCCTTTTCCCCCCTTTTTTCTGGTTGTCCAGTAGTGGTTTCTCGTTTGTGGTAAGTCCAGTAGTGGTTTCTCGTTTGTGGTAAGTCCAATAGTGGTTTCTCGTTTGTGGTAAGTCCAGTAGTGGTTTCTCGTTTGTGGTACATGTAAGTCCAGTAGTGGTTTCACGTTTGTGGTACATGTAAGTCCAGTAGTGGTTTCTCGTTTGTGGTAAGTCCAGTAGTGGTTTCACGTTTGTGGTAAGTTCAATAGTGGTTTCACGTTTGTAGTAAGTCCAGTAGTGGTTTCTCGTTTGTGGTAAGTCCAATAGTGGTTTCTCGTTTGTGGTAAGTCAAGAAGCGGTTTCTCGTTTGTGGTAAGTCCAGTAATGGTTTCTCGTTTGTGGTAAGTCCAGTAGTGATTTCTCGTTTGTGGTAAGTCCAATAGTGGTTTCTCGTTTGTGGTACATGTAAGTCCAGTAGTGGTTTCTCGTTTGTGGTAAGTCCAGTAGTGGTTTCTCGTTTGTTGTAAGTCCACTAGTGGTTTCTCGTTTGTGGTAAGTCCAGTAGTGGTTTCTCGTTTGTGGTAAGTCCAGTAGTGGTTTCTCGTTTGTGGTAAGTCCAGTAGTGGTTTCTCGTTTGTGGTACATGTAAGTCCAGTGGTGGTTTCTCGTTTGTGGTAAGTCCAGTAGTGGTTTCACGTTTGTGGTAAGTCCAGTAGTGGTTTCACGTTTGTAGTAAGTCCAGTAGTTTGTTCTCGTTCGTGGTAAGTCCAGTAGTGGTTTCTCGTTTGTGGTAAGTCCAATAGTGGTTTCTCGTTTGTGGTACATGTAAGTCCAGTAGTGGTTTCTCGTTTGTGGTAAGTCCAATAGTGGTTTCTCGTTGGTGGTAAGTCCAGTAGTGGTTTCTCGTTTGTGGTAAGTCCAGTAGTGGTTTCTCGTTTGTGGTAAGTCCAGTAGTGGTTTCTCGTTGGTGGTAAGTCCAGTAGTGGTTTCTCGTTTGTGGTAAGTCCAGTAGTGGTTTCTCGTTTGTTGTAAGTCCAGTAGTGGTTTCTCGTTTGTTGTAAGTCCAGTAGTGGTTTCTCGTTTGTGGTAAGTCCAATAGTGGTTTCTCGTTTGTGGTACATGTAAGTCCAGTAGTGGTTTCTCGTTTGTGGTAAGTCCAGTAGTGGTTTCTCGTTTGTAGTAAGTCCAGTAGTGGTTTCTCGTTTGTGGTAAGTCCAATAGTGGTTTCTCGTTTGTGGTAAGTCCAATAGTGGTTTCACGTTTGTGGTAAGTCCAATAGTGGTTTCTCGTTTATGGTAAGTCCAATAGTGGTTTCTCGTTTGTTGTTAGTCCAGTAGTGGTTTCTCGTTTGTTGTAAGTCCAGTAGTGGTTTCTCGATTCTGGTCTGTCCCGTTATTATGTTAGCTCTGGTAAGACTTTTTTTCCTTTTGTCTAGAAACTATTTATTAGTGTGTTGCTTCTGGTTTTGTCTATGGCAGATTTTTCTCATTGTCTCCTCTTCTTTTACCCACTAGAAGTTGTTTTCCTTTGTGTAGTTAAGTCATTCCTTTTTTGTCTGTTTTCAACTGAAGACGACGATCTGAAACAAAACAAGGGTAGTGCATCATGTTACTGACATAGTTCAAAAGTTGCGTACTTTCAATAAAAACACTACAATGACGTTGACATAGACAAGGAAGATAAACGTATATTCCATGACTTGATTCAAACTAAGTGTTCTTATAAACATTCACGTGGGCCATATCGTTAATGCCTTTTACATGAAAATAAACCATTCAAAAGATGTCTAAAAATAAATCCTTTGTTCAAACATTTAAAACCCTTGGCAATGTTGGTATCTACCTAGTATTTACTCAACATTTAAAATGATATATGAACGAATAGACTGAACAGTGAGGTAATGTACAGGTACATAGTCCGAGGGTTGGTATTTACGGTATGCGTCCCACTAGATCAACTGTTTTTGTCGTCATAGTCTTAAATGTTGTTATTGATCAGATGATTTAATTTGTTCTACAGTGTCATTGCATAATTGATACCGTGTGTTCATTATATTGATAGCTCCTACTGACTAATGGTGACACCATCCTACTCCAACCCAGAGTATCTGTATTGTCATAATTATCGATCTATTGATTTCAATTTAACAGTGTTAAATTCACGATAATGAAATATTGAGTATATTAAAACACAACTATTTAATGTTCCCCTTGGTGTCTTAACAACTAAACCAAAAGTCAACAAAAGACAGTCAATACGGTTGATTATAACGCTGTAAAGTACTTGGCATGCTAGATTCTAAGTCCACACTGGTCTCTTAACTACTAGTAAACAAGTGAACAAAAGCCATGTGATAACTACATGTGCAGAGATTTATATTTCGCATACATGTTTGTATACGGTCCTATTGTACCTTTTAAAGATTTTAGTATTTGTATCCAACCAATTTGTTTAAGAAGTTATCTACGAATATATGCTATCTAGTTTCATCGTTTCGTTCTATTATTCAGACATGTATAAGCACCTTCTACTAAAAGTACTATTTTTACTTCAGACCGCTATTAAGGATTGATGAGGTATTTGATCATGTAGGATATGTATCTAGGAAAAGTATGTCTTTCTGAGGTATATTATGTCCTCTACTTCCCGGGTTTCTAAGCTGAAGATGCCAAAATACTCCCGAGATGAAGGTGTCTCCCTCCTCAGTAATCCGGAGATGAAGGTGTCTCCCTCCTCAGTAATCCGGAGATGAAGGTGTCTCCCTCCTCAGTAATCCGGAGATGAAGGTGTCTCCCTCCTCAGTAATCCGGAGATGAAGATGTCTCCCTCCTCATTAATCCGGAGATGAAGATGTTTCCCTCCTCAGTAATCCGGAGATGAAGATGTCTACCTCATCAGTATTCCGGAGTGTGACTTCATTTTAATTTCTAGACTGATCAATATCTACTTCGTACTCTTAACATAGACGACTGATTATATATTTATTTTTCCAAAAATAATGTATTCAATAAAAAACCTATTTTGATATTAATTTTCCTCTCGCAAGAGTGCTTTATTTTCTTTTTTCTTCTTTTCCCTTTAAACATTACCAATGATATATGTAGATATAAACATGTATCAATATAATATTTTTTCTATTTTTAGCTACAAAGATCCGGTTTATCCGGTCGGCCCGTTGTTAATCACAAGCCTACATTATTATATCAACATGGTGCAATGTTATGCCAGTCTTCCGGGTTTACATAAGCTATTAACGCACGAACACACACGCCATCGCAATTAGACATTGAATAGTATGTTTAAATCGGTTGGTTGACTACTCGACTGAAGACACTAATATTCCAATACTACAATGTGTAAACAAAGGTGCCAAAAAATAGGACATCATTGAAGTAGGTCTAAATGGCGCATACGGACAAGTGTATAAGCTGCATAGGGGCGAAACGCCAAGGGGAAGGTGTGGTGAATGAACGGATATGGTTATGTTATATGGTACCATACAAAATAATTATTTCCTTCAAAACGTAAGCAAAAGTTAAAGTTTCATTTCTTGTGAATCTTTTGACGCAGAAGAACTTACTGGAATGTATTTCATTCCGTCACCTAACGCTGTAATTATTTGAGATTGGGGCTTTTGAGACTAACGTACATTGTATAGAGCTAGAGGTTGAATACAGAGGGCTATACTTTTGTATTGTTTTGGCTGTCGTTCTGTTCTTTGGCACTCTGTCATACTTCACACTTAGGTCATTACTTAAACTAGGCGAGATGGTATGTTTATGTATAAAAGTTAGGTCACGTTGACCTCCATTTGGTTTTTCCCATGCATGGCCTAGGTGTATCTCAGGCGATGCGGTGTGCCATGTATCAAAAGTTGATCACTTTGAGATTCATCCTCCATACAATGTTAATGTTTTGTCTTCTGTACTACCCGTCACTGAAGCTTCATACTGTCGGCATGCATTCATCGAGGCAAGACGATGTAGCATGTATCAAAAGTAGGTCATCCTGACCTACATTTTCACATTTATTCAACATCACCGAAATATTAACAAAACATATAGGGGACACTATCAGTGTTATTTAATAGTTTCATGAAGTGCCAGGTCAATCTCTAGAGAATTCAAAATCCTAGGAAGAATATGTATAGTTCCGAAGGACTCGATTGTCATGCTTCTACATTCATGTTCTAAGGGCGATCATAAGATCAGTCATGGTTGCAACATATGAGTCTTTGGATGTCGGCATCCAAACGATGCTTCAATAATCACTACAGAAGCCCACGCTATCAACCTCACACTTAAACGCACCAGAGCTAACTATGTCCATAATTCGGCTATATATCTTTACGAAAAATACCAGCTTGACTCTTGCCTCATGTTGATAAATTGTCATCAAAAATAAAATGGCATAATTACTTCCATCCACTGATCGTAAGCTGCATTTCACGGATTTTAAAAACATATACCGAATATCATAGTGGCCAAATGTATAGACAAAATACACTCGATAAAAGCAACTATCGGTGAAAAGTCTCCTTTCTATAAAGATAGTTGCCGAGATCAGCTTGTTCTTGTCCGTCATATATTATATATATATATAATAAAATATAAAGCCAAACACAGATCTGCTGTCTCCCTAGTACTTTCCGCGGCTACATTGTGCCGCTCTTCAGGGGATTATGAATTGTATTCGGTACATCATTCTATGACGTCATATATATGTATAACGTCTTCTCACCTGTTGAAGCGTCAGGATCATCATCAGTGCATCACATGCAATGAACCATTTGCCGCTAAACATTTCGTTTGGATTGTACAGTATTGATCAACAACATGTAAAAGATGGTTTCTATTTCAGCAAAGCATGCCTTTAAGTTCTATTTGAAACTGTCAAAAATATCAATAACATTTTGAAGTCATCGAAAGCTATCGGTTGGTGCCACAAGATATGACAACCATAGCCACATTCATCATTTTATCCTAAAATGCTGAAGCTTTTAAGGCTTTGGCTCTCAAAGTACAATTTACAGAACTTTACACACCCTGTAAATGACAAATGGACAATAAACGGTCAATCATTTGGACTGATGATTCATTCAATCTTTAGATGGATATGTAAGCAGCTTCGCAGTTCATTACTATCATCTTCAAAGTCATTTACAGTGAGGCATTCAAATAAACTATAATTAAATGTAATTGTGCATGGCGTTTACCTTTTGATGAAATTAATAAAATGTGTCTATGCATTACATTCCGTTACTTGGAAAATGTAATATATTGCAGACAATTACATTTTAAAAAATCCAATAACTTTATGCCTACAAACAATTAATTAGTCCGAATGTTTATAACTATATGTATCTGTATAACATACTGTATCATACCTGTTATCGACTGATAATCAGCATTCCTTGCTCTTTTGAAACACGAAGTTGAGCCGAACAAAATCCATTTTTTGTAAATACTACAATGTATCATAAGATTGAAGATCATCCAATCCCAGTGTTAGTTAATTTGTAAATTAACCAATGCCCAGTTTTGTAAATCGCACTGTTTTGTATTATCATTATTACTATTTTTTCTATAGATTAGTAAAGAGAACGTCCGTAAATACTTCAAAGTCGTCGTCTTTGTGTTTCTCATCCTTTAGTTTCTACTCCTGTCCCCACCTTCGACATAAACTGTTTGCTTCATACATGTACATAATACGTATTTCATGTATTGAAATAAAGAAACATTCCTACAACATGTTGTAAGCGTTGTCTCCCTCTCCACACATTGTACGTCATCGACTTAACAATGTACAAATCATATAAACCATGTGTAAAATTATCAGCATTAGATGTATTCAACAACAATGAAAAAATGAACACAATTTTTAGCGAAATAAAAAAAAATCATATTAGTCATTTGATAATGGGAGTTTATTGGGTCCGGTTTCCCATCCACAAGATGTAAAATAAAGAAATTGCCCTTGATCAGTATATAGTTATATCTATCATCAACAAGTGAACACATGCATTAAATTTAAAACTACCGATTGCATATCGTCGTTACACTAAACATATAACAACTGTATTCAGGGTTTCACCTGTTTGGTACATTTACAATTCAATTGGTAGTTCATGTTTTAGTGTTTATGTACTACCATGTGTGTATTTGTCATTTCCTGCTATAACTTAATGCATCCGATCTTCCATATTAGGAAAGAGAATGCCTTCAGAAATTCCTTGTCTAACGACAAAAAACACGCCGATTTCTGTCCGTGAGATATGATGAGGTAGATGAATACTACCTTGTACACACAGTGAAACAAATGGACGACCTGTTCAGTAGTGACTGTGATTTGTTTTGATATATAATGAAATTGTTGCACGAAAAACAATATCTGATGAAACCTGATTGCGTCCACATAGCTTTGTTAATAAAAAAAACCTGATTCGGGGGGATGAATATCTATATCAACGATATTCCAGACAGCGTTGTCACAACATGGGATTTATGTAAATATTTACAATATGTAACAACTTTAAACAATATTTCTTATATACTAGGTTTTTAATAGTTGAAATCAAAAACGTTTCTGATTTCTTTATATTAATTATTTATTTTTATTTTTTTTTAATTTGTTATTGATGTATTTCTTAAGCAGCTATTTAGAATGATGAAAACACAAACGAATTTGTTAAATACAAAATTATAGCTTCTTATCGAATTGTTTACGGCGTTCGTATTCTTCTCGCAACGATATGATGTTCCCTCGCCATTTAGGTATTGTCATCCTTTTCTTGTGCAATATACCATTGTCTAGCTATCCACGCGGGAGGGCATCAATGCTTGTTTTCCCCCAATATTTAATGTTCAAGGCAACTTATTTTACATTCTGGACGTCCAATACACACTGTAAATGCCATGCGGGCCAAAAAACATATTATATATCAAATATATTGGTACACTCACGCATAGAAAAACATAAATGTGTCTGTTATTCATATCTTGTGGTAGAGATCGACAGCTTTTATATCGCTCAATTATTTGTTAACCTTTTCGAAAAGAAGTTTTAAGCTTGTTACACTGATATAGAAAAGTGTTCATGTTGGGTGTAGATCAATGTAATACAATAAAGCGTATTTAAAGGTAATTGGGCCATTGTGTATGCGATGCACTGAGGCTGATCCTCACGCTTTATACATGATATTGCATTATGTATATGGTCCATTCTATGACGGGCAAGGACAAGTTCGTCTCGGCGATTGTCTGTGTTGCAAGAATAGAATGTAGCTGTTTATATATAGATTCCATTTATTTTGTCACTGTGATATCAAAAATCTAGTTAAGACGTAGTATTAAAGTTGGTTGAAGTGATAATGACGGTATTCCCGTATGTCCAGAAACCCCGTAAAGTATAGCATGATAACCTGAAGTAGAATATGAAGTAAAATGAATATTTTTTCTTAAAGAGATATTGCCCAGACTCTATAAGACAGCGATATAGTCAGAGTAGATGATTGATCTCGGTAGGGTAAATATAGCGTTGGCTTCTGCAGAGAATATTAAAGCATGAATTGGAAGACGACACCCTAAGGCTGCATCTGTCGTGACCATGGCTGCCACTACTTTATGATCGTCCTTGGAGCTATTACTGTAGAACGTTTGAGAGTGACTATATTGTTAACAATCACTAGGAGAAAAAGATATAAAACTTTTGCAGCAAACTAACACAATGAAAATTTGTACAAAACAGCAAAGTTGACGATATAGGCTCCTGTATCGCTTTATTAAGTGTATATTTTATTATTTATAGGCCGAACTCCCGGTTTCCTGGAAATTAATTATCCTACACACAAGTATCGAGGTGTTCATATATTTATCAATGTCTGTACTTGGATAATATATACATGTACATATACCATTTAAACATGTTACCTATTTTAAACACGTAAATAACCGTTTTAATCTGATTGAAATGCCAAAAAAATGTATCTTACATATGCATCTGCTTTGAAAAGCTTTTATTGTTAAAATATAAGTGCGATGTATTTAGATCAAATTACGTTGTTTTTGCAAAACAGTGTTTTGGATGATTAGATAATAATCTAAATCTTGACCATGTAAGCTATTTAGTTTTAAACATGTGAGACGAGATATGTGATATTAGTATGTATATGTGGTACGCTAGTGTCTAAAATCTAATCATTACTTACATCACAATGGTTGCACTCGATAGTATCACACACTAAATCTAGAAACTGACATTGTCAGCAAGTCATGTCGAACGAATTAAACATACGAAATAATGTCTCTGCCTAGTTTTAGTGTTTTTTTCTTCGTCTAGCAGTAGTATATTGTTTTATTGTACGTCCAGTATGGGTATCTCTGTTCGGAACAGACTTCCTCAATTTACCCGTTTTTATTATTCTTATTTATTTATTTATTTATTTATTTATCTATCGATCAGTATAAAAAATTGTCTCCTTTTCTAGATCTTGCCTTCGTCTCAGCCCAATGGTATAGGTATAGGTATATTTGTTGAGTTTAGTGACATTCTCGGGGTATTCCAAATTAGTTCAGTTATATATGTTTGGGAGAAATTGAATAAAACTGTCGGAGTATTCAAAATAATCCTAGTCGTGTATGTGGTTGAGAGAAATTGAATACAACTGTCGGAGTGTTCTAAATTATCCTAGTCGTACATTATGTGTGGTTGAGAACACTAGGTACAACTCTCATGATCCTATCTGCGACTGAAGATTGGTCTAATTAATTTTACATAAATAGTTACATAGGAGGTAACAATGATTTCAAAATATTTTATTGTCAACACAACAAGTATATTAACAAGGTATTTTTATATAGAATATCATCAAGATTTGGTGTTGGCAAAAGGGATTGGACAACAGGCTCAGCCTATATTAGTCCTTTCCTATTACAATGATGAAGTACCGATCTAATTTTCTGTATGTTTATAACATCACACTTTGGTTATTTTATCGGATGTATTTGATCAGCTATTGATTTCACTATCCCTGACGTCCAGTTATATATATATATATATATATATATACAAATTAATGTTTGGCTTACTCCGATAGGGATTGTTTAAGGTATAAATCGTCGATACTGAGAGAAGAGCCCTTTCATTTTCTTCCGCTTTGTAGATGGTTCGTGAACTGTATCTATTTTGTCGGGTTAAACGGGTCCGTTTCCAACACCAATATACCCAAACAATACGATTCTCTCCTCATCTCCCAAACACAAACGTACATCGCTCGGTCTAATCGATAGCCGATATAAACGATGGGGGATTTGGTGATGAATATAGAATTAATCACCAGAACTAACGACCAATCAGTGTTTCGCGATCCCACGGTGTATGCTGGAATCAACCAACCGTGTGTACGTGGACCATGTAAGGATAGAGTTCGTAAACCATCCAAACTACGGCATTTAACGTCAAACAGAAGCATCCTAATATGCTGATTAATTATGAAAACATTTTAAATACATCATGATTAAGCATAAAGCAGTGGTCAATAAATGAGTCATTATATACCATCGATTGATATAAGTTAATATTCATTAAACAAAAAAGTCAATCCTTCCATCAATTATTAAATCCAATTAACAACACTATATTTTACCACTACTCGTTATCACAGATCAACCTATATCAAAGTATTTGTTGGTTTGTTGATTTGTAATTATTGTTGTATTGAGGTATAAAACACTGATGACAAGGTTTAATAAGTCCGACTCCGTGTGAAGCAGGTGTCGTAAACACTACTACTAACCCCGCGTACGTGTAATCAATAGTCATCTCGTGTGCACTGGTAGCTGCTGTACCAGCGCAGCGCGGTTATTCTTCCGAGGATCAGAACGCGATGCAAACGATATATTGTGTGAGGATTGTGTCGCCAAGCCCAGAGACAATAAAAGGATATTAACTGCTGACACGGAAGGAAACCCTTCAATATTGAATTTCTTGTTTACATACCCGTGCCATATAAACCACGTGTAACGAGGCACGCGCATTCACGTTCAGTCTTTGAGTTTAGATTGGCGATACAGAAATGTTTTATTAGGACGGAATGTACTGTCATTTCAGTATTTACGTATGTATGGAACACGAAGTCTGAAAGCGACGTAATTTAGGACCAGCACATCCGAGGATATATATTATTCACAAACCCACGCGGCAAACTAAATCGCATATACTTAGTATTCCGAAATACAACAATTATTGACTGCAATTTGTGGGCATTAAAGATCAATTCCGTTGGTTTTTGTGGAAAAAGCACTAATTATCGGTTTTGTTGTGTAGAAACGAAGACAAATCCGGAATCATTTGACTCAGAAAGACAAAGCAGGTTTGATTTTGTGGGAGATTGACTATATTGAGTTTATATTGACTATTTGGAAGACATCGACAAAAAGGGTCTTCGGAATGGACACAGGATTATGTAAATTAGTCCTGATACAAACACGCATCGCCGGGTAACACAAGCTATACTACATTGTTTAAACATAATTCTAGGAAGTGATTTTCATCTACCCGGCCAAGGTAAGGAGTACAGACGATCAAAGATGAAAGTGGCATTGGCCCTGTTTGACATCATCAAGGCAATCTGTGTACGGCTTGTCTTACTGATTCACAGTCTGCTGGCGGTGTGGAGGGTGGTCAGTATAAACAATGATAACTTCTTCTGGTGGTTCGCCATCGTCGATGTCGCTCTTATCCTTGAGGGTCTCGTGGTCGTTATTGGAAGAAAGGGCATGGAATACAAGTGGTAAGTCATTGGGTGTACATAACGTTTTACAGAATAAGTTACGGTGACAAACATATTAGCTAGCAAACGGTGTGATTGGGAGGAATCATAGCCAACATTAGGTCAGCAAGCAGGTATACGGTAAGTGACAGGATAGGAATGGGTCAGCTTTAAGTAGTTTGTTGAACAAACTGATATTGTATATATTGCCGATGTAATGCGATCTACAAACACATTAGTACTGTATATATGGCCAATATACTGTGTAATTTATGTCTCTGGCAAATCATCAGCATAAGATTGTTGTCTTGTTAGTCTTAACACGCGGTTTATTCAGGATTTATTTCTGATCAGTCTAAACGCTTATTCAATTAAAGATAATTGTCACATCAGTCTAAACGCTCATTCAATTGAAGATGATTGTCGGATCAGTTCAAACGCTCACTCAATTAAAGATGATTGTCTGATTAGTTTAAACGCTCACTCAATTAAAGATGATTGTCTGATTAGTTTAAACGCTCACTCAATTAAAGATGATTGTCTGATCAGTCTAAAAGCTCATTTAATTTAAAATGATTGGCAGAGCTGTCTGAAAGCTTTTGCTATTAAACATGATTGTCAGATCAGTCTAAACGCTTATGCAATTTAAGGGTATTGTCAGATCAGTCTAAACGCTTATGCAATTTAAGAGTATTGTCAGATCAGTCTAAACGCTTATGCAATTTAAGAGTATTGTCAGATCAGTCTAAACGCTTATGCAATTTAAGAGTATTGTCAGATAAGTCTAAACGCTTATTGAATTTAAGAGTATTGTCAGATCAATCTAAACACTTATGCAATTTAAGAGTATTGTCAGATCAGTCTAAACACTCATTTGATTTAATGGCATTGCCTAAGCACTAATTTAAGATTGGTGCCTATTCAGTCTAAGTGTTTATCTAATTTGTATTGTCTTGATTACATTTGATACTATCAACTATAATGACTCGATTGGTTTTGATATCAACATTGGTTTGTACGTTTGTAAAACATGTTATATTTTACTGTCGTTTAGCACACGTTTACATTCTGTCTTTCTTCTCAGGTTTACCAGATTTTAAATCATTGAAACAAAAAAGAATTATACGTAATCATTTGTCTTACCTGCCCAACTTTGTCCCTAGAGTAAGTTTTAGGCATACTCCAAAATTAACTAAAATTTCTGCCTATTTATTTTCAAAAACAACCGAACAAACATCCACATTGATAAGCTGATAGTATGTTAGCATACCTTAAAACATATGTAAACATTGATGTATTGCAAAATAGTTTTTTTTTTTTTTTTTTTTTTGCAAAATCATTTATTCCAAAATGTCATTTCAAAAGTTTATTCAATATCTGTCAAAGTACCATTCAATCCTAATAATTAGGACAAGCAGCAGCTAGATTACAGTCCTTAGTCTAATAAATGAAACATGATGATTAATTAGTTTCAATTTTCTTAGTACATATGTAAGTATACATATTTACAGGTATATCATTATGACTACAGGTATAGTGTCGTGGACTAGTTCTAACGATACACTCTCTTAACATCAGCACGTTATAACTATACAGAATGGAAACGCTCGTTCTACTAGATTGTTCTATTTTGTTGACGCCGCATTCTACGGAGTAATCATTGATGAAATGTTCTGCATGGCGTCATTGCATAATTGATACCGTGTGTTCATTATATGTATAGCTCCTACTGACTAATGGTGACACAATCCTATTCCAACCCAGAGTATCTGTATTGTCATAATAATCGATCTATTGATTTCAATTTAACGGTGTTAAATTCACGAGAATTAAAATTAAAACATAACTGTTTAATGTTCCCATTAATTTCTTAACAACTACACCAAAAGTCAACAAAAGGCAGACAACATAGCTGATAATTACACATGTTAAACCATTATTTTTGCATAATGTTTGCAATTGTGCTAATATTTTGTCTAGCCGACCATGACTGTAGATATTGTCTTTTGTTATTTATTTGTGTCCATACAAAGATTCGAAATATCGGGAAAGTTATACAATTGCATTGTATACGCTATCCAATTAGACAGTTTAATTCTTGTTATAATTTGGACACTCTGGATCGCCGTCTACGAAAAAGGCATCGTTTTATTTGCAATTACCATAAGTATGGTATGACGATATCGGTGATTATGAACGGACCAATGTGATGCGTTGTGAACAAAGAACCATTTCTATATAGCGGTCCATTATATCTAGCTTTATCATGATAAACAAAACTATAGTCGCCTCCCTCAGAGGCATAACCTCTCCCTCCGAACTATAGTCCTGTACCGCAGAACCAGGATCCGTAATCCTCAGAAATATAGTCCCCTATCTCAGAACTATAATCCTCCCCTTCGGACATATAATTCCCTCCCTCAGAATGGCTGACTTAAGGTATGACTTTATCCACAAGTCTTTATCAAAGCATGTTTTACAACATACCATGACTAACAATACATCGTTAACGCCCTGTTTACAGCAATCCAATTTCCCCAATGTCCGTTAACACCTGGTGTACAACATTACATGTTCCACAATTTTCATCCACGGCTGGTTTACAACATTCCATGTCGAACAACTTCCGTTAACACCTGGTTTACGACGTTCCATCTCCACAACTTCCGTTAGCACGTGATTTACGACGTTGAATGCCCTACAATATAAGCATTTACGATATGCCCTGTCTCACCACACGACATTTATTTTACAGATATACCCTATCCCACGACCTTCCATGATTATTTGTACATATATGTGATTGGTAGAACAGAAAATGAATAGTGAATGATTTAGAATGATTTTTCACTGCCAGGACATTTTGTTATATTAAAGCATATATAACAGTGATATTGATTCAGAAATAAAACGGATTCATTTCAATAACATATATCTGCATGTGATATGAAGTTGTAGTTACCTACATACCAGGCCATGATTCAAACAACGGGTTTTGGATCATTATGATGATATATCAATCATAATTATGAAATTAGGAACAAAAAATGTACATGTTATGTCGTCATAAAACATGCCCGAGGCTATATCCCCAACAGGTGATGTCCGTGGTATCCATGGTGTCGAAATATAATCATGTAACTGATGATACAGTTCTGTTTTTATTTATTTACACTGGCCTAGTTTGTAAACTATCATATAACTTTGCGGCACGGCTAAGTACACTTCAGCGTACATATAGTTGTATTGACATTTTATTATTATATATTATTCATTCAGCAATATTGACAGAATAAGGGCGATGTTCTATCAGCCCATCCATAGCATGTTGTTACAAAACGTGTCGTAGATTTGTGCTAATACTTCCATATGACTGCCATATTTTGTATATGGTTTCAGGTTCTGTCCGTGTTTCCTGTTTTATCTGGGTGGAACAGTTCCAGCAATATGGCTGCTGGAGCTCGACAGGCGAGAGCGATTTATCCAGAACTTACATTCTGTTACGGTCACGAACACCACAAACGTGACGGATACCACCACCACCTCCAACTACGACTTATCTACTGTATACGTGCAGGAAGTTGTACGGGATAGCACAATCAGCGTGTACGGTGTATGTATAGAAGTCATCTGTCAGTGATGTACAAACCTGCTTGCTATAAAACCTGCGATATTAAGTAAATTATGTTCTTAAAAGGACCGCATCATTTATCGCGACATTTCTTATTTTTGTCTGTTCATAATATCGTTTAATTTAATATGAAAAATAAGAAAATACGAGAATATCGTTAAGGTGCTACACACCCGACATATAGTATTACGTATCAATTAAAAACACGAATAGACTCATATGTATTTTTCTTCAGCAATAAAAGTTACAAACTTTATACTTGTACTTCCTTCGGAAATTGTTATCTTCTTCTTTATCTTTATTAAGATAATTAATAATAATAAGAAGAAATCAAAAATAAATAAATAAATAAATGAAAAATAAATAAAAATAAAATGAAATCATTAATAGCAGAATTCCATTTCGCTCTGCCTTCATATTGAATTTAATACTGACACGAGTTGTGGCGATCGCACTAAGAAGCGGGGAAGGCCACAAGTGTTAACATCTCCAGAAATAAAGGAGTTAAACGTGAATTGGATTATGAAACGAATAAAGGGAAGGGTTTCAATCGGAGACTACATAGACAAGTGGAATTGTATATATATATATAATGACAATGGAATCGGAGTTTTACGTTCGGTCTGTTATTATCTTTACTGAACACCGTAAGCATATGATGTGATTAAATCAATTATGGTTACGATTTCTACCGTGATATGTATTGATCACAGATTGACTATTTATCATTCACCACCTTAAACTTACTGATAAATCACATTTGTATCAATCCAGCGAAATGGAGCCGAAGGGGGTAACGCTAAGAAAGCTTTTCAATTAGTGGGTGACAGCCTGCAAAGGATCGTGATTTTTTTTGCGACGGATAATATTGAAATGTTTGTTTTATTTGTATTTTCCGTAAGAACTTCGGCATTTTAAATGTGTAGTTATGATAGACAACAGGCAGTATTTGCCCACGCTGAAGCCCACCATATTAGTTTTCTTTTGTATGTAAATCTTTGCCAGAATACACTTCCATCAAACCTCACGTGTATGCAAATGGGATTCTAATGTTGGTCTCTTTCATAGACAGGGATATTCAAACGTTCGTAACTTCCTTGCTTCATTACAACAATTTTTGACGTTATAGAATTACTTTTTCATTTGTAGGTCTTAAAAATACATACATAAATGGATTAAATGTCATTTATTGTCAAAATAATAACAATTTATTACACTCTGGCGGAGGTGTAGCATCTTTAAGGAGTACACAATTTGTGAGAAGAAATGATAAACTAGAAACCAAGTATGCATTTTCTTTCCGTTTTTCCCCTTCTCTCCACAATAAAATTGTTATGATAAGGAAAACGACAAAAACATCACAACGCATGTCTTAAAGTGTTATAATAACCTGTACTGTAATCCAATCTCTGTATAACAAGTAAATGATCTAAGCAAGACAAGTAAATTGCTACATAATATTTACTGTAAAACGGTGAGACACTATTGTATATTAGTAACGAAAATGAAGATTGATATGATGTTCATAATATTTTCTCTCATAATTCTGAAGTCACTTTGTTTTGGATTGCTGAGTATGAGTACATTTTGTACATCTTAATTTATAGAAACTCGGGTGGATCTGCCTTAGAAACGCGTGTTGATGATGCAAAGTTTTTCAAACTAGTACAGGGGCAGAACTGCATCAAGATTTCTACAGCATCATCTGCAAAGTTAAATGTAGCTAACAATAAAAAAAAAAATCAAAATAAGATATCGTTAGCTGCAGTCCGGAACAGCATAATAAAAACATCCGAACAAAGATTTTTGCTCTCTCTAATCTGGATATATCCGTCGCGGACAACATCGATACGCTCGCTGCTATGTATTAATTATTGAATTTTTCTGGTGCGAAACAAAGAATATCAACATGAATTTCTGTCATAATAAAAGTGTGTTTACCTTATTAATTTTATAACACCACCTGAACTATCAATTGATTAATATTTAGATGAAATACAGCGCGTAATTATTCTTCATCACGCCAACCCCTGGAGCATTTGACAACTCAATGTGTTTGGGCTGAGTAAACAATGCGTTGCATAAGTGACTTAGCCATACAATATAGACATAGTGCGCAATATTGTCCATTACCGGCTCAACAGCAAGGTATTTTAAAAATTACTACGGCGATACATATTCGGACGACGCCTTTCCTAATTCAGTTTGTCTTTACATAGTCATCCCGGGTATAAGCAAACACTGTGATAGGGGAAATATGGATTAATTAAAACCACTAAGTAGACGGTACACATTGGACTAATAGCCCATTAGTAAAATAGGTGTCGTTCTCCAACGACAAGTGCTACTGACTGAATAACTTATTATGTAAGGAACATATTTCTACCCTACATGGTACCTTCTCGATTGGAGATGTAAAACTTAATTGTAGCAAAATATCAAAAGTAGGTGAACAATTAAACATTAGTACCAGAACCGATTCTTTCAGTAGTCATTTACCAACTCCAAATAATGATTTACATACACTGTATGTAAGATAATCGATATGTTTAATGTTATACACACGTGTGTTTATACAAACAGTACTGCAATAAGACCATTTTCGAAGTATACAACACAGTTTAAGTATTATACTGATAATAATGTGTACTTTTCTGTGTTTAGGTAACGATACCATTGACCATTGAACTGGAGCCGGACACGTGGGTTGTCATCATAGAACAACTTTTACTATACTTCATGATACTTGGACGATGGATTCTTCCCCGAGGGAAAATTTCTCGGAACGAGTTGTCTCAGCTTCTGTTTGTTTTTATCGGAATGGCGTCAGACATCACTGAACTGTTTGCTCTGTTTGACGAAACACCTGTCAGACAGAGCCTCGAGTTGACATATGTTATTTTGATTATGTGGTCGGTCAGTCTGGTCCAGTTTTGTTTCGTGCTCACCGCCACTAAGAATCCCTCACGACCCCGCGTGGCATTAGCGTCTCAGCGTGACATGCGAAGGAAGCTACAATGCTCAACGTGTTACAGCACGGAGCTATGGAGCATATTCGTGCTGATGTTAATGCAGGATTTGCCATTTTTAGTAATTCGAACTTACACTATAGCCTCCTTAAACCTCATCACCTACAGCATTATCTTTTTTACCTCTAAAAACATCCTGATTGTCCTTCTTCTTATTTACCGTGTGGCTGTGATATGTTGCGTGAAAAAGGATGACGACGACAGCGACAACGACAAGAAGAATAGTCCATACAAAGCTGGGCAATTCGTTCACAGAAAAGCAGGGACCAATGGCCACCTCGAATCTATATCAGTTATAGAACACAACACACAGAGTCATAATCATCAACCGACTCATCGTCTACATTCTACCAAGCCATCTACTTGGCATGAGTATCAGACGAGAAATCTGAAGTTAAATCCTAACATGTTGACACTTGCTACCAGAAAACACCATTCACAGAAACAATATGTTTACCATAACACGAAAAAAAGTTTGGGTAGTCTATGATGACAGGAACTCAGAGCTAATAACTCCCACAAAGCATTAAAAACGTTGATCACGATGTGCGACGAATACGATACACAGTCTCATATACATGACCGTATTTTATAGTTATGTCCATTGATCTGGCAAATACTGATCCTCTTTCTTACATGTTCCCCAGGACAAACATGAGTCTAACAATTCCATTGAGCTTATGTCATACACAATGTGACAAATACAAAGACGGACACAATCACGATACCGCTATAAAGGATGACCTATGACACCTTCTCTTCATTAAATCGAATCACATTTTCTGACAGAGCAAATGTAATATGTAAAGCATTGCTTGTTTTCATCCAAGTTTGACGCATACAGTGAATTATATGTCGTTATACACAATTGATAACATTTGTGCAGGATTGCTGGGAAATGGTTTAATTACGTTGTATAGCCTTTCCAACTGGTTCAATCATAATACACTGCTGATAGTAAGATACGGTACCGACCATTACGCTATCAACTTTCATTAAGATGGAGTAATATTCCCGTTGTTCAGTCAAGACACTATTTGAAATTATAACAAAAATCAAATGGATTTTCTGGCAAATATCAATTGACATCTTGGTTATTGACGAATTTACATTTGGTATTCGTCAATAGATCAGTAATCAACAATATCGGGAGATATCTTAAGTTTAGATGTAATTCGAATTAATATTATATGAAGTTCATCACACTGATCTCTTTGATTATATATATCTACAGGTCATTCACAGTGTCACCGAGTGAATTAGAGCGATATATTTGTTCGCGGTACTCTTTGTTTTGTGTTGATGCAGCTGAAGGAGCTGAGGGAGCAACTTTCATTAATGTTTTTACTACAAACACGATACTATTTCTGTCAGTAACTCATACCTTGTAGTAGTTTAGCACTGCGGAATAATCAAAAGTAGCTTATCAAAACCAGCACACAGTCTTATTGTCCAGCCTCGCGGTTTGTTCATACAATAACACATTTGTCGATTAATTTGTCTTATTACCGGTAAGTAGATTGGGTTTTAACAGAATCATTCATGGTTGAATATTCCTTCGAATTATATATATATATATATAATGAGAATTGCATAATATTGATATATTTCACGGTGTATTCCATCACACGAATGAGAATTTTCTAATCATCTGGGTCCTTAAACAGATTTTCTAATGGCATCCTCCAACAACACGCCCACAGTAATCTATAGACCAGCATTAACATCATCACGTTAGTTGTTCCCTATTGTTAACGCCCTAACCTGTTTCCGTGTACCCACTATGGTGTGAGAATATTAGCACCTCTCACTCACTTTCTTATGAATACTGGTTCAGTGGTATAGCAGCACTTATCGAAAGTTAAACGCACCTCTCACTCACTTTCTTATGAATACTGGTTCAGTGGTATAGCAGCACTTATCAAAAGTTAAACAAAGAGGATTCATGATATATGGTGTGAGAATATTAGCACCTCTCAGTAACTTTCTTATGGATACTGGTTCAGTGGTATAGCAGCACTTATCAAACGTTAAACAAAGAGGATTCATAATATATGGTGTGAGAATATTAGCACCTCTCACTCACTTTCTTATGAATACTGGTTCAGTGGTATAGCAGCACTTATCAAAAATTAAATAAAGAAGATTCATGTTATATCGAAATCTTTTTCATCAATTTCATCATGTTCTGCAATGAATCCTTTGAAACAGATTTTTTTTTACGCAATGGATATGTTTCGGTACCTTGTTCGTACATGTATATGTCTACAAAGAGGTTTACATTGTAAATTGGAACATCGATGTGTAATATGAATAAAGATATCTACGAAAAATATATTATTTAATTATAATGTTTGGAGAATGCAAACAAAAAACGAAATAATGAGAACAGGGCTAACAGTATGTGCCACGTCAATCATCATAAATTAGTGTACAGGTGAAGTGCGATGTTTCTACATGGCTACATTTAATGGTGACAGGATCACATTCTACATTAATTAATCGCCATTATTCTCAACACCCTCTGACATATACATGAACCTTAACCTTAAAAACACGAATTGCCACGTTTATTTTTATAAATGTCAAACACACGTAAATCAGATCCAAGTCATACTGCGTCTTCTTTAAAATGATTATCTTAACGATAATAGCCATTAACATTAATTACATATGTTTAGAATAAAAATTTATTTTATTTAGACTGGCCCTTGTCCTTAGAATGTTGAAAGTATGAATAATTATGAGACTTATTATTGATGGGGATCTTTTTGGCATTTGTTCACCTAATTTTCAACTAGGAGCAATACGCTAAACCTATCTCTCAACTGGGCTATTCAGTATTTGATCCTTTGTGATATCTGTTTAGTAATATTCTATTCCACTGTCAAAACAAGTTTGGTGGGTATAAATCCACAACAGTCGGCACGACTGGACAATTAAATAGTTTAGTGAATAAACACGGAATTGGGTTTACGCAAGCTTAAAATGCTTTTCTTTTAATTTTATTACGTGTACAAAAGACGTCATTTCGCCATGATTAAATCTTTCTCACTTAATGTCAGTATTCAACCTTTCAGGTCGTTCTAATAGAACCTTTGATGTATTAGCAATATAATCACATTGTCGGCGATGAAACAATAAAGCGCATAATTAACACCATAGGTGGTAGTGCGAGTCAACAAGGATGTCCGACTTATTAGTATGGCCCCTGCGTCCGACTAGGGAAAGTGTTGTTCTGATTACTAATCCTTGTGAGACCTTAATTTAGCAGGTAATGATTACCTGTGCTGTAAACCTGTCTGACTTATTGTCTAGTGTTAAGTTTACCTGACAAAGGTTAGTCATGCTATCATGTCTGTTATTGCACTTAACATTTTTATGAAAATTTACTCCATTATGGTGAACTAATGTTGAATATTTATAATAACAGTACAACATGCCATGTCTGGAAAAGTTCAAATCTTTTAAAACTTTAAATGTACTTTTATCTGTTTTTCATACGTTGTAATAGACGATTAATGTAGATATGGACGACAAATGCGATACAATTATCTATCAGTAGAATATATCTATATTAATTCACTGAGGGTCACATCTTAAACTTTAGTTAGTAAATTATATTTGTGTCAATTTTCTATTAGTAAAGATTATTACATTTTTGGATAGAAATCAGATGTACAGTAGGTTTCGACAGAGAATCATAGAGACAGGGTGGAGACGGAGTATCATAGAACCAGGGCGGAGACAGATAATCTTAAAACCAGGGTGGAGACAGAAAAATTATAGAACCAGGGTGGCAACAGATGACAGAGAACTACAGAACCAGGAAGGAGATAGAGAATTATAGAATCAGGGTGGAGACAGAGAATTATAGAACCAGGGTGGAGACAGAGAATTATGGAACCAGGGTGGAGACAGAGAATTATAGAACCAGGGTGGAGATAGACAGAGAATTATAGAACCATGGTGGAGACAGAGAATTATAGCACCAGGGAGGAGACAGAGAATCATAGAACCAGGGTGGAGACAGAGAATCATAGAACCAGGGTGGAGACAGAGAATCATAGAACCATGGTGGAGACAGCGAATTACAGAACCAGGGTGGAGACAGAGAATCATAGAACCAGGGTGGTGGCAGAGAATTATAGAACCAGGGTGGAGACAGAGATTTATAGAACCAGGGTGGAGACAGAGAATCATAGAACCAGGGTGGAGACAGAGAATCATAGAACCAGGGTGGAGACAGAGAATCATAGAACCAGGGTGGAGACAGAGAATTATAGAACCAGGGTGGAGACAGAGAATTATAGAACCAGGGTGGAGACAGAGAATTATAGAACCAGGGTGGAGACAGAGAATTATAGAACCAGGGTGGAGACAGAGAATTATAGAACCAGGGTGGAGACAGCGAATTACAGAACCAGGGTGGAGACACAGAATTATAGAACCAGGGTGGTGACAGAGAATTATAGAACCAGGGTGGAGACAGAGATTTATAGAACCAGGGTGGAGACAGAGAATTATAGAACCAGGGTGGAGACAGAGATTTATAGAACCAGGGTGGAGACAGAGAATTATAGAACCAGGGTGGTGGCAGAGAATTATAGAACCAGGGTGGAGACAGAGAATTATAGAACCAGGGTGGAGACAGAAAATTATAGAACCAGGGTGGAGACACAGAATTATAGAACCAGGGTGGTGGCAGAGAATTATAGAACCAGGGTGGAGACAGAGATTTATAGAACCAGGGTGGAGACAGAGAATTATAGAACCAGGGTGGTGGCAGAGAATTATAGAACCAGGGTGGAGACAGAGAATTATAGAACCAGGGTGGAGACAGAGAATTATAGAACCAGGGTGGAGACAGCGAATTATAGAACCAGGGTTGAGACAGAGAATTATAGAACCAGGGTGGAGACAGAGAATTATAGAACCAGGGTGGAGACAGAGAATTATAGAACCAGGGTGGAGACAGAGAATTATAGAACCAGGGTGGAGACAGAGAATTATAGAACCAGGGTGGAGACAGAGATTTATAGAACCAGGGTGGAGACAGAGAATTACAGAACCAGGGTGGAGATAGAGAATTATAGAACCAGGGTGGAGACACAGAATCATAGAACCAGGGTGGTGACAGAGAATTATAGAACCAGGGTGGAGACACAGAATCATAGAACCAGGGTGGAGACAGAGAATTACAGAACCAGGGTGGAGATAGAGAATTATAGAACCAGGGTGGAGACACAGAATCATAGAACCAGGGTGGTGACAGAGAATTATAGAACCAGGGTGGAGACACAGAATCATAGAACCAGGGTGGTGACAGAGTATTACAGAACCAGGGTGGAGACAGAGAATTACAGAACCAGGGTGGAGACAGAGAATTACAGAACCAGGGTGGAGACAGAGAATTATAGAACCAGGGTGGAGACAGAGAATTATAGAACCAGGGTGGAGACAGCGAATTACAGAACCAGGGTGGAGATAGAGAATTATAGAACCATGGTGGAGACAGAGAATTATAGAATCAGGGTGGAGACAGAGAATTATAGAACCATGGTGGAGACAGCGAATTACAGAACCAGGGTGGAGACAGAGAATTATAGAACCAGGGTGGAGACAGAGAATTATAGAACCAGGGTGGAGACAGAGATTTATAGAACCAGGGTGGAGATAGAGAATTATAGAACCAGGGTGGAGACAGAGAATTATAGAACCAGGGTGGAGACAGAGAATTATAGAACCAGGGTGGAGACAGAGAATTATAGAACCAGGGTGGAGACAGAGAATTATAGAACCAGGGAGGAGACAGAGAATTATAGAACCAGGGTGGAGACAGAGATTTATAGAACCAGGGTGGAGACAGAGAATTACAGAACCAGGGTGGAGACAGAGAATTATAGAACCAGGGTGGAGACAGAGAATTATAGAACCAGGGAGGAGACAGAGAATTATAGAACCAGGGTGGAGACAGAGATTTATAGAACCAGGGTGGAGACAGAGAATTACAGAACCAGGGTGGAGACAGAGAATTATAGAATCAGGGTGGAGACAGAGAATTATAGAACCAGGGTGGAGACAGAGAATTATAGAACCAGGGTGGAGACAGAGAATTATAGAACCAGGGTGGAGACAGAGAATTATAGAACCAGGGAGGAGACAGAGAATTATAGAACCAGGGTGGAGACAGAGATTTATAGAACCAGGGTGGAGACAGAGAATTACAGAACCAGGGTGGAGACAGAGAATTATAGAATCAGGGTGGAGACAGAGAATTATAGAACCAGGGTGGAGACAGAGAATTACAGAACCAGGGTGGAGACAGAGAATTACAGAACCAGGGTGGAGACAGAGAATTACAGAACCAGGGTGGAGACAGAGAATTATAGAATCAGGGTGGAGACAGAGAATTATAGAACCAGGGTGGAGACAGAGAATTACAGAACCAGGGTGGAGACAGAGAATTATAGAACCAGGGTGGTGACAGAGTATTACAGAACCAGGGTGGTGACAGAGAATTACAGAACCAGGGTGGAGACAGAGAATCATAGACCAGAGTGAAGACAGAGAATCATGGAACGATTCATATCACTGAAATTACGACCATTAATGCACCACAAAAACAATCTGTATTCGTTATCCTTGCAGCTATGAAAAATACCCCTAGAGAAATAGTCATCTTCTTTTTAATCGGCACTAATTACAAATTACAAGTTACTCGAGTAAGTAGTAACTACACCATTCTATATCAAGTGAAATTTATAATAGTCAAATTGTAAAGTACACAATTCTTTATTCATAACTTTAATCATCTACAATTAACAGTAAGGAAAACAATTTGCTGTTGAAAATACCGTTAGGATATTGCGTTTGGCATCGTCAAAGTAGGGTTGCGATACAAAACAGCATGATGGACGACCGATCCTCTGACGCGAATAGGTCATGGAGGAAGTGATCTTAGCCGTAATACTTGTCAAACTTTATTAGTCACGGACAAATTTCATAAAAAGGTCAAATTGAATATGACTGTCAAATGTCCAATTAAGTATCGAGCACTAACTAATTAGGACCAGGTATTTAAAACTAATGTGTTAATATACATCATCATTGTGCTCAAGAGGACCCACGGGATAACCTAGTACTCGTGTCAAAGGAACAGGTAGGACTTGTAACCACGGACAATATCACCACTGAAATACTTATGCTTTGGGCACATTTTACCAATGGTCCTTTTTTTAAAATCGATGATTATCATTCAAATAAGTTATAATGCAAGTGACAAAATTCAATGGCCATCATCCAAATGCACATCTCTATATAACGCATAATAGCTTGATTCTATCTTTGAGTTAAATATGCATCAAGTGATTTGAGTCAAACTTAGCATTATGTAGATTATTTAGTAGTACTGAATATACATTGCGTACCTATTTTGTTTTACTATTTCTATCAGAAATGACATTATACAAATGTATCCATCATGTGGTTTATTGGGAAAACATGGCAGTGAAATGCTGAAAATACTGAACAAATAAACGTCATGGCTTTGGGTTTCAACTTAATTTGTTTCACATGATTCAAAAGATATAAATATTTGTTACCGACCGGATGGAAGCGTACATATGATTTACAATTACCTGAATTCCTATTGTAGTGTATGGTTCTACACAAAAATCAGAAAGTGGACGATACAAAGCGAACATGCTGAACGAATAGCATGACAAACACACTTTGTTATTACTTAATAAAGGTACACATAATCAAAGGAACCTGTTGTTTAAAATATATACAAAAGGGAGAATATAATGTAATCTTAAATGACCGCATCTGCAACTTTTGTTTTCGTGCCTAGTTGATTTTAACAAGGAATTAACGCTATAGACTAGATATAAGTTTATGAGTGAATACTTTAAACCGGTTACGTAACCATTAATCTCCATCTTTATCATTTTTAGATTAAATTGAAATAAAGCTTATGTTTGAAAGAAATTTCATATATTAGTTCGAGAAAATACATTTGTGACGCAAAACATGTACGTAACGGCACATCAATCTGTCAGGTGAGACAGAGTAATTACTGGTATATTTACATGTTCTCTTACAGCGGCCAATATTGAATTTCTATTTAGTATGAATCATTTGTTATAAAAACATTTAGTCGACACATAGCCAATGCCAGCATATTTACTTTTACATAGTTTACGTCAGTAATTTTTTTGAATGTTTATTCATAATCGGTCTGTCTAATAATTATGGATTTAATTGTATTTTTATCAATGTTAATAAAAAAATATTTATCCACGCATGTTTGATTAGAAACTGCATGATACGCAAAATCAAAGCCCCTCACGCATACAAAAATGCTACGCCATCACTTTTTAGTATCCCGCCCCATCAAATGTTATTAGGCTTGCATTAACAATTTAAAAACGTTAATACTTAAAACACCATCCTAATCAGTCAAGGGAATGATAAACTTCGGAATAATAGACTTGAAATGTTTT
This sequence comes from Pecten maximus, assembly GCF_902652985.1. Lineage (NCBI taxonomy): Eukaryota > Metazoa > Mollusca > Bivalvia > Pectinida > Pectinidae > Pecten > Pecten maximus. The sequence continues at coordinate 19,854,355 of NC_047015.1, forward strand.
TTATAAGTGAATAATCATTTAGCGTAAAATATTTTAACAATTGCGATATTTGCATTTTCCATGATTATTTGTTTAATCCTGCAGAGGAAGAAGCAGTGATAATTCAATGATGTATCTTTGGTATCAAACGAAAACTTCATCACTGTTGTCTAATGCAGCCTCATTTCAAAATTCATTTGTTTGTAATCGAATTAAGTACAGTGTATGTGTAATGTCTCTATCTAAACATCTTCATTCCAAGGGTACCTTCTCCGGTCAACCTGGTCATTTTGGGTCAACTATCTCTGGTATTATTGATATTTCAAACGTGTTTGCGACGTCTAGCAGTTGGTTATGATATATTGCATGTTTGTTTGTAGGGAAAGTGTTCCAAAATGAAACAGTTCCTTGTACTGGTGTTTGTGGCCCTCTTGGGAGTACGGGGGGACAATGATAACGATCACCATCACAGTCACAGCAGCAGTGGTGGCAGTGGTGGCAGCGGTGGGAGTGGAAGTAGAGGTGGAAGTGGAAGTAGTTGGACAAGCGGCGGAGGTGGAAGTGTGTCATCACATAGCAGCTCAGGTTCTAGTCATGGCGGCCATGCAGGCGGAAGTGGTCATGTAAAGGGTCATGTCAAATCAGGTGGATCTCATATTGTTGAGACCATCCCGGTTCATACGTACCAGGTGCAGTATGTTCAACCACCACCCACGCAGTATCACACTATTTACCAGCATGTCCCTACTCCCTATTTTGGCGGGTATCGCAATGGAGGTTTCGGCGGTCCTGGATTCAATGGCGGCTGGGATGGTGATTATTCGGGAATGCACGGTGGGCCTGGTGGGCCTGGTGGTCCTGTGCACATCAGCTACTCCACATTCAACCATGTATATGGTGGCAACGGTGGATATGGACCAGGTCCAGGCTATTACAGTGGTGGCCCAGGGGGATACTGGGGTAATGGAGGGCCTGGTTTCGGAGGTCCTGGATTCGGAGGCCCTGCTTACGGAGGTCCCGGATGGGGAAACCGTCGGGGTTATAACCATGGCTACAGCGGATATTCCAAAGGCGTAAGTAGCCACAAGTTATTCCCTTCTTTATCATATCGGGACATCATTTGCTAATGAAGAATGTCTCCTTTCATATTTGCGTTGTGAATGTCACTATTCTCCCGAACAAACCCACTTTATCAACGTCTTAAACTAGTTCGGTAAACGCGTTTAATTGATAAAGATATCAAACGGTCTCTATGAACTGTTTTGAATTACAAATACATATAAGCAGTATGCTGAAGTGCCAAGATTCAGATGAAACGCCGTGCAGTAGTCTTTTACATACAGTGTATGTAAATAATGAAATAAATTTTCGATGTATTATAATCAAACACACACGATGGCTAAAAGCATGAGCAATTTTAAGAAACTAGTCGTATAAGTTTTTATTTATGCGAGCTTTGACGAGAAAAAGTAGAACTTTGAGATGTGTTTCAAGATTTTAAGACATAACTCATATTTTGACAGATTTTAATGTCAAAATGTGGAGGAAAAAATAAATCGGTTGCAGCGATTTTGTGTCATTTTAAATTCATGTGGTAACATCATTGTCCATATAATCACATCACAATCGATTTCTGACTTCTGCATTCAATGGCAAAAACGCACCAGGGTATATTACGCTAGTGATAGATGCAAAAATGTATTACATGAGTGGTTCATTGATAACTGGTCAATAACGTGATTCATAACTTATAAATTTCACTAGTTACAACACATGTGTTCATGTTTTATTGCAGAAACCCTACTGAAGATGCTGTTCGAAAAAAAACATTACTTAAGAATCGGCTGTACTCGATACGATGTGATATAACTATCGAAGATCAATTCCTGGAAACTCACCGAGAGACCTTCAATCCGGTCCTCCGTACAAACAACTGATTTCTAGAATAACATCTCTCATAATGACAATGGATCGATCCAAATTAACCAAGCAAGTAATAATGAGGTAACATTGTATCAAACAATTTTTAGCGTGAAATATCATGTTTAAAGACGACATACTTCACAGATTTTATGAAAATGTAGAGGTGTTACTGTTTTTGTAATAAACTAAGTGTCACTACATGTGGAGTTTCTTAAACTCAATTTGATGTGTCTGGGCTTTTTTACACCTTTCCACTGAGGATGACCTCGCTCAAGGCATAACGATACAACAGAATTGGAGAAAAACTGTCTAACTAGCTGGTAACCCACGCGACATCACTTACAGTTATCGCATGTCTTTTAAATAAAAGGAAAAGTCAAAATAACCATTCATCAAATTTATTGTGCAACAGATTCCGGTTTTCCGGACATTCTGAGGAGGCGCGGTATCTATAGTGCATGACGACACGACATAAAGAACATATCTAATCACAGACAGCTCATTTTACATCACATGTTTTATAATGAACATGTTCAATCAACAGCAAAAAATAACAGGATAGCAAAAACAAGGATCTTCACAAGTCTCTATCTGTCTTACGGTTTTTACTCATATCTGCAAACCTCTGACGAGAAGATGAGTTTCATAAAGCTTATAGGATATGGACATGAATTTCAAGTTGTATATCAAATAACGAGTATTAGTTTTAGTATTTAAACATTTCATCGGGCTGATTTGAAATACTGTTACAGTATCAAAGCAATATTAAACTCCGTGGTTCTTTTGTTGGTGACATAATGATGTAAGCCATGGGGTGGTAATATTACTATTGAAACAATGGAAATTTACAACAACTGCTCAGCTAGGTGTGAGGCCATAGCTCCCATTTTTATCGTGATAGATATGGTATACATTTTATTTGGGTCTCCTCATCCTCATATCAAGTATTCTGAATTTTTACATCGGCCTTTTATACAATCCTACAACTGAATCTGAGGTACTTAAACGGAGTAGAATTATAAATAATTTTATTAGATTTTTTTTTTGCACCAGACCTAGGGTTAAAAACGGATCCTTCCATGACTGTCCGTTCGGTAAGTACATAAACAATAACACACGTACAGGACAACACTGGCTAGGATCGTTTTGAGCCGTTAGAGAATATCCGACTAGATGTTCTAAAGTGGGATGCTTTAGAAGGTATATCAAACTCACCAACAGATGATCAATCTAGGATCAGTAAAATACAGTAACTCAAGTACCTTCCGCTTCATTTTTGATACTGTACAGGTGGACATTTACGCGAGGGGGGAATTTACGCTAATTACGCGGATCCCTTTTGATCGCGAAAATTTTCCCCACGTGTATTATTTTGATATTAATTTGAGTAAACTCGAACTATAAAACGAAGGTGGGTCAATCGCGAAAATTACCCCGCGCGTATAGTTTACGTATCGAAATCGCGAAAATAAACCCCCGCGAAAATAACCACGTTTACAGTAATCATTACGGAGGCATCTCTGTTCCAACATGACGTATTTGCCACCTACTGCATTGTTCGCTAGTGTATAATCAATCGGCAAGACGAAATAAGACAGCAGATTAAAAAGGCAAATTGATTCAGTATATTACCAGTTTAACGATAGGCTTATTGTTTTAAACACAAAGAAAATCAAAATGGACGTGTTATTAGCTAAATAGATGAACATATACGTGCGAATGTTGATGTTACGACAACTGTCAAACGTCAATTGTGCTGATATAAGTTTGAAAAATTCTTCAAACCCTGAAGGCGGTATACTAATGGCCTGCTAATTTATACAAATAATGTCAAATGTCAACCATAAGGTCACAGGTCAATCATAAGATCATTGGGTAATTCTAATTCCAATTCTAAATGTCAAAAATGTGACACAACATTAACGTGATGTTATAAAAGTTAATGAGGATTAACAAGATTACACATAAAACATTTCTCATGTCAACCTCACAACAGCATGTCATTTGAAAACAGTAATGTATGGATAGACGTATGATTGCGTGGAGGAATGTAGGGTAAACAACAATCATCTGTTACGTGCTAAGTAAATGTACATTTTTACTTTGGATGATGCACGACACTGTTACAGTAGCATATATTCCATTCGAGTCAGTATACGGGTTTAAATGTATTAACAACATTGAAATTAAATTAATGAGGAAAATATTTAAGATTACAGCCTTTGATGAAAGTAACAACCTACAGTGCTACATCTTAGCTATATATTATGAATATCTGAATGTATGTTTTGCTCAAATTTATCATTATGATATTTTGTAATTTTTCGTAATTTTCATGATTTCTCTACATAATAATAGACGATCTGTTTTGTATTACAAAGCAATAAAACAATATGGAAAATAGGAAAAGTGAAGAAACCAAAAAGAAGCTGAGAATCATTTTCCTTACATTGATTTAAATTTCTCTGTTGATATGAACTTAAAATGGAATAGGTTTATAGGTTTTTTGAAGGCGCAGTAGTATCATCTTTGAAAACATCCAAGCTTAATTACATATACATATATTGATAAAGTGTTCACCTGTATTTCTTGATAGATATCAGAATTAAACTTCATGCATACACTGCTTTAAGCGTTACTTTCAAAACTATTCAACAAACAGCAAATAATTAGATTGTGTATATTTGTGTAGCCACAACTTTCACAGTAGAGATAGAAAGCATGTATAACATATAGAAAAACGTAAACCTATGATAATATTCAACGATGCATGATATTGTTGCATAAAACCATTATATATAATACATGTACAGTGTAATTGTGACTTCAGTCCACATTCACTATGTTCACAAAACCATTATATAATATAATAATTGTGACTTCAGTCAACGATCACTATGTTCACAAAACCATTATATAATATAATAATTGTGACTTCAGTCAACGATCACTATGTTCACAAAACCATTATATATAATAATTGTGACTTCAGTCAACGATCACTATGTTCACAAAACCATTATATATAATAATTGTGACTTCAGTCTACGATCACTATGTTCACAAAACCATTATATAATATAATAATTGTGACTTCAGCCTACGATCACTATGTTCACAAAAACAAAACCATTATATAATATAATAATTGTGACTTCAGTCAACGATCACTATGTTCACAAAACCATTATATAATATAATAATTGTGACTTCAGCCTACATTCACAAAACCATTTTACATCTTCCTTTCATTAAATTATGTATTTTATAGAAACCGTTGCGGAAATTCCACATTTAATTTGATTATTTCAATGGTCATGTAAACGTTTTCTGACGAGAGGCATTACATGACTTCCTCTTTTAATCTAGAAATAGTCCATAACACAATCACACAAATGACATTCTGATAACGATTCTTTATGTTGATACACCTATCAACTACCATTGCAGTACCATTAACGATTCTTTATGTTGATACACCTATCAACTACCATTGCAGTACCATTATCAGGCTGAACTTTATATTTTAATGATTCTTTGCAACTTACTGAACATCATCCGTTTCACTTAACGATAAACTTATTACTGTCCGTAAAAAAAAACAGAACAAAATCAATACCATTAATTTGATAAAGGTGTTCCCATATTTGTTAAGGGTGTATCAATTATTTCAAAAATCAATTTTAAAACCCATTAAACGAGAATGAATCATAATTTATTTTACAGGAAGTGATTGCCACTATCATCTTTTATAACGTAACACAATTATTTGACTAACGACACCTTGACACGTGCTCACAAAATAAACAATATAAGATGTACTTAACAAATACTTAACATTTAATAAATTAGGTGAAAATATTATGACAATTGTGATTTGGGTACAGGCAAAATATGTAAAGGCATCTGCTGGTCGAGTTTTATGTATTTTTTATAAAAATACGCGTTCTGAGCAATTTCAAATAAACCATAGGTTTAATGACGATATTTTTATCAAACTGTGCATGATCTATTTCAATAAAACATGGTCTGTAACACATCTTTTTATTTTATACATATACATGTATGACCAAAGGAAATGATAAAATTGTCAATAAACAACGATTGTATCATCAATCTTGATGTGCTTTTGAACATTGATGAAACATTTAAACAAGCAAATTTGTAGCACAAATGCAGAGTCTTATTTTCATTCCTATTCATTATCATAAAAATGTCCACATATACCTTTAAATATTCATATGTATATTCCATATTTATATTCCATATAAACTGTCAAATATATCGCTCTATCCGTCTGTACATAACTTTCCTATAACAAATAGAATAAACAAATTTCATATAATAAAAAACAAAATAAATGCATTCTATAAAAACAACAATTGCTAGCTTGATTTTGCCGAATGGCAGGATTTCCATATCAAATATGGGTCATGGTAAGATTCCATCTATAAATAAAGTAATTGTTCCACATAATACAACTTCACCAAAACAATGATAACACCTACATATGTAAGATACAGTAAATGTTTTGAAAAGCAACCTTATCTTACAGCAAAATCAGTCATTTGAACTAACCTACAGCTAAGTATGTAGGCTCCAAACGAATGCATAGATCTCAAACAGAAAAGGATGTAATACAGATGTTTAGCTGATGATTATTTGTATTACAGATCAGCTTGATATTGTCATTAATACCTAGCTAGCTTACCTATTTCTATCAAACATGACTTGAGGCACCTGTATAAATTTGTTTGCACTTTTTGGAAAATTAAATGCAATTGGCATATCACTAAATTAATACATACTCATGCATGTCCATTATGGAGTATAATCATTCTGACAAAGTCAACAATTACAAATATTTTCTACAAAATTTTAAAATATATGGGAAAGTCAAAGCTACAAATACTATATTTTGCTTAAGCTAATCTTGTGATTTACCTCACAAGTTTTTTGACCTCATGATAATCTTGAGACTGATACATATACAATGTAAATTATGACTACATTCGACTTTATTCAGCAATGACACATGAATTATGACCTTGGGAGACTGACCCATTACATGTAGCTATTTCTGTATCTATAAAGATAATACATGTAAACACTTACAATAAAGAAATTGTTCATACTACCTACTTAATATTATAGTATTGAAAGACAGTTCCAAACAGAACACTCAAATGTTTCGTGTCCTACATTGTACCTAATGGAGTGGGTCAACATCACATTATGTTTGGGTATTTGTAATCGTTTCTTTTTGTGAACATAGCAGTTCTCAAATGAGTAGTGAGTGGCCAAAATGTTTACATAACATTAATGGTCAATTTTCAAAATGAGTATAAAGATATTTACTTAATGTCTCTTTCAGAGGTAAAACATTAAGTGATGAGAGTAAGATAAATATAGAGTTATATAAAGAGAATCTCTTTCTACCGTAATATTGTTATCATCAAAGAGCAATATTTTGCTCTTGATGATTGTTTAATGACGAAAAGAAATCTCTGTAAATCAAAACATTTCAGTCTAAATTGATTTTGGTGTGTCATGGATAGCAATTTATGTCAAAAAGATATAAACAAGCACACCTGATATTGCTAAAATAATACATGTCCCCTACCAGCCCCACTAGACATTGAACCAAAAACCCTGAAACATAACCTTGTCGAGATATTATGGTCCTTTATCATTGTGTGAAGTTTGATCGAAATCTCTCAAGCAATGAAGCGACTAAGTCGTGTGCTAACAAACATACAAGATGGACACAGAGAAACATATACAACCCCCCCCCCCTCCCCCCAGTCTCACTGGTAGGGGACTAATGATACCTATAATGTAGATCAGGCCAATATGAATGCATGATATAATGTGATACAAAGACAAAAAAGTTGCAGGCACAATATGAATTCAGTAACAATGTCAGGAATTTTTAACTGATGGTTTTCTAAAAAATGCTACAATGGTTTCCAAGCTCGGAAATGGCCACTCAAACTCGTTAGGCACAATGCCATCACACTTGGATTCAAAGAATGAAAACAATGGAAACCATATACGCCTTCGTTTTTTGTCACGCAACATGAGAGATCGGTTGTTGGCAAGAACATGGTAGTAGAGGAAAAGTCTGGAGGAGATGTAGAAGGCAATGAAAACATCAATAGAGTAGTGCTCATGGGCAGCCAGGATGAAGAAAATGCCAAACATATTAGCAACCCATGTAAGCATGTGTAAATAGTAGGAGTTGTATTTTCCCTGTCTTGGGGTATCTGAAGCAAAAACAAAAATAATCATTATCAAAAAGACTGTTTTCATCCACCTAATGAATATTCATACAGTCTTCATTACAAGCAGTAGAACCCCGCACTTTTGTACAACTAAAGGGCACAAAATATGTATGATCATAACAGCGCTTGGGTGTTCCATTACAACAGACCATCTGGAGTATGTGGCAGAAGTTCAGACAATGGATATTTCAAATATATGAGGTTACACAGCGAGTGGTTGTTGTAAATGGTATTTCTTCCACTCTCGTTAGTTATTTTTATTATGTTTTTTGTAACTTTTGAAAAATAACGAACTAGAATGAAAGATATACCATATACAACAACCATGAGATTGTGTGACCTTTCTACCACAATAAGAAAGCTATTCTGAGAATAAAGTGACCTGTTTTGAATTCAACGAGTGTTCTCACAATATCAAGTGTGGTGTAAGGATATGACCTTATTTGAAATGCCGCTAATTAATATGCAAAACTGACAAATTCGGAAATGTATGGAAATATTACAATTTATTACAAATCATAACAAAATGATAAGTAGGTTAAATCTTTCAAAGCAATAAATTGAAAAAAAATCTTTATATATTTTCAAGAATATAGCAAAACAACTGCGAACTTCTTCTTATGCGTTATCATTTCCAGGACATTGTGAAGCGGCCGTTAAGTGTTAGCCAATCAAATTGCATAGAACCACGTGATTAAAAAATAGTCCCGGTCAAAGGTCGCCGTGTCAACCAATAAAAAACATTTAGAGTTTATTCCACGTGTGGTATAAACTAAATGTTATTCAACAGTTGTAATGATTATTTCATGCCTAGGGAGTTGAATAACACCCACCTATTGTGGTAGAAATAGTGTTCTACTGCTAGCTGTTATTCATGACTTTCAGTTGACCTAGACTTTGAATAATTTCAGAAGTCAAAACATTTCAAAAAGACATCAAACCAATATGAGTCAAACATCTATTTGTAATGTACCCTCAGTCAATCGTCAACTAATAACTATATATAATGATGCCTCTATGAATAAATCTATATACAGTCTGTATTACTGTTATTATGAGGACATTTTTAGAATATTACATATCAATTATAACGTATTTTGATATGTCTACTCATTTTTAATCTAAAACAAAATCTGTCAACTTTCCCTCTTGGCAGGTATCATTTGATCCTAATAATTCTTATAAACCAGTCCAGATCTGTCATCTGGCTAAATATCCATTTAGGACTTGCATTAGACATTTGATTTGACTTTTTCAAGATATGTTTTAAGTTGATCTTTGTAAAATGTTTTATCAAAATGTACTTACATTCTGTAATGAAGAAGTTGAGGAGAGTGATACAGACAGTATGCCCACTGAACATGTAGTCGCCACACGTCCTCACACCAGACAACGACATGCCCATCCCCATCCAGATCTCCATAGTACGTTTTGCCTTGGCCCAAATGTCACCATACATCTGTAAATTTTTATAAAACTTAAAATAAATACTCCTGAAAACCATTTACTGAAACCAACTGAAAATTCTCCTAAACACACTAAAACCATCATAAAGGTACACCAAATTTAACAGTATGTTGTCTATACCAGTCTTCGACAACATGTCATCTACAACAAGTCATCTACAACATATTCCCTACAACATGTCTAGTACAATATTTCATCTACAACAGGTACCGGTCATCACCAACATATTCCTTACAACATGTCCAGTACAATACGGTACATGTATTTCATCTACAACATATCCCCTACAACTTGTCCAGTACAATATTTCATCTACAACATATCCCCTACAACATGTCCAGTACAATATTTCATCTACAACATATCCCCTACAACTTGTCCAGTACAATATTTCATCTACAACATATCCCCTACAACTTGTCCAGTACAATATTTCATCTACAACATGTCCAGTACAATATTTCATCTACAACATATCCCCTACAACATGTCTAGTACAATATTTCATCTGCAAGTCATCAACAGCACATTCCTTACAACATGTCCAGTATAATATTTCATCTACAGCATATCCCCTACAACATGCATGTCCAGTACAATATTTCATCTACAACATGTCATCTACAAAATATCCCCTGTACAACATGTCCCCTTTAACATGTCCCCTACATGTCCCCTACAACATGTCCCCTACAACACATTTCCTACAGTGTGTCCTCTACAACATGTCCCCTACATGTCCTCTACAACATATCCTCTACAACATGTCCCTTTACCTTTGACCTTTAATCTGACCAATGACTACCAAAATCTAGCTAGGTGCATGTGTGGATACTATGGTGAGAAATTAAGAATATGAGCTAAATCTGTTCTAGGATTCAAGAGATATTGTGTACACAAGGTTATCATGGATATGTGCACAGACAAAGAGATTACAGTACTATATATACAAAAATGTACCCCCTTTTTTCTAAGGGGTGGGGGGTGGGGTTATAATCAAGACATACATGTGTATGAGCCAACAAGTATGCTAGGGCTAGTGCGAAAGTATTTTTTACTTGTTATGGATTGGACGACATAATGACAGGTATATTGGAATGTGGTTACTATCAATTGTAATGATTATGTGTAGTGGGATTACCCAGGCAATTAAGTGTAGGTGTTTGTTTTGTAGATTTTTTTTAGTGAATTAATGAAAAACTTCATATAAAACATTATAAAATACATTTTAGGACAAATCGGTGAATAGCAGTCCATGCTCACAACATGGTGGTCAAAGGTCATAATGTAGGTTAATGTGACCTACTTTTGGTACATGACAGAACGCCTTAGGCTTACATAGAAGAACTCATGCATGCCCGAGCATGAAATTCAAGAGACAATTTGTGTATGAGATAGAGTCGTTACAAGCTTTTCCTTTGATGTAGGTCATAGGCTATAATGTAGGTCAGAGTGACCTACTTTTGGTACATATGACACCTCATTTCATCAAAGTCTTGCATAGCAAGATAATAAAGAAGTGGAAAGGATGGAATGGGAAAGGACAAATGGACCAAATAGTGACCAGTTGCCATAGCAACCATAATTTTGAGAAAAAGAAAGTGGCATGCACATCTACACATGGTCCTCTATATTTGTGTGAAGTTTCATTGAAATCGGCCCTTCGGTTTAGGAGGAGTTGTCAGGACAAACTTAAAGTTATGGTTCTTATCAGAAAACCTGTTTATAGTTACCAGTTGCCATAGCAACCATAATTTTGAGAAAAAGAAAGCGGCATGCACATCTACACATGATCATTAATATGTGTGTGAAGTTCCATTGAAATCGGCCCATCGGTTTAGGAGGAGTTGTCCGGACAAAATGCGTCTACAGACAGACGGACGGACGGACAGACAACCCGATTCCAGTATACCCCCCTAACTTCGTTGCGGGGGTATAATAAAGCTCTAAGGATTTAAGGTCTTCACAATAATATAACGCTAAGTCTTAGAGTAAGGTTTGGGCACCTGGTATATCTGGTACAAAGTATGTTGTAAGTGTACTCCGCATATATATATTTATATACATGGCTGTGCCAATTCAAACTCAAGTAAAAAGCTAAAGCAATGTCATATGAAAGGAATTGTCTGAAAACATCAAACTGTAAGTAATTAGGTGTGTCACAAACATTTACTATAATCCTCATTTCCAAATCACTAACTGTATATTCTTACCTTTCCTTCACATTTAAGATGGGGGCTAGGTACAGAAAGAGATGTTATCAACATTGTGATACAGCGAAGGAGGTAAACGGTACCAATGATGGAGAACACCCTTCTCAGCAAAATAAATCTAAAACAAAAAGAAAAATTTTCTTTACCAAAATAAATCTAAAACAATAAATAGAACATCCTCTACACACAAATAAATCTAAAATAACCAATGATGGAGAACACCCTTCTCAGCAAAATAAATCTAAAACAAAAAGAAAAATTTTCTTCACCAAAATAAATCTAAAACAATAAATAGAACATCCTCTACACACAAATAAATCTAAAACAACAAACAGAACCCTCTACACACAAATAAATCTAAAACAATAAATAGAACCGTCTACACACAAATAAATCTAAAACAACAAACAGAACATCCTCTACACACAAATACATCTAAAACAACAAACAGAACATCCTCTACACACAAATAAATCTAAAACAACAAACAGAACATCCTCTACACACAAATAAATCTAAAACAACAAACAGAACCCTCTACACACAAATAAATCTAAAACAACAAATAGAACATCCTCTACACACAAATAAATCTAAAACAATAAATAGAACCCTCTACACACAAATAAATCTAAAACAACAAACAGAACCCTCTACACACAAATAAATCTAAAACAACAAACAGAACGTCCTCTACACACAAATAAATCTAAAACAACAAACAGAACATCCTCTACACACAAATAAATCTAAAACAACAAACAGAACCCTCTACACACAAATAAATCTAAAACAACAAACAGAACCCTCTACACACAAATAAATCTAAAACAACAAAAAGTACATCCTCTGCATGCAAATAAATAAAACACAGAACATCGGCTACAGAAAAAAAAACAAGAAAAAAAAACATTTGTCATGCATCAAAAAAACATGAAACATTGTAACTTACATCTGTATTCCCTTAATGCTGTTTCCTCATATCTTAATAATTCAGATCAAAGTCTGATTCCATTTGAAACAAATTTTTCAAAAAACGCATGCGTAAATGCTAACAATGGATGCTATAATTACAAATTGCAATTGAAACAATGTCATTCTCATTTATAAACCTAAAACACTGTTTAATACATGTATGTGTTTGGACAATGATAGGATAAACAAACTCTCGATCTGGTGAAAATGATTATATTGGTTCAAGGGAAATAACTCTTAGATGACTAATGTAAATTTATAATAATTATTGTCAAATTAAAGAATGAAAAAGAAAATGAATATATTGATCTTGATCATTTCAATCAGTGAATCAATCAAGGACACATTTATTTACTTATAAATACACTGTATAACTGTAAATGCTTCTTGTGATTTTCATCATTTTCTCAGGTATAGGCCTGAACTGAGATTTAAGTTAAATATGAAAACAAATCTGGATAATGATGAACATGACTAATGACAATATAATTTGTGGATAATCAAAGCATTGAAACATGTACATGTACTAGTACTTTACATTTCTTAGTACATGTAAACCTATTTTAAATGTGTGTGATCTGTTTCACCAATGAGCATGTATCCAAACAAATTCGCAACTCTGACTTGTGTTAGGACATACCCTGTAGATAACATCTGCTGGACTAGTTCAATAGAACCACTAAACCTGCCTGCTTAAGGACTTACCTGTGCTTGTGGAACACCAGCACAATACTCCAAATTGTACCCAGGCAGACGGCTATGACTTCACATGCCTCAAATGCCCAGGGAGTATAAGGTATATTGTCTAAGAAGATGTCAGGAAGGGGTGGATATTTGTCTGTGTCAGGAACTCTATCATGAACAACAACCATAACAAAAGAAGTCACCAAAAATACTGAAAATGCATAGAGAAATCCCAGTAGTGTTTTCCAGATTTCAGAGTCTAAATGTTTTGATGGCCGAGGACCCCTGTCTGGCTGGTAACGTTTCTGTGGTAAGTAGTCATTATCATCTCCTGATCCAGAATCTTCGCTATCAGAGTGATGGATTTTTGTTCTTCTCCTTGACTTTGATGAAGAGTTAAATGATTTATCATATCTTAATTTTAACTTTTCATGATTTCTATTGGAGCAGACAGAATCACATTCTGATTGTAAATCATGAATACACAAAAATAATCTCTTGATATCACCTAAAACTGATAATTGTAGAGGAGGCTGACGTAAGTCTGTCTCACTTAGTGTCAGTAAGACCTTTCCGTCAATCTTGTGATCCACACAAAACAATTCCTTGTACTGGCTAAAGTTATTCTGTTCCAACCAAAATGCAACCTGATCACAGGTCCATGTATTTGCATCAGTCATTTTGGCTAAATCTCTGAAAATTAAAAACAGAAAAATGTTAACTTTAAACAACTTACATGTTAAAAAAAACAACATTAATAAGAACTTGTGTAAGGATTTTAGCATATTTGACCCTTGTGACCTTGAATGAAGGTCAAGGTCAATCATTTAAACACGTGCAATCAATGATTGCGAAAGCTCACCGGCGGCAGCAATCACACATTGTATTTATTTTTTATGTATGTATAAGCATGTCATTTTGAAATTGTACATCACATAATATCGCTCCTAGACCTCTAATGGATGTATAAACCAAATAAGAAGGGTGTGGACTCACAAGCTTTAAAAAGTTAAGTCCACAAAATAGTAAAATGGGAAAATATCACAATTTTTTTCTGCGTGATTTTGCCATAACATCACTTCTAGGCCTCTAATGAATGTATAAACTAAATTAAAAAGGGGTGAGCTGTATACTTTTGGACTTACAAGCTTTCCAAAAACTTACCCCAAAATTTTTAAAGTGGGGTGGGACGCCGACGCCGGGGGTACAGCATTAGCTCACACGGTTACTCGTAACCGTAGAGCTAACAATCTTGATAGCCCTTCACCCCAGCATACTAAGGCCAAATATCAGATCTCTTAGTTATTGAGAAAAAGTTGAAAATGTTCATTGTTTACAAACGAACAAAAGGCACTGGGCGATTAGAATAGGTAGCTTGAGATTCAAGACATCACATGGCTAAGACGTGAAAATATACAACAAAGGGAAGTAACTCTTATCAAGTGCAGTACACCTCCCTCATATCCTATGATGTGTAGACTATGTGTTTAAAGTATTGTGACTATATCCTGACTATATATACTATAGGCCAAGGACTGATAAAGTAGTCATAACAAGAAACGAATTTTTATCATCACACATTTGATTAAGGAAGACAAGAATCCTTAATCAAATGTGTGTTGATGAAAAATTGTTTCTTGTTATGACTTTACTTTCTCAGTCCTTGGCCTACAGATGCCTAGATTTAGCAAATAAAAGGTGGGGGTGCAATATCAATAAAATATACCAAAATCTGAAATTAAGATGTTTTAATAAAAAGGCCACACTCAATCGTAAAATACTAAGAAGTCTAGCAAAATTGAGACTCTTGACTTTCAGAGGGAGTTCATAACCTGATCAAAGGAGTAGGGGCTTTATTTATTTATTTAATGGGTTTTACATCCACTATCACAGCCATTGGAAGGGCAAGGCGCTATTTTTTTCAATAAATACTGACCTAATCACATAGATCTGTAATAATTATGATATATGACATGTGTTACACATATAAAGGGCATTCAGTACACCATTGAGAGAATTATTTGACTCCCAAAAATCAGATTTGACTCTTGAGTTTGAAGGGAAATGTCTATTTAATTTGATATAAGTTTTGACCTTTCAGATTTCAGAGGAATGTGAATTGACTTTTGAATTTGTTAAAAGTCAAGGGTCAACTGGATGCCCTGGTATATATAAATATATATATACCACACATATGTGCGACCAAGCTTTTCTTATCATTTGTTACGAACCCCTATGACCAGATGCAGACGCCAATAAGTTGACAGGTATGGCCCTGCATAATCATGTGATCACAGATCATTCAGTAGCTGACTCATTCGTATGAAATACTGATTATCAATTTTAACGCTGAATAAATCTAAGCATTTCAACTGCGAATGCTAAAATAACAAGCCACTTTTAAATTATTACATTATACCATGAGAACAAATAAATCGTGATATTTTCATTCATTACCAATGTATCATTGACAGACGACCGCGACTGTACTTCGAACTTCTTCGCCACGCATGTTTACAGTGGAAGCGGAAGTGTGATGTGAAATGCACCGGTGAAATGCACTATGGGAAAAAGTGAGCGCAGAAATATTGTATAACATATTTTGAAATGCATTATCAGTAATATGTTTTATGATTGTGGCATTTTATTTTCAATACTTGTTCTGAATATCAATGTTGAAAAACATTTATATACCTGGATCATGATGAGTGGTCCGTTTCAATATTGCATGGAACCCCTGAAACGGAAATGACGTAGTGACCTTCAGCTTGCAAGTCTTCCGACATTAGGACATCATCAGAGGCAAAAGGAAAAGGTGAGATAGTGAAAATAGCAATTTTGTTCTCATTATTGGTAACATCTTCTGCTTTTTATTCGCATATGCATGTTTTTACTTGCGTATGCATCTAGCTTTCTGAAATGATTACAGAAATTATTAGATAACCCGTGCAAAACACTTAGAGGATATCCGATTTTAAAGTGTAGGCAGTAGTCACTGTCTAACACGTGTTGTTCATTCATTTATTTATTGTGACAGCATCCGCAGATCGATCAGTTGCGTTTTGATCACAAAGATATTTGAATTATCGAATCGTTTGTATTGATATGGGATCTGGAAATTCGCAGTTGTTTCTATCGGCTTTCACTACTGCAGATGACCTTGACTAATCGGTAAACGTTTTTCAGCTATTGTGATAAATGATTTACTAATTTTGGCATTGCAATAGAACAATTGTTGTATTTAGACATTGAAATTTATTACATTTCGTTATTAAAAGTTCGTTCAACACACAATTTCTTCGTGCCCCTGACTATCACAGGCGGGCTCTTTCCATCGACCAATGCACACCTTCATTGCGTCAGCTGACCTTAATCT
This sequence comes from Pecten maximus, assembly GCF_902652985.1. Taxonomy (NCBI): domain Eukaryota; kingdom Metazoa; phylum Mollusca; class Bivalvia; order Pectinida; family Pectinidae; genus Pecten; species Pecten maximus. Next base: position 19,871,256 of record NC_047015.1, read on the forward strand.
CGGGTGCATTAATTAGTTTATATCTAGGGCTAACCTAATGGATGATATAACTCATATCAATCAGAGAACAAACAGTACACTTTTAGAACAAATATATTCATTCACTGCCAATACTATTCTCAAATAACATATTAAACTGGTTCAAATGGTGTGCCACTGCAAGCCCAGTGTTATTTACATCTGGTGGTATTTTGTCAATGATTATATTTATAGTTTTCCCAGATACAAAAAAGAAAGAAAGTTAATTGGTTATTCAGTTCAAAAACCTGCACATTAAGCCATTTTTACAACAATGAAAGGTAAAAATTAACAAGAGACGCAGGGAAATCCATTCAAATATACCACCATATTTGATTCAAATGTCAAGGTTGATTATATTATAAAGAAATCTATTGTTGGCTAATTAAGAGTCCTTCTAATAACAGGGGGGTCACTCACTCATGCTAACAGATCTGGAACTCAGTGACTGCATACATGTAGTTGTTGAGATATCTATAGTAATATGTAGATTTGCAGTAAATCTAATTTTTAACTAGCCAAATGCAAAAATGCTTGTGTTAAGGGGTTAGGATTTCGGTTTTAGGAAATACTATCCATTACATAAAAGTAGGGGTAATAAAGAGCCTTAGTGTCTTGAAGTATTCTTTAAACGTTAACATTTTATGTCTATTCTTTGCTATGATTCTTTATATTTCATCAAAATTTGGGGAATTTCCCCAGTTCTGTGGGAATTTTTTCTTTGTAGGGAGTTTGTTTTCATTCAAAGAGGAAAAACACCATCAATGGGAAATACTACACAATTTCAATAGTAAAATTGGTCTAGATTAACCTCTATATCACTAAGATTATTGTGTAGACAAAATAAATTCTGCATAAATATACCTACCTTTAGACATATTGTACTAAAAAAGGAATACTGAATTTATCCAAAAATAATCCTCAATGTTCAGGGCATCCATTAACCAGAGACATCATGTCGATGATGCAACCAAATTTAATTCTATGCACAACATGCTGGGCATCAATCTTGACACTTCACATTTTGACCACTGCTGTAACCAGTCTTATGTGTTGTCCTATATATTATCAAGGCTCAACAAAGGGTCAAATGACACTAGTTAGTTAAGAATACTCTATCTGTACTCCGGGTTATCTCTTGCAAACAGAAATTGTAAGGAAAAATGTATAAAATGTGCTGATTTTTATTGCAGCTTAAAAATGGCCCCACCATCCTACAGTGACCTTGGAAAATCAGCCAAAGATCTTTCTGACAAAGGTTACAGTAAGTATGCAGAATCCTTGATTAAAGAATCTTGGTTAATTTATCAGAAAAGATGCCATATTTTTTAAATCAGAAAGGGAACATCTGTATTCCAACTGTGAACATGTATCTACATTCCATTTTGGCTTTATCTTATTCAAGCTATTGTTGATACAGCCAAATACATTATCATGTTGACATGTTAGAAGTGCTGGGTGTATATTTGAGACGTGTCGATAAATATCAAGTTTTAAAAATAAAAACTTTATCACAAGTTTTAATTTATTTTATTTTCCTTTTTTTGTGTGTTTTGGATATGTTCCTTAGAATTGCAAGTTGTATGTTTTTGCAATTGCATATCCTGTTCTATTCCTTTTAGATTTTGGACTGTACAAACTTGAATGTAAAACAAAATCTAGCAGTGGAGTTGAATTCACAACGAAAGGAAGCTCAAGTCATGATTCTGGAAAAGTGTCTGGAAGCTTAGAAACAAAGTACAAGCTTCCTGAACATGGTAAGTTAAAAGGGGAAAGTAAACATATCTGACACCATGCCAGATATGAAAAAACTGCGAATTATTTTACTAGTAGCTAACAAGTAATGATTATTCGTGATCAGATGTTATCACCAAAGGTTTAGATGTATACAGCTATACAATTTCCAGTTGAACCTAGTTAACTTTAGCATAAAATTGAAAATTATACCAGTTAATTAAGGTTTAACAAACCTTTGGAGTTTTCTTTTTTCTTTTTTGAAAAAATATTGGTTTTTAAGATTTTTTTCTACAGTTAATTCTTTAATGGAGTCCAAATCCTGATCATATTCCAGGTATATGTTTGAGAGGGGAGTATTTCATTGAAATTCACACCAAATTGCCATAATGTAACAAATACATTGTTTATTAGTTTGATATCCTTTTACTTGTAGGACTGACATTTGTAGAGAAGTGGAATACTGATAATGTCCTTGCTACAGAAATAACTATTGAGGATCAGCTTTGCAAGGGACTTAAATTGGCATTTGAATCTTCATTTGCCCCACAGACCGGGTAAGCACACATAGTTTAGTACATTATTTAACAGATGGTGTTTATTTTTACACCTGTAGAATTTGCAGCAGTATTATATGGTATGTAGTTGTCCGTTTGGCATAAAATTTTGTTTGTCCTTCATTTTTCAACTGATGCCTTTTGAAATTTTGCATGCTTTAGGTATCATTTATCATCTTGATGTGTCTTCATGTTCTCTGTTCTGCATTTTGCAAAACTTATTGTCCTTGTTTATTTTAGCATTTAGTCCGGAGATCTCCTATATTTCACAACCAATCAATGACCGTTGATAGACTTTATAGTCATGATATAAAGTTGTATACCCGGTTGTCAATAGTCTACTAGTCATGATATAAAGTTGTATACCCGGTTGTCAATAGTCTACTAGTCATGATATAAAGTTGTGTTTCCCCGTTATCAATACTATATAGTCATGAGGTAAAGTTGTGTTTCCCAGTTGTCAATAGTCATGATATGAAGTTATGTTTCCCAGTTGTCATTTTGATTTCGCAAAGTTATTTGTTTTTAGCTCACCGGCGTCGGTGTCGGCGTCCCACCCCAAAACTTCAAAGTTTTTGGAGTAAGTTTTTGGAAAGCTCATGCCCTTCTAAGTTGGTTTATACATTCATTAGAGGTTTAGGAGTGATGTTATGGCAATATTATGCAGAAAAAAAATGTGATTTTTTCGCATTTTACCATTTTGTGGACTTAACTTATTTGGCACCAAAACCTACTTTAAAAAAAGTTTTTGGAGTAAGTTTTTGGAAAGCTTGTAAGTCCAAAAGTATACATCTCATGCCCTTCTTATTTAGTTAATACATTCATTAGAGGTCTAGGAATGATGTTATGGCAAAATCATGCAGAAAAAAAATGTGATTTTTTCGCATTTTACCAATTTGTGGACTTAACTTTTTTGGCACCAAAACTCACTTTAAAGTATTAGGGGTAAGTCCAAAAGTATACACCTATCACCCTTCTAATTTGGTTTATACATTCATTAGAGATCCAGGAGTGATGCTATGGCAAATCATGCAGAAAAAAATTGGCATTTTGGCATTTTACTATTTAGTGGACTTACTTTTTTTGACACAAAAACTCACTTTAAAGATTTTGGGGGTTAGTTTTGAAAAACTTGTAAGTCCACACCCTTCTTATTTGATTTATACATCCATTGGAGGTCTAGGAGCGATATTATGTGACATACAATTTCAAAATGACATGCTTATACATGCATAAAAAATGAATGCAAAGTGTGATTGCTGCCGCCGGTGAGCTTTCACAATCATTGATTGCACTTGTTTGTATGGAGATCAACAGTTTCAAACTCTGAAATTTAGTAGTTTCAAACTCATGATGTTATGTTGTCTTTTTCTGACATATTTGGCATATTATATTATTGGTGGATTCTTTCGTCTCTTATTCATTAGCAAGTTCTGGTAAATTTCCTTACAAGTGGTCACTGTTCCTTGCCATGTACATTTTCCAAGATTTGTTTGTATAGCTTACATATCTGGCATTACTGAATGCAACAAGCTTTGTTTTTTTGTGTTATTTAATTTCATTTTCATATATATAAGAATGGTCCCATTTTGCTTTTGACTTATCACATCTATTTGGTGACTGTCTCCATGACAAGGCTAGATATAAAAGACACTTTCAAGTGTGTACCTGTCATCTAATAGTTGACTGTTTCAAACATGTAACTGACACAGAAATAGAAAACACCAAAATCAGCATGGAAGAGACTTCTTGGAAATGAAACAAGTGTCAAGCTTTTCTCGCATACTTCTTCCACAGGAGGTAAATTAAAATACTGTCATATTATAATTATGATCCAATGAAAAGATATTTTTATTTTTTATTGTGGTACATTATGATTTCAAGACGCATTGCGGTGTACCAATATACTGGTAAATCGTGTCATCATTACCTGAATTGGAAGCTTCTGCAGTAATGATGGTATTTAAGTTTGCAAGTCTAAATTCTGGTACATGTATCTATAGGTATGGAATAAACAGATGCTTCCTAGTGTAGGAAAAGAGCTTCCTTGTCTGATATACATAGTATCTCTAGTTGTTTTGGGGCCAGTTGTCATATTTTGTTTGTTACAATCACTGTATATTATATCCTTTTTTTGTCATTGACTCAATGTTTGATTTCAGTAAGAAGAATGGACAGATTAAGACTGCCTACAAGATGGATTACTTAAATGCAAGTTGTGATGTTGACTTTGACTTTGCGGGTCCAACAGTTCATGGTGCAGCAGTTGTTGGGTAAGCAGAGGTTAGATTAATGAAAATGTCAGCCGTTTATGTAGGCTATCATGCATGTTATACCCTTGGTTAGATATTTTAAAATGCCTACATAACTACTCCTGGGGACTACGTATTCAAACATTTAATCCCGTGTTAATGTCAGTGCAACTTGTAAAAAGATAAAGATTTAGTTTACCATATCAGGGTTGACCTTAATGCTTTTCATAGCCTTTTGAAGCATCAAAATAAAAAGGAACCGCACATTTTTTGTCAAGAAGTACATTCATATTATACAACTGAACCACATTTTAACTGAAAAATTATAAAATACTCAGTGCAAACCTTGCAAAATAATCACAATTTTAACTGTTCCAAATAATATCGACTTTAGAAAATGAATCTGCAGAGACTGCAATCTATCATGGCTTCTTTCAATTATCAATAAAGAAACGCCAGTTGATTTTTGAATTTAGTCCTTCCATTTAGATTTGAATGGCAAGCCAAGCATGAACTCCATAAGGTGTCGTGTAGTCTAGATATTGATTTAATATATTGAAACAAGAGGCAATTAAAATCAGCATAAATATCTGAAGCTGTAAAATTAACAAAAAAAACATGTGCACCCAAGATAAATTTGTAGAGGAAAAGAAATTCAATAAGCATACATATTCCCATGAAAGGCATATGATCCAAGATCTATATTTCTTTAAAAAAAACTGCACATTTTGATTGATGGTTGGGTTTTTGTTTAGGGGTTTTATGTCTCATTTCATGGCAGTAGCTGTATTCGGATGACTTTTTAATTGATGTATTGTATCTCCTAAGTGTATAATGGGAAAAAAAAAACATGTGAAACATCTGGGCCCAGTTTTTCAAAAGGTGGCTAGCTTAATCACTTGATTAGTGAAAATCTCATTCCTCCTTTACTTCAAATCATATGTGTGTACTGTGTATATTCTTCAAAATCAGCAGGTATGAAGAGACTGGTAGGTGTTATAGTTTCAGAAAATTTTGTCAAATAAGATTTACCAGAAATTATTTAATTAAGATTTTGATATTGTTCTTAAACTGTGATTAGCCTAATCATCTTTTGAACAACCGGGCCCTGGTGTCTTGAATATTTTGCAAGACATACGATTTTGACATGTTGAAAATCAGGTAATTATCAGTATAATACGTAGGCAGAAAACAATCGTCAAAATCTTAATTAAGTAAAATAATAATATAAGATATGTCTTAATTCATTTAATCACCTTAGTGTTTTTAATATGTGCATTTATTTTATTGTATAGTGCACGTGATACCAACAATTAACTATTTCATAATATTTCTTAGCCTAAATTATATTTTCATTTCTCAACAGATATAGCCTAAATTATATTTTCATTTCTCAACAGATATAACAATTTCCTTGCTGGCTACCAAATGTCCTTTGATACATCCAAGTCCAAGCTTTCCAAAAACAACTTTGCATTTGGTTATTCCTCTGATGACATGACACTCCATTGTAATATGTAAGTACACATGAATTGTCATGATTTCAACATTTATCAACCATATGATATATTCGAGTACGAATAAGTTTGTGTTTGACAACAGAAGACATAAATGTATATTCAAGTTTAATTAAATATGATTTGTAAGTTTTGCAAAGTGATAATAAATGTAATATGATTTTATTAATATGAAACTTGGGTCAGCAGATATATTTCGGAGGGGTGACAATGATGGGATTATTATCACGTGTTCTTCTAATGCTTCTGAACGGTTCAAGCTGATGTGAATTTTCTAAGTTCTATTATGATGATTGAACATTAACATGTATTTCGTTTTGCCAGAAATGATGGTGCCGAATTTGGAGGCTCTGTATACAACAAAGTGAATGATAAGCTGCAAACTGGAGTAAATTTGTCCTGGTCTGCTGGAAACAGCTCAACACGGCTTGGTTTGGCAGCAAAATACACATTAGACAAGAATTCTTATGTTAACGTAAGGAGAACATTTTGCATAACTTAGACTTTAATGTATTGTCGTCTTTTTTAGCTTTATTTGTTAAGACTGTATACTATTTTCCCTTAGTGGTAGTACTAAGTAGGTATGAATAATTCACAATCTGTGTTAAATCATTGGTAGCTAATTCGAAAAATTAATGTTGCAAATTATTTCTCCGTGGATGTATCAAGGAAAGTTCATAATGCGAAGGTTGAAGTCAAGATGATACAAATTTGAAACCCTGTATATTTCAGGATAGATAAATTGTAACAAGAGTTTGTTAGGTACAATACTTATTACATGTATATGTCAATTGCCTTGTCATTGTCTTGAAAGGTATTTTGATAGAAACCAACATGCTTTCTTTTGTAGTTGAAAGTGAATAATGCTTTCCAAATCGGAATGGGCTACACCCAGAACATAAGGGATGGTAAGTAGTTTGATAATAGCAAGGAATGTAAGAGTACAACTTTTCATGCAAGTTTTATCACCTGGCATATATCCATCTTCAGTCTTGACATATTTATGTGCAAGATATTGCTCCATCTAATCACCGGGGCATGTCTAGTCTTTTATCAAAAGATAGCCAAAAATACCTATATATTAAGACAAGGGAAGCATCCGATCGACATTGAAATTCTTACCTATTTTTAGCCCACCATCTTCAGATGGTGGGCTATTCAAATCGCCCTTCGTCCGGCCGGCCGTCCGTAAACAATTCTTGTTATCGCTAATCCTCAGAAAGTACTGTAGGGATCTTTCTCAAATTTCATATGTGGGTTCCCCTTGGTGCCTAGTTATGCATATTGCATTTTGAGACCAATCGGAAAACAACATGGCCGACAGGCAGCCATCTTGGATTTTGACAATTGAAGTTTGTTATCGCTATTTCTGAGAAAGTACTGAAGGGATCTTTCTCAAATTTCATATGTAAGCTCCCCTTGGTGCCTAGTTATGCATATTGCATTTTGAGACCAATCGGAAAACAACATGGCCGACAGGCAGCCATCTTGGATTTTGACAATTGAAGTTTGTTATCGCTATTTCTGAGAAAGTACTGAAGGGATCTTTCTCAAATTTCATATGTAAGCTCCCCTTGGTGCCTAGTTATGCATATTGCATTTTGAGACCAATCGGAAAACAACATGGCCGACAGGCAGCCATCTTGGATTTTGACAATTGAAGTTTGTTATAGCTATTTCTGAGAAAGTACTGAAGGGATCTTTCTCAAATTCATATGTAAGCTCCCCTTGGTGCCTAGTTATGCATATTGCATTTTGAGACCAATCGGAAAACAACATGGCCGACAGGCAGCCATCTTGGATTTTGACAATTGAAGCTTGTTATCGCTATTTCTCAGAAAGTACTGAAGGGATCTTTCTCAAATTTCATATATAGGTTCCCCTTGGTGCCTAGTTATGCATATTACATTTTGTGACCTATCGGAAAACAACATGGCCGACAGGCAGCCATCTTAGATTTTGACAATTGAAGTTTGTTATCGCTATTTCTAAGAAAGTGCTGAAGGGATCTTTCTCAAATTTCATATGTAGGCTCCCCTTGGTGCCTAGTTATGCATATTGCATTTTGAGACCAATCAGAAAACAACATGGCCGACAGGCAGCCATCTTGGATTTTGATAATTGAAGTTTGTTATCACTATTTCTGAGAAAGTACTGAAGGGATCTTTCTCAAATTTCATATGTAGGTTCCTCTTGGTGCCTAGTTATGCATATTGCATTTTGAGACCAATCGGAAAATAACATGGCCGACAGGCAGCCATCTTGGATTTTGACAATTGAAGTTTGTTATCGCTATTTCTGAGAAAGTGCTGAAGGGATCTTTCTCAAATTTCATATGTAGGTTCCTCTTGGTGCCTAGTTATGCATATTGCATTTTGAGACCAATCGGAAAATAACATGGCCGACAGGCAGCCATCTTGGATTTTGACAATTGACGTTTGTTATCGCTATTTCTGAGAAAGTGCTGAAGGGATCTTTCTCAAATTTCATATGTAGGTTCCCCTTTGTGCCTAGTTATGCTTATTGCATTTTGAGACCAATCGGAAAACAACATGGCCAACTGGCAGCCATCTTCAATTTTGACAATTGAAGTTTGTTATCGCTATTTCTCAGAAAGTACTGAAGGGATCTTTCTCAAATTTCATATATAGGTTCCCCTTGGTGCCTAGTTATGCATATTACATTTTGTGACCTATCGGAAAACAACATGGCCGACAGGCAGCCATCTTAGATTTTGACAATTGAAGTTTGTTATCGCTATTTCTAAGAAAGTGCTGAAGGGATCTTTCTCAAATTTCATATGTAGGTTCCCCTCGGTGCCTTGTTATGCATATTGCATTGCTGAAGGGATCTTTCTGAAATTTCATTTGTAGGTTGCCCTCTGTGCCTAGTTGTGCATATTGCATTTTGAGACCAGTCAGAAAACAACCTGCCCGACAGGCAGCCATCTTGTATTTTGACAATTAAAGTTTGTTATCGCTATTTTACAGAAGGTACTGAAGGGATCTTTCTCAAATTTCATATGTAGGTTCCCCTTGGTCCCTGGTGTAGCATTTTGGGACCAATCCGAAAACAACAGACAGCCATTATCGCTAAATCTTAAATTTTATATATAGGTTCCCCTTGTTTGAAAAGTACTAGAGGGCTGTTTCTGAACTTACACAGATTAGTAAGACTTAGAGGAAGGGAAAAGTAGAGAAAAGATCAATCTGACATAGAACCTATAAAGATCATTCAATGGTGGGCGCCAAGATCCCTCTGGGATCTCTTGTTTTCAAACTTATTTTTTCCGTACAAAATCTCCACCTACCTGCATAATCCTACTACCGATCTCTTCAGAATACTTCAATCTATCGGTTCATTAACATTTTAAATATGTAACATTCATGGCAGTTGTTGAAATCCTTAATCATGACATGTGACAAGATTTGGTATAATATGGTAACATAACACAACAGCGACATGTCGATTCACTGTGGTCCTATGACAAAAGAGGTGAAGGTCAAGCTCCCGTAAGGCCATTTTGGGAAGCTGGAAATCTTGTCATATGTCATGATTATTAAAGTTGGATTTTAACAACTGCCATGATTTAGGAATGAAGTTGGACAGGAGGATAACTTTACTAAGTAAAACAGTCAGGATCCCTATTGTAACCACATACTGTTTACAATTTCAGGTGTAAAGTTGAACCTTTCTTCATTAGTGGAGGGCAAGAACTTCAACCAAGGAGGCCACAAGGTGGGAATGGGTCTTGAATTTGATGTTTAAATGTTCCAAGTGGTTAGTGATATGAAAAAAACACCTTTGGATGCAAAGCAACTCATTAATCATCAGTGTTTAACCGGGTGAGGAGACACGTGTATCAGCAAAGCATTTTACTGGGGAGGACCCTAGACTTCACCTCATTTGTAGTATTCCCAGTGTTGACACTGCCGACAGCACAAGCATGGCAGAGTTTGGTGCATGCATAGACTGCAGACAGTTTGGACATTTGCATTGTAACCCACTTTGAATTGATCGTGGATTTTATGAAACTACTATGACCAATCAGATTTTGATTTACTTAGATTTTATTTGTTTGCTATTTCCATTAGATTACTTCTTTTGAATAGCAAACAAATTGTTTTCCCACAGTCCACCAACCAATATACCTTCATTCGACATAACGCAGGTCAGATGTGTCAGAGAATTTGTCCCTGAGAGCTTATCAAAACATTTCAGTGCTGTTAAATTGATGTACAAATATGTATCTTAATTAAAGAATAATGTCATGTGTTAAATTGTTGGTGTTTTTTTCTAGCCCACCATCATCAGATGGTGGGCTATTCAAATCGTCCTGTGTCGGTGGTCCGTCGTCCCTCCGTCCTTAAACAATTCTTGTTATTGCTATTTCTCAGAAAGATCTGAAGGGATCTTTCTCAAATTTCATAAATAGGTTCCCCATGGTTCCTAGTGATGCATATTGCATTTTGAGACCAATTTGAAAACAACATGGCCGACAGGCAGCCAGTGACAATTGAAGTTTGTTATCGCTATTTCTCAGAAGGTAATGAAGGTATCTTTCTCAAATTTCATATGTAGGTTCCCCTCGGTGCCTAGTTATAATTATGCATATTGCATTTTGAGACCAATCGGAAAGCAACATGGCCGACAGGCAGCCATCTTGGATTTTGACAATTGAAGTTTGTTATCGCTATTTCTGAGAAAGTACTGAAGGGATCTTTCTCAAATTTCATATGTAGGTTCCCCTCGGTGCCTAGTTATGCATATTGCATTTTGAGACCAATCGGAAAACAACATGGCCGACAGGCAGCCATCTTGTATTTTGACAATTGAAGTTTGTAATCGCTATTTTACAGAAGGCACTGAAGGGATCTTTCTCAAATTTCATATGTAGGTTCCCCTTGGTCCCTGGTATTGCACTTTGGGACCATTCCGAAAACAACATGGCCGACAGACGGCCATTATCGCTAAATCTTAAATTTTATATATGGGTTCCCCTTGTTTGAAAAGTACTAGAGGGCTGTTTCGGGATTTACACAGATTAGTAAGACTTAGAGGAAGGGAAAAGTAGAGAAAAGATCAATCTGACATGGAACCTATAAAGATCTTTCAATGGTGGGTGCCAAGATCCCTCTGGGATCTCTCGTTTCTTTTTAACTTTACAGTTTTGATGTTAAAATGTTCCTGTCTCTGTCATCTGATGTGAACAGTTTATAATAATCTTGCTTGTACATACTTGCTACTGTAGAACATTTGACACAATTAGAAAAAAAAATGTCAAAAGTGGCTTGGAATTCGGTGAGAAATCATGTACTACCTTCTTCGAATTAAGGGATACATATTGTGTAAGTACTGGTTCTTTATATAATTATTTCTTGTCCGGTTCATAACTTCTGAACCAATAAGGACATGTCGATGAAATGAACTTGGAGGATACTTGCACCACCTAATGTCTAGTGCACTTCCATTAGATTATTATGACCATGACCTCAAGTCAAAGGTAAAAAAAAAAAAGTGTAAATCTCCCAACGTCTTGTCTGTGCCATAACTTCTAGACTTGAATATATGGTAATAGAATTTGCAGCATAACTGGAAGATGATATGCAGTGCCACACGAGTGCTAGTAGTGCTACAAAGTCTTTGTAGATCGGGTGTCAACTGATTCCTTTTACCAACATCTCAACCAAAAATCATCATATATTCATCATATTTCGGAGGTGAACAATGTTTGCAAAAATGTAATCCCGGCTCATATTTAAGGTCACCTGGTTTCAATTTATTAAAACAAGTGATAGCCAAGATATTTGGCTGCTAGGTTCCAACAAAATTTGCATAAAGAAATGAACTATAGTCTCAAGTGACCTATTTTAATTGCCTTTTGTCCACCATCCATTCGTTAACAATTTGCATTTAAAACATCTTTTCAATAACCTAGATACCTGATATAGGGGGTATAGCATGCTGGGTTAAAGGGCTATCAAGAATGTTCTAATGAATGACCTTGACCATCATTCAAGGTCAAGGGTCAAATATGCTTAATATTTTGAACAACTTGTTCTCACTAACCAAGAGGTCTAGAGACTTTACATTGGCCATAGAGCAGGCTGGGATGAAGGGCTTAAAAGATTGTTGCACATGAATTACCTTTACCTTCAATGAAGGTCACAGTGGTCAAATATGCTAAATATTTTAAACAACCTCTCACTAATCAAGAGGCCTAGAGAATTGATAGCTTATAGCATGCTTGGGTGAAGGGGTATCAAGATTATTCAAATGAATTATCTCGACTTCCATCCAAAGTCACAGTGGTCAAATATGCTAAAACTTTCAACGACTTCTCATTGAGCAAGAGACCTAATATTGGGCATATAGTACGCTAGGGTTGAGGGCTATCAAAATTGTTCCAATGAATGACCTTGACCTTCATTCTATGTCACAGGGGTCAAATATGCTTAAGTCTTTAAACGATTTCTCGCTAACCAAGAGACTTGATATTGGCCATGTGGCGGGCTGGGAAGATTGTTCAAATGGATGACCTTTACCTTCATTCAATGGTCAAATGTGATTTTTTAAACAAAATCTCTCTAAGCAAGAGGCCAACAGACTGATATTGGCCCTTGGGCGGCCTGAAGCATTAACCTCGAATTCTGCCAAAATATATATAACCTCGTGTGACTGTTAAGGCTCATGGGCCTCTTGTATTCAATCATATAGATGTCAAGCTTATTAAAACTTTCTAAACAACCAAACAGTTCGAATCGTTATATTTGAGCGGTAGGTTTCTTGGATGAAGCTTCACAAAGAAATTATGTTGACCCTTGAACTCCATTATAATACAAGAGTCGATTTTATTGAAACAGCTTTCGAGCGTGTGTTGCTTCACCAATGAAGACATACAAATCTTAGTCCATATCACAGAAGACGAATGACTTCTAGTTAACTGAACATTTGTCGTATGACTGATACGGATTTAACATTTATTACCGTTCATTCTATAGTTTTGCGTTATGTCCTTCCACACATCTTGTCCGGACTCTTATCTCCTACACTTTTCCACACTTCATACTTGAGACATGGTTTCACCTAAATGAGGCTGTGTGTCGCGTACCAAAAGTAGGTCACTCTAACCCACATTGTGACCTTTGATCTACATCAAAGACAGACCTCAGAACTACTGTGATGGAGCCCATACACAAATAAAACAACCAGATTCTTTCTTCTCTGTATGTCCGTACAGTATGATCCTTATCTGTCTGTATCCACATTTCAGTTGTAATGTTTTCTTTTAAATACAATTTACCAAATTCGGGTATTATTTTTTTTTTAATTCGGGAAGCACTGCAGTCTCAATAGAAATTGGTAAAATAACAAATTCAAGTAAGTTATATTATCAGTCCAAATAATGAACAGGTGTCACCAGATCCAATTTCATGGTAAAAGGACACCACTTATCGGTAAATATCCATCAGATATATCAGCTTTGCATTCTTGGCATTCTCTTTGAACATAGTGGAAGTAGCATGCTGGAGGCCGCGGTGGCCGAGTGGTTAAGGTGTCCCGACACTTTATCACCAGCCCTCCACCTCTGGGTTGCGAGTTCGAAACCTACGTGGGGCAGTTGCCAGGTACTGACCGTAGGCCGGTGGATTTTCTCCGGGTACTCAGGCTTTCCTCCACCTCCAAAACCTGACACGTCCTTAAGGACGTTGTAGCTAGTATCCGAGAATCAGGAACGATAACTCTTTACATTCGGAACTCCTCTAGATTATTTCTTTTGTGGGGTCATCTAAACGCTTAAATTCGCTTCGATGTCAAGCGTATTTATAACGTAGACAATAACATACAGCTGTCATCCGGATGATGCAGCTATCAGACGCAGACGACAACATGGATTCTTCCCGGAAGGATAGAGGTCTGTTTGCTGTTGGCCATGGGGGTAAGACTTCCCGAAGATCTAAAAGGGGGGCGCATTTTAAAGTAATCTCAATTATTGATGCTATTTTAAGTTTATTCATTAAATAACTGAATTATATTTGAATGATGTTGTTGGCTTTTTTTCATAACACCCAATACAGTTGTTACGGCAGTCGCGGATCACTCCAAAAACTAAAGCTGTTTATGAAAAAAGTACGACTCCCAGGAGGGTGTTTGTTGTACAAATTTGTTAATAAATCATGTTTTAGTGTCTACAACAAAAACTTGATATACAGGAGCAAATTACGTACAGAATTCAAGAATTTGTTAATTCCTCAATCCGCTAAACAAGATATGGCCGGACAGTCTCGATTGGGAAATGGTTTCTAAGATACAACACACTGTCAAACACATAAAAATGCAATTGAATGATGACTTATGGTGTTTTATTTGATAACAATTCATTATTTCGTAATCTTGGATTGTTTTTACAACCGTAATCATGCATTGCTTAAAGTGTAATTTATCGGCTATAGCGGATCACTGTTTTATTTGCGCACGCGTATACGTACGTATTCGCATACTACTCGTATACGTGCATTCGCTATTTCGAATTTCGAATGGTCACCATTATCAGATAAACAACTTAAGAAGAGGAGCAGTACAATTGATCAAGTAATAATTTTACTGTGTACTAATTTCCCCCCATGTCGCCCCTAGCTGATGCCATGTGTTGACACTAAAAATAGCTTGTAAACATAGCTATAGACCACTTTCGAATGAGAAGAGTCTACCGTAGCCTTCCTTGAATCGTCCAGTCTGTCAATTACAATCCCAAATGGTCGTTGAATTAATTATTCATTCACTTGCACAAAATCAGATGCATAACTTGGTATAGGTACGTATTGTATCAGCTTCATCATGTCGTTCTGCTGACAGAGCAGACGCTCCCACGGATACAGTCATTTGCAATGTGATCACTCGCCGATTACTGTGTTAGCGGTCCAATATTGCATACTGAATAAGAAATTCCAAGTGGTGTTCATCCAAGCTAATTACACTACACTCTATGTAGACCAAAACTAATAAAGTACCATCAATCGCCATGCCCCATTAGCTGTCACTGTCACACTGAACCAAGTCAGTCTGAGGTGACGTAGAGCTGTGACGCAGCTGATCCAGGGGTCGTCTCAAAATTGTTTAGGGAGTCGTGTTAAACTTTTAAAGTTTAAACGAAGAAAAACTATTATAATTCGGTTTTTTAAACGTTAGATACCCCTGTTCGCTAAAAATCCAAATGAAACTGACTAGGTTAAATGGACTAATCAATAAAACATGTGCCAAAGTCCATAACATTTAAACATGGTATAATCAGAGACCTATATACTATATATATGTCTCTGGTATAATAATACATACAAGTTTTGCAACATTTTTTTTCCAGAGATGACAGGAGAGTGTATGCAGCTCTGTATTAAAGAATAAATGAAAATATCTACAATGCCTAAGTTTAGTTTATAAATTATTACTCTCACTAGTGTCGTAAACAATACATTATACAAATTTATTCGGTGGATATTTCAATTTAACATGTTTTGCTCTTTATTAATTTTTTATTTTAAAGATACTGTAGTAGTTTATTGAAAAGAGAGGCCTATATAACAATGCTGTCTCTGATGAAAATTAACAGCAATAAAAAAAATTAAAGGTATAGAATTCAAACTGGAATGAAAATATATAAGGGCTGTTTTTTTATACTCAAACATGTTTAAGGTTTAAAACACTTTTATGGTTAAGCGTTTTTTATTGCTTGGTTTTAACCACTCGGTTAAATGGTTAAAGAGTTCCTCAAACGCGAATTAAAAGCATGTTTGAGATCGATTCAAGATGATGGAGCAAGTGCTGCTGCAAGCTGTAGAGCTGACAGGCGAGGGAGGAGACTTTCAAATGTTGATTTCTCTAAACGAAAGTGAGACTGAAAGTCGGACAAAGACTAAAGATTGTTGATTTCTTCATAATAACCCTTTGGTCTGATAGGACCTTCATGTTCTCAAGGGTTTGTTTGCAACGATGACAGTAACATAGCATTGAAATGAAGTTGATATGGAGTATCAGTTCGGCATGATTCCATTATATTAAAACATTTCTGAAAAATGCTGTTGTTCTCTTTGTACATCTCATTTTTCAGACAGTATATGTTCAAGTTACAGTAATGTGCCAAAAGTATTCGGTCACGTCATATTTTTACTTTATATTTCGTGCATTTTGAAAAATTTTCAATGAATTTTTATGACTTCGTTTTTAAATGTATTTTCTTGAAATTCCATACACTAGTAGACTAGACAATTGTTAGCTCATTCACCTGATATTTTTTACATACTTTTCCGTTACTTAATTTTCCAAAAATAGATAAATATAAGCATGTTGCCGAAATGTGAAGTCACTAAATGCTCTTTAAAATATTCTTACTTAATGATTTCATTGCTAATTTAAAAAAAATCTTAAACATGCAATATCTCTTGATATTAGCTACAGAAATTTATATATGCAAATATTGTAGCTAGTTAAGTTGTTGTTTTAACACCATTTTGTTCAACCAATGCGTTTTTTTAAAACCCTTGAACATGTATATGTTTAATAGCTTAAACATGTTTCAGGTTATTTTAAACCATAAACATGTTCGAGTATAAAAAAAAACCGGCCTATAAAATTCTTAGTTTCACGTGAACTAAATTTTAATTTCTATTCTAAAATGTGAAAGAAACTCTATGCCGATTTGTAATTATTATATCACTTTGTTTTCATTCGCAGAGCTAAAAAGGAAAACGTAAGAAAATTGATAATAGAACAGTCTAACGACTAGACTATCCGTCATGTATGGCTCGGTATTTTTTCCACGGATGACACTCAATTTCCATGTATTTAATTTGGATAAAAGATACAATCAGTGTTTCCTGCTTACAATTTTGACCTGGTGAGATGGAATACTCATTACCGATATCGTAAAGAGAGATCTACTAGTTATAAAATGGTATTCCCCATAAAATATATCTAACGTTAACATCGGTGACGTCGTCGACATAAAGTTGAATAACGCTAAATCGTCCTGGGAAATGACGTTAAAGTTGTTAGTTGTAAAGAGCCATCTTTTTGAGTTGTTATGCACCTACTGTTTAGTATATTCAGAACAAAAGCTTCGATTTAATATTAGACGGGGTCTATTGGCATCCGAAATTTGCGTTTTGAGACATCCCAGCAAACTTGACTCGTCACCAGGGGCCCGCAAGGGGACGTGATCCGTTATAGACGTACTGATCCGCTTTAGCCGACAATTCGGTAGGTCTTGTTTTGCTTGTTTCATTTCGTATGTTCAATTCTATTCAGATCTTTTGGTATCACAAGAAAGGTAATTAAATTTGCTTTCTGGAGATATACAATACCTGTCAAAAAAACAACACGTAAAATCGTGTGCAGTGATTGTATGCAAAGTGATCCGCTACTGCCGCAACAACTGCACCCTATATTTTGGTAATGTGTGCATTTAGTAATATATACCGAAACATTTAAATTATGTACTCGGGGTTCATTTTGGAGGGGGCCATATGGGGCCATTGGCCATCAAATTTACTGAATGGCCCACATGATTAGGAAAAATCTTTAAATTTTCTTATGTAATGACCCACACATGATATTAGTTTTCTTGAAAATCAGCTAAATTTAATGGCCCATCAATTTGATAAACCAAAATAATCCCTGTGTACTGATGTTTCCAGTATATGACGTCATAGAATAGAGAGATGTACCAAAATTGGAGTGAAGTATTTAGGGGGGTGGGGTAAGAAAATGTCACATATTTCAAAAACTGACCATAGAAAGTTTCCGTAAAAAATCATGGCTATGCAGTAATATTGATGACATATCCTGTTAGTTTTTTGAGAAAATTAAATGACACAATTATTTTACAAAATTTTTTGAAATAAGAAACTAATCATAAAAATGACCATATAAAATAGAATCATAATAACGAAATCTGCGGCTTCACATGCTATTATTTTTATAATAAGCATCCAATACATAATAAAATGTGATATATACATTCACTAGAGGTTAATCAAGATACAGAAGCATTTATTTTATATTCAAAAGTAAAAACATTGAACTTGTTGCCATTTTAAATGCATTAGGTGCATTTGGGTTTTGTCCACAAAGAGGATCAGAGGTGTATAATTATAGGGGGTCTAAAGGGGGGTCTAAAAAAAATTTCAACCACACAAAGTTTTTCTTCATTTAGGCAGTGATACATAATTATCTCCTGAGCAAATAACCAAAATTTCAGAAAAATTGAATGTCAGGAATTTTTTAGCCTCACTAGCTCCAACCCCCTTAAATGACTCTGGATGTTAAGCAAAAACAAACAAATAAAAAGCTAGAATAAAGTATCATCTAGTTTGTTTAAATAAATGCATTTGATATCCGTTCAGGTTCAAATGTACTAAAACCTCAAAATAATTTAATACAATGGTTATAATGTTTTGACCTGTAACGTAATTAGTAAGACATTACATCTACTAAAAACTATGTCCGAATAACTTCAAACTCCTCTTCATCATCTGTAGAGCAGTTGAGTGGAAACATGTATTACTGGTATATACATACCTTCATAAATGATGCTGCAAGAATTTCACACAAATGGTTTGGAGACTATACATTAGTACAATTAAGAAATTAGTTAATTATTCATTCCCCCCAAAACAATTTCATTTGCTGATACAGTTCAATAATAAGACATTTAAACTGGAGCTACATCTATAAAACATTTACTAAGTTTAGACTGTGAGCATGACTTGGAACTAATACTAATGAATAACATATACTAATAGTGAAACATTTGTAATTTATTACATATCTGTTGTAGAAATGTATCTCGATCAACTGATATTATCAGTATGTCAGAAAATTAAAAACTTATTACCATTTTGTCAGGTAATAACAGAGGACAGTGGGTTTTCATCCAGTGTACCGGTAATCTGACATCCACTGTACCGGTAATCTAACATCCAGTACCGGTAATCTAACATCCAGTGTACCGGTAATCTGACATCCAGTGTACCGGTAATCTGACATCCAGTACCGGTAACCTACCATCCAGTGTACCGGTAATCTGACATCCAGTACCGGTAATCTAACATCCAGTGTACCGGTAATCTGACATCCAGTGTACCGGTAATCTTACATTCAGTGTAACGGTAATCTAACAGCTAGTGTACCGGTAATCTGACATCCAGTTTACCGGTAATCTAACATCCAGTGTACCGGTAATCTGACATCCAGTACCGGTAATCTAACATCCAGTTTACCGGTAATCTAACATCCATTGTACCGGTAATTTGACATCCAGTGTACCGGTAATCTGACATCCAGTGTACCGGTCATCTAACATCCCGTGTACCGGTAACCTACCATCCAGTTTACCGGTAACCTATCATCCAGTTTACCGGTAATTTGACATCAAGTGTACCGGTAATCTGACATCCAGTACCGGTAACCTACCATACAGTGTACCGGTAATCTAACATCCAGTGTACCGGTAATCTGACATCCAGTGTACCGGTAATCTGACATCCAGTGTACCGGTAATCTGACATCCAGTACCGGTAACCTACCATCCAGTGTACCGGTAATCTGACATCCAGTACCGGTAATCTAACATCCAGTGTACCGGTAATCTGACATCCAGTGTACCGGTAATCTTACATTCAGTGTAACGGTGATCTAACAGCTAGTGTACCGGTAATCTGACATCCAGTTTACCGGTAATCTAACATCCATTGTACCGGTAATTTGACATCCAGTGTACCGGTAATCTGACATCCAGTGTACCGGTCATCTAACATCCCGTGTACCGGTAACCTACCATCCAGTTTACCGGTAACCTACCATCCAGTTTACCGGTAATTTGACATCAAGTGTACCGGTAATCTGACATCCAGTACCGGTAACCTACCATCCAGTGTACCGGTAATCTAACATACAGTGCATGTACCGGTAATCTGACATCCTGTGTACCGGTAATCTAATATCCAGTGTACCGGTAATCTAATATCCAGTGTACCGGTAATCTAACATCCAGTGTACCGGTAATCTAACATACAGTGTACCGGTAATCTAACATCCAGTGTACCGGTAATCTAACATACAGTGTACCGGTAATCATACATTCAGTGTACCGGTTATCTAACAGCTAGTGTACCGGTAATCTAACATTCAGTGTACCGGTCATCTAACATCCATTGTACCGGTAATCTTGCATTCAGTGTACCGGTAATCTGACATCCAGTACCGGTAACCTACCATCCAGTACCGGTAATTTTACATCCAGTACCGGTAATCTTACATTCAGTGTACCAGTAATCTGACATCCAGTGTACCAGTAATCTGACATCCAGTGTACAAGTCATCTAACATTCAATGTACCGGTAATCTAACATCCAGTGTACCGGTAACCTACCATCCAGTGTACCGGTAATCTAACACCCAGTGTACCGGTAATCTAACATCCAGTGTACCGGTAACCTAACATCCAGTGTACCGGTAATCTAACATCCAGTGTACTGGTAATCTAACATACAGTGTACCGGTAACCTAACATCCAGTGTACCGGTAATCTAACATCCAGTGTACCGGTAATCTAACACCAAGAGTACCGGTCATCTAACATCCAGTGTACTGGAAATCTAACACCCAGTGTACCGGTCATTTATCATCCAGTGTACCGGTAATCTAACATCCAGTGTACCGGTAACCTACCATCCAGTGTACCGGTAATCTGACATCCAGTGTACAAGTCATCTAACCTTCAATGTACCGGTAATCTAACATCCAGTGTACCGGTAACCTACCATCCAGTGTACCGGTAATCTAACACCCAGTGTACCGGTAATCTAACATCCAGTGTACCGGTAATCTAACACCAAGAGTACCGGTCATCTAACATCCAGTGTACTAGAAACCTAACATCCAGTGTACCGGTCATTTATCATCCAGTGTACCGGTAATCTAACATCCAGTGTACCGGTAACCTACCATCCAGTGTACCGGTAATCTAACATCCAGTGTACCGGTAATCTAACATCCAGTGTACCGGTAATCTGACATCCAGTGTACCGGTAATCTGACATCCAGTACCGGTATTCTACCATCCAGTGTACCGGTAATCTGACATCTAGTACCGGTAATCTAGCATCCAGTGTACCGGTAATCTGACATCCAGTGTACCGGTAATCTGACATCCAGTGTACCGGTAATCTGACATCCAGTGTACCGGTAATCTGACATCCAGTACCGGTAACCTACCATCCAGTGTACCGGTAATCTGACATCCAGTACCGGTAATCTAACATCCAGTGTACCGGTAATCTTACATCCAGTGTACCGGTAATCTTACATTCAGTGTAACGGTAATCTAACAGCTAGTGTACCGGTAATCTGACATCCAGTTTACCGGTAATCTAACATCCAGTGTACCGGTAATCTGACATCCAGTGTACCGGTAATCTGACATCCAGTACCGGTAATCTAACATCCAGTTTACCGGTAATTTGACATCCAGTGTACCGGTAATCTGACATCCAGTGTACCGGTAATCTAACATCCAGTGTACCGGTAATCTAACATACAGTGTACCGGTAATCATACATTCAGTGTACCGGTTATCTAACAGCTAGTGTACCGGTAATCTAACATTCAGTGTACCGGTCATCTAACATCCATTGTACCGGTAATCTTGCATTCAGTGTACCGGTAATCTGACATCCAGTGTACCGGTAACCTACCATCCAGTGTACCGGTAATCTAACATCCAGTGTACCGGTAACCTAACATCCAGTGTACCGGTAATCTAACATCCAGTGTACTGGTAATCTAACATACAGTGTACCGGTAACCTAACATCCAGTGTACCGGTAATCTAACATCCAGTGTACCGGTAATCTAACACCAAGAGTACCGGTCATCTAACATCCAGTGTACTGGAAATCTAACACCCAGTGTACCGGTCATTTATCATCCAGTGTACCGGTAATCTAACATCCAGTGTACCGGTAACCTACCATCCAGTGTACCGGTAATCTGACATCCAGTGTACAAGTCATCTAACCTTCAATGTACCGGTAATCTAACATCCAGTTTACCGGTAACCTACCATCCAGTGTACCGGTAATCTAACACCCAGTGTACCGGTAATCTAACATCCAGTGTACCGGTAATCTAACACCAAGAGTACCGGTCATCTAACATCCAGTGTACTAGAAATCTAACACCCAGTGTACCGGTCATTTATCATCCAGTGTACCGGTAATCTAACATCCAGTGTACCGGTAACCTACCATCCAGTGTACCGGTAATCTAACATCCAGTGTACCGGTAATCTAACATCCAGTGTACCGGTAATCTGACATCCAGTGTACCGGTAATCTGACATCCAGTACCGGTATTCTACCATCCAGTGTACCGGTAATCTGACATCCAGTACCGGTAATCTAGCATCCAGTGTACCGGTAATCTGACATCCAGTGTACCGGTAATCTGACATCCAGTGTACCGGTAATCTGACATCCAGTGTACCGGTAATCTAACACCAAGTGTACCGGTAATCTGACATCCAGTACCGGTAATCTAACATCCAGTGTACCGGTAATCTGACATCCAGTGTACCGGTAATCTTACATTCAGTGTAACGGTAATCTAACAGCTAGTGTACCGGTAATCTGACATCCAGTTTACCGGTAATCTAACATCCAGTGTACCGGTAATCTGACATCCAGTGTACCGGTAATCTGACATCCAGTACCGGTAATCTAACATCCAGTTTACCGGTAATTTGACATCCAGTGTACCGGTAATCTGACATCCAGTGTACCGGTCATCTAACATCTGGTGTACCGGTAACCTACCATCCAGTTTACCGGTAACCTACCATCCAGTTTACCGGTAACCTACCATCCAGTGTACCGGTAATCTGACATCCAGTGTACCGGTAATCTAACATCCAGTGTACCGGTAATCTAACATACAGTGTACCGGTAATCATACATTCAGTGTACCGGTTATCTAACAGCTAGTGTACCGGTAATCTAACATTCAGTGTACCGGTCATCTATCATCCATTGTACCGGTAATCTTGCATTCAGTGTACCGGTAATCTGACATCCAGTACCGGTAACCTACCATCCAGTACCGGTAATTTTACATCCAGTACCGGTAATCTTACATTCAATGTACCAGTAATCTGACATCCAGTGTACCAGTAATCTAACATCCAGTGTACCGGTAACCTACCATCCAGTGTACCGGTAATCTAACACCCAGTGTACCGGTAATCTAACATCCAGTGTACCGGTAACCTAACATCCAGTGTACCGGTAATCTAACATCCAGTGTACTGGTAATCTAACATACAGTGTACCGGTAACCTAACATCCAGTGTACCGATAATCTAACATCCAGTGTACCGGTAATCTAACACCAAGAGTACCGGTCATCTAACATCCAGTGTACCGGTAATCTGACATCCAGTGTACCGGTCATCTAACATCCCGTGTACCGGTAACCTACCATCCAGTTTACCGGTAACCTACCATCCAGTTTACCGGTAATCTGACATCCAGTGTACCGGTAATCTGACATCCACTGTACCGGCAATCTGACATCCAGTACCGGTAACCTACCATCCAGTGTACCGGTAATCTAACATACAGTGCATGTACCGGTAATCTGACATCCTGTGTACCGGTAATCTAATATCCAGTGTACCGGTAATCTAATATCCAGTGTACCGGTAATCTAACATCCAGTGTACCGGTAATCTAACATACAGTGTACCGGTAATCTAACATCCAGTGTACCGGTAATCTAACATACAGTGTACCGGTAATCATACATTCAGTGTACCGGTTATCTAACAGCTAGTGTACCGGTAATCTAACATTCAGTGTACCGGTCATCTAACATCCATTGTACCGGTAATCTTGCATTCAGTGTACCGGTAATCTGACATCCAGTACCGGTAACCTACCATCCAGTACCGGTAATTTTACATCCAGTACCGGTAATCTTACATTCAGTGTACCAGTAATCTGACATCCAGTGTACCAGTAATCTGACATCCAGTGTACAAGTCATCTAACATTCAATGTACCGGTAATCTAACATCCAGTGTACCGGTAACCTACCATCCAGTGTACCGGTAATCTAACACCCAGTGTACCGGTAATCTAACATCCAGTGTACCGGTAACCTAACATCCAGTGTACCGGTAATCTAACATCCAGTGTACTGGTAATCTAACATACAGTGTACCGGTAACCTAACATCCAGTGTACCGGTAATCTAACATCCAGTGTACCGGTAATCTAACACCAAGAGTACCGGTCATCTAACATCCAGTGTACTGGAAATCTAACACCCAGTGTACCGGTCATTTATCATCCAGTGTACCGGTAATCTAACATCCAGTGTACCGGTAACCTACCATCCAGTATACCGGTAATCTGACATCCAGTGTACAAGTCATCTAACCTTCAATGTACCGGTAATCTAACATCCAGTGTACCGGTAACCTACCATCCAGTGTACCGGTAATCTAACACCCAGTGTACCGGTAATCTAACATCCAGTGTACCGGTAACCTAACATCCAGTGTACCGGTAACCTAACACCCAGTGTACCGGTAATCTAACATCCAGTGTACCGGTAATCTAACACCAAGAGTACCGGTCATCTAACATCCAGTGTACTAGAAATCTAACACCCAGTGTACCGGTCATTTATCATCCAGTGTACCGGTAATCTAACATCCAGTGTACCGGTAACCTACCATCCAGTGTACCGGTAATCTAACATCCAGTGTACCGGTAATCTAACATCCTGTGTACCGGTAATCTAACTTCCAGTGTACCGGTAATCTAACACCAAGAGTACCGGTCATCTAACATCCAGTGTACTGGAAATCTAACACCCAGTGTACCGGTCATTTATCATCCAGTGTACCGGTAATCTAACATCCAGTGTACCGGTCATTTATCATCAAGTGTACCGGTAATCTAACACCCAGTGTACTGGTCATTTATCATCCAGTGTACCGGTAATCTAACATCCTGTGTACCGGTAACCGACCACCCAGTGTACCGGTAATCTTACATCCAGTGTACCGGTCATCTATCATCCAGGGTACCGGTAATCTAACACCAAGTGTACCGGTAATCTAACATCCAGTGTACCTGTAATCTACCATCCAGTGTATCGGTAATCTGACATCCAGTACCGGTAACCTACCACCCAGTCAACCGGTAATCTGACATCCAGTACCGGTAACCTACCACCCAGTCAACCGGTAATCTAACATTCATTCTAACACGATTCGTTTGCAACGCGTGTTTTGATTGGTCGCGGACCGACTTCTAATCTGCGATAGAACCATGGGCCGAGTTTGATTTGCTCAAACCGGCGTACGCCGGTAGCCGGTTTCAGACTAGCTCGTCGTTTGATTTGACGCCGGATCTGCGCACGCAAATCCGGCGAGCAGCCGTTTTCGCAAACTCGCGCCGGTCAAGAAAGAGCGGCTACCCGGCTATCAAGATGGCGACGGAAAGGTTTGTGTGAACAGAATAATAAGCTACTCCAGAAATTATGGAATAATGTATCACTTTTTAAGTACGATATTAGTCACAATACGTTAGAAATGTTTTTGTTGTCATTTGATAGAAGTGAGATTGTCAAAAGATAGATTGTGCGGCTGTCGATCTCGATCAAACGTTACGTCACATGGTCACTGTAAGCACGGGCATTTATTTGCTTTTATTCGGGGCACAGGGGCATGTTTAGTCATATGTTTAAAAAATAACCAGAAATACCTTTATATAAAGACTAGACATATCCTTGTGCTGTAACTGTATTGTAGCTGAAACAACATATGAGTGCATTTCTGACGGTGTGCAGGCCCATTTATGTTTTCCTTTTAATCTAATATCAGACCAAAGACAAGTGGTAAACACATGACAGAGATCACCATAACATATGAGGGCAGCGACACCACTATAATGGTCGACGAAAAGACGCTGATTGGTCTGAAGAACCGTGGTAAGTACATGCAGTAGTTAATACCTTTATATCTTTCTAAACACTACATTGTCAATGACTATTCAGTTCTTACTACTAGTAACAGCCCTTTCCGTAAACATATTAGACCTACACGTAATATTGATGCTTTTATAAATTAACGTACATACCTTTATTAGATAAAAAAAGATTAATACATTATTAAATTTGCATTGGAAAATTACAAATTATTCATTAAATATTCTGCTCTAGATCAAGGAACTCTGGACTTTGTTGTTGAGATCATCAGGAAAATGAGAACCAGTGAAAAGGGTAAATATCTATGTCAAACCTCCAGTAAACATTGAAAGTTGGTGTAGGCAGTATTGCCCTATTTCCTTCACTTGTCTGCAACACGAAAAAACACCTGAATGGGGTTAAAATGTGCATAGCATCCATGAAACATTTTTAATGGAATATACCAAATGCCAAAAAAGTATTTTTATTTAAAAAAAAAAATAAAGTAAGAATATGGTAAGTTTTTTTATGATAATATATTTCAACTGATTAATGTCATTTTTACAGACTGCAGCCCAACTGACACAGGTATGACTATGTCAGACTCAGATGACCTCCCAGATCCAGCCCCTGTCAATAATCAAATACCTATTCCGGGTATTCCCACAGCTCCGACATCTTGGGGTGAAGCGTCTGAAAAATTACTCTTGAAATTATTCAAGCAACAGGAAGAACTAAACCGGCCTGTAAAGAACAGATGGGCTACGATAGCCAAAACAATGGCCAAACATGAGTATGACTTCTCTGCGGAACAGTGTAGACTGAAAATAAAGAGCTTGAAGGAGCGACACCATCGTTACCAGAAAAAGCAGGATAAGTCAGGGGAGGGAGCTCCAGATTACAACGAAGTGGACCAAAGTATGGATGAGGTGTTCAGTTCCATGCCAGATGTAAATCCAGTGTTTGTTGTTGATTCTGGTAAAAAAAATTCTTTTTTTACTCAGTCTTTTAAATAGGATGTAATTTTGACCACAGAAGGTGGGCAGAGAATGTTTGAAGAAAAAAAAAGTTTGTATGTGTTTGTAATAATGACATTAGAAATACCAACTGTTAATATAAAAAAGAAAATCTAAATATAAATGATTTTTTTTTTTTTTTTTTTTTTTTGTATTTAATGTCTGCAGCAGATATGCATTAAACTTTTGTGCAAGTTTTGTTGATAT
This sequence comes from Pecten maximus, assembly GCF_902652985.1. Lineage (NCBI taxonomy): Eukaryota > Metazoa > Mollusca > Bivalvia > Pectinida > Pectinidae > Pecten > Pecten maximus. The sequence goes on from NC_047015.1 coordinate 19,898,585, forward strand.
TGTGTTGGGATAAAAAAAAATTGTCGCATGTCACATTTTAAAACTAAATGTTGTAGCATGTTACATTTTGGTATGTTTTGATCAGGTAGTCAATCCAGCTCAGAAGTACCCGGCCAGTTGTCAAGTGCCTGTAAACGCCAAAAAGGCTACCTCTGTTCAATCAGGTAAAGTGATATAAATAGATAATGAAGATGGACTTTGATGTCTTAAGTTGTTTTGTATGTACTTCTCCTTTGACTGCATTGTTTATTCTTTAAATTGTGTTGTAACAGGTGAAGGATTTACCATGTATACCAACCATGATTAATTTTATTGCTTGTAGCTTCACAATGGTTAAGGGGACATCACTGGTGTCTTCACAGTAGAGAATGTAACAATGAGGGAATGATTCAGCTAATAGCAAAAAGGGAACAGGGCCATTTTATCAAGAGCAACATGTATCCATTTCTTAAACGAGCATACTGGCTTCTGTATGAAACCAACCCAAGATATTTTGTTGTAAAGAAGGGGAAACTCATTAAATTTAAGTTCCACTCTGGGTGCAAGAATGGCTGTTAATGGTAAATGGTGTACTTTACACAATTCATTATTGCACACATCAAAGAAAAGAATTTGGAAGATGCTATTGCGGACAAATATATTACTTTGTAAATCAAACAGTATTCAATATATTTAGAATAAAACTTTTAAATAGATTAAGAAAAATATGATATAATTGGAATTGATAGTAGCTTACATTTTGATTTTTAGGTAAGAATTGCCCTACATAATTACTTTTCTTTTATTATTATTATTCCTCAAATGTGATAATTCTTCTGATGATTTCATTATGTTTTTTTTATCAATGCATTATTCTACAATGGCAAATTGTAAATTAAACCAAAATCCTTTTGCAGGAGACCTGGAAGCTCCCAGCAAGCGCCCCAGGAGGTCCGTGGAAATCATGAAAGAATATTTCTCCGATGTCCTTAAAAATAAGGAAGATGAGAATGAGCGACGACATCAAGAAAAGATGGAAATTGCCAAGTCCATGGTTGATGTATTAAGGGAATTGGCGGCCAAAAATCATTAGAGTGATAAGAGAGAAAAACTGTTCCGTGGAAAATTCATAAAACTGTTGATTTTAAATATTTGTTTTTAGTCATGACTGCTTCATTTTATCACCAAACAGTCTGGTTAAATTTATTGTTTATATTATTTGTGATACGTGTTGGTTAAATTTATTGTTTATATTATTTGTGATACGTGCTACACTCTGTAATGGTTTTGTCTAGACAACATGATTAAAATATGATAAAGGATATGTTTCATTTTCATTAGAGACCAAATACTAATATACTTGTGGGACACTGCGTCATTTAGACCAAGACAGAAAAGATTTAGGTTTTAGATACATGTATGTCAAGATTGTCATATTTGATTTGTTAGATTTTCTTATGTATATAGGAGTTTGAGTGATAATCAGGAAAGAACCGGTTTTTATTTTACTTTTGTTAATTATTACTTTTTTTATTTGTTTTATTTTGAATGTTCTGAGCAAATTAAATGTGAAACAGGCATGTGCAATTAATGTTTTTAATCACAATAGTGTTTACTGTATCACTGGTTTATTCTACAAGAATGTCTCTATCACCAAGTATTTTCATTAGTCAGATCCTTTGTGTGATGTTCAATCTTTTAAGCTGCCCTTGTGCGTCATTTTGAAGCACAGCCATTCCAGGATAGTTCTCAGGAACTTGGTTTTCTTCTAACAACATGTCTTCTAGGCTATCAGCTTCAATGATACACACATTGTGCAGAATACACGCACATAAGACAGCCTTGCATATTTCCTCCACCGATTTAATATTCACATATTTCAATCTTCTAAATCGTCCTTTTAACTGAGCAAAGGCTCTCTCTATGACCTGCCTCTTAGATGAAAGACGCATATTAAAGCTCAACTGTTGTCTGGTCAGATGGCCGTTGTCACGATATGGTGTTAGAAGCCACTCTTTAAGTGGGTATGCAGCATCTCCAAGCAAATGGTATCTACCATTTTCACATTTATGAAACCCAGATTCCCAAAGCCGAGAGTTACGTAGCACTTTAGCGTCATGAACCCGTCCTGGCCAGCCGACGTTGATATCTATGAATCTCATATCGTAAGTGCATACTTCTTGCAGAATTACAGAGTGATTTTTTTTTCTGTTGAAGTATGATTTTGGATTAATAACATAAGGTGCTTCTATCTGAACATGGCATCCATCTATTGCCCCAACAACTGATGGGAACTCGTGTTGTCCCAGGTCATTGAATCGCTGTGATATCTCGGGAAGTTCTCTATTTTCAGGCCATTTGACAAATCTATTGAGCATTGTATTGTTTATTGAAGAAATCACATTTCTTATGCAATGAAGTACACTAAACGGTGTGACACCAAAGCGATCACTAAGTTCATGAATCGTTTCTTGAGATGATAAGTACCTGATTGTTATCAACACTTTTTTCCCTAATGGGATGGGCTCTCTTCCTCCTGGTACACATCTAGGTGAAAGTTCAGGGTAATTGGCAATAGACTGACAAATAAGTTCTATGGTACCACGGCAAACTTTGAAAAATAATCGAAACTCATCAGGAAGGTAATTTGGAATAACTTCCTCAAAATAGTTGCGGCACCTAGTGCGGTCTTCACGCAATCTGAAAAGAAATGACATTCATCAAATTGGCGTACATATTGTACCTCACTGTAATGAAAGCATCAAGACCACCTATTGCTTAATATACTCAATAGAAAGTAATTATGACTTGAAAAAGATAAGCGTAAAAGTTATTTTGTACACTATGCACACCGTTTGGACACTGCAATGCAATTGACGAATACTTTTGCCGATGTTTGCGCTTGTACATGCGTATTACACAAGGACGTTAAGCGTGGGACTTACTCCTAACAATTTTAGAGGATAACACCGAGATAAACTTATGACAGACGCCGTCATAACCAAAAAATAGTCAGAGACCTTTAGCTAGCTGAAGTAGCACGGGAATAAGAATTTCCATTAGTAACATAAAAATATACATTTTCTGACTTCTAGTTAAAATTGTTATTTCAAGAGGCATAGTAACCGAAAATTCTCACATTGAATGCATCCCCAACATTTCCACGTGCACCATATCGTCGTTTTCGTCGTCAAATAGAATATCTAATATATGAGCGAAGGCGACACAAGCAATGACAGCCATTTTGGCCGGCTAGAAGACTGTTTGATTTGCTTTAGCCGGTTTCCGTAGCCGTTCACGTGACCGGCGCACGCCGGTATAGGCAAATCAAACTCGCCCATGATCTATCGTGTTAAGCCACGCCCCGTTTCTAATCAAAACAATATGGCGTCAAGTTCGACTCGTAGCGAAATTCAACACTCTGCACCATTTATGATTGATGACCCGTGATATTGGAATCGAAAGTGAAGAAATCGAATAGAATGAATTAACTAAATAAATTTAACAAAAATCGTTAACATCATTCTTACCATCATTTATTGATTGAAACGTTCATTTCGTCCGTGTGAAAGCATCTAAGGTCAAGGAAAATCCGAAATGAAATGGAACAAGTGCACACAACTTCACATAACGGTTGAGCCTGTAGAAACACATCAACTCTGACTTTGTTAAAATGCACATGTCGTTATACATACTGCGTAAATCCAAATATGTCTTTAAATCTTCGGAAACAGGACTTTCACAACAATCCAAATACCCCGCTTCGTTAACATACAGACCGAGCTTTCGCCAGTATGGGCGTGGCCAATTGACCGACTTTGATAGCTTCTCTTTGATTGGTCAATCCGCCACAGTATGACACGTCACTAACGGAGGTCACAGAGTACTTAACAGCGTACTTGTAGCGCTGTAAAACAATGTTTCTAAATAGTATATATGCGATAGTAAACGTGTTAGATTAATGGGGATAGTACGTTGTTTTTGGTTTGAACTCGAGACCGATAGGTCTCGAGTTCAAACCAAATTTCATGTTCTAATCGCCAGTATAGCCACGAAAAACAACTTACTATCCCCTAAGTGTAGCGGTAATCTGACATCCAGTGTACCGGTAATCTGACATCCAGTGTATCGGTAATCTAACATCCAGTACCGGTAATCTTACACCCAGTATACCGATAATCTAACATCCAGTGTACCGGTAATCTAACATACAGTGACCGGTAATCTAACACCCAGTGTACCGATAATCTAACATCCAGTGTACCGGTAATCTAACACCCAGTATACCGATAATCTAACATCCGGTGTACCGGTAATCTGACATCCAGTGTATCGGTAATCTAACATCCAGTGTACCGGTAATCTAACATCCAGTGTACCGGTAATCTACCATCCAGTGTACCGGTAATCTAACATCCGGTGTACCGGTAATCTAACACCCAGTATACCGATAATCTAACATCCAGTGTACCGGTAATCTAACATCCAGTGTACCGGTAATCTACCATCCAGTGTACCGGTAATCTAACATCCAGTGTACCGGTAATCTAACATCCAGTGTACCGGTAATCTAACATCCAGTGTACCGGTAATCTGACATCTAGGGTATCGGTAATCTAACATCCAGTGTACCGGTAACCTACCATCCAGTGTACCGGTAATCTAACATCCATTGTACCGGTAATCTAACATCCAGTGTACCGGTAATCTAACATCCAGTGTACCGGTAATCTTACATCCAGTTCATGTGTAATGTGCATTGGCATCAGGTTACATGTGTGATTAGAAATTTTCAATGAATATTTGAATATAGGTAAATGAAAGTGGCCTCCCATTGCCATTTGATAGTTTACATGCAAACATCCTACTGCTGAAATCTATGATGTAAACCTTCACCAACGTCCTCGCAATGTAAACCTTCGTCAATGACATCCACGATGGAAACCTTCATCAACGACATCCGCGATGTAAACTTTCATCAATTAACAAAAAATACGATGTAAACCTTCGTCAACGACAATCGCGATGTACACCTTCGTCAACGACAATCGCGATGTACACCTTCGTCAACGACAATCGCGATGTACACCTTCGTCAACGACAATCGCGATGTACACCTTCGTCAACGACAATCGCGATGTAAACCTTCGTCAACGACAATCGCGATGTACACCTTCGTCAACGACAATCGCGATGTAAACCTTCGTCAACGACAATCGCGATGTAAACCTTCGTCAACGACAATCGCGATGTAAACCTTCGTCAACGACAATCGCGATGTAAACCTTCATCAACGACATCCGCGATGTAAACCTTCGTCAACGACAATCGCGATGTACACCTTCGTCAACGACAATCGCGATGTAAACCTTCGTCAACGACAATCGCGATGTAAACCTTCATCAACGACATCCGCGATGTAAACCTTCGTCAACGACAAACGCAATTTGAACAGAGGGCAAATCAGAGAAAGACACTTCCTCTAAATAGGAACCGTGTTTGTGACTACATTAATAAACATCGAGCACATCAACAACATCAGGAAACTTTCCCTCGATTAGATCATTATGTAAACCATAAAAGCTGGCCTTATATTAGACATTTAAACTCTACCGTTGTCGATGTGTTTCAACTGCCAATTGACCTATTCATCATTTGTGGAAATATTACACCTTATTTAGTTATGGAGTTATAAGAATTTATTATAGAATATATATATTGTATTACGACGTACATGTATATTTGTAACAAATTTATCATACCTTGCAATTATTTTTTTTAATCAAATTAATTAGTAGTGATCGCATAATATTGCATTTGACATATTTAAAAACAACACGTAATGAGACCGTGTCGGCATGCTTTGTAGTGGAACTGGTCATCTGTCCGTGACAAGTACGAAGGGTCGGGCCGCTTTGTAGTAGCGTTGCTCACCTGTCAATCCGACACGCCTGCTTGGGTCGTGTGAACACATCGAGTAGTTATCAGAAGGTGCTGGTACACGTACAAAAACACTAAGTTATCGTCAATCCACAGGACGAAAGCATATCAAGCGTAAGCCATGGAAGCGACAGTTAATGATCAGGTACGTATTTTGTGAAGTGTTTTTTTTAGAAAGATAGTGGTTAAAATTAAGAAATTGCACAATTATCATGACACATAAGAATATTATCAATAACATTGTTGTGTACCTTTTATGTTGCATCCTTGAATCATGAAACGAATGTTCTAGCACAATCGACTAATTCCTATATGAACGGTAGAGTTTCTTAATTAACATTTATTAATAGATATACCCGTCGTAAGGCTTACCGTGGTTCATTATGCGTTGTTTTGTCTATTTTGAGTGATTCGTTATACATGGGTACGATTCGATCGTCACAGAGGAGAATTGTTATTACTGGCGAAAGCATCCAATAATCAATGTGAAATTACGTTGGGTATTACATTTTCATAATAGTTTTTCACTGTTTGTATGTGTGAATTAGTCGAAGTTCCTGTTTTGAGAATATCCTCATTACATATATAAGTATAATGTTTTGTACGTAACGTTAGATGAATTATCATTACTCTCTGTATACTCTCTTAATCTGCATTTCATATAAATCATGTCTAATACTATATATCTTTTATTTCATTTCAAAATATTTTATTCAATCAAGCATTTGAATTAATTTACATACAATATTTTATAATAGAGATAGAATTTAGATATAAAAATGGATTGGACAACAGGCTAAGCCTATACATGTCCTTTCCGTACTTCCGTTATCATAAATATTATAAATAATCTTAGTGGTATTTCTAATACATGTATCTTTTATACCTATAGACCCTAGGGCGTTTGGTTAATGACGAACTTTAAATTGTGGGTACTGGTATGACATTTGAAATTGCGTATTGTCACTTTATATAGTAATTGTTGATTTTTTATAAAACTTATCTTTATATTATATCCCATATGCTGCCATTTGTAAATACCATATCATACATGTTTATGACAAAGGACGTTTATTAGTTGTATAACTTTTGTCCGATTCCTTTTGAATATCTTCAAATAAAATAGGTTAAAACTAAACGAACTTTAGCGTGTACGGCCTGGGAATCGAGAGATGTGTACATGTAGTCGGAAAGAATCACCTGTGACAGCTAGCTTTGAACTTCCTAACGACTATAGTCTCGGTAAATGAATTAGCTGCGTGTACCATATGTTTATATTTTCCCCTTTTCAGCAACTCTCTCAGTCTACGAGTCTGTCGACGGAAACTTTACCGGAACCATTGTTCGATCTGGATCTAGACAGGAAATATATGTGTCCAGTTTGTTTATGTGTCCTGAAGGAGCCAGTGCAGACGTCTTGTGGACATCGCTTCTGTAAGGCGTGCATAAGAGGAACATTCGACCTACCGACGTACGTGTGTTCACAGTATGTTTGTAAAATAAAACGGAGAGCGAAATCTTTGTAACATACGTGTATTGTATAGTACAATGTAGTGTAAAAAATGAAGATCCATAGAAATACTTTATGAACCCGATACTCTGTATTCAGGTTCGAGAATAAATAATGTGAACAGTTTCGGGAAAAAATATCACAAATTTGCTTTCTGGTGTTTCTTTTTTTAGTTCCTGTCATATTTCATTAAAATGAGTATTTAGAAGGGGTTTTTTTATTCAGAAATGGAAATAGCAACCATGTTATATGATATAAAAATATACTGGGATAAAAGTCGTTCTAAAATAAAAAATGCAGATTATTAGTTTCTCTAAATGTACATGTATATTAATTTGAATCTGGACTAGTATAGGACTGTAAGCTCATGTGTTATTCCTCGACATATTTTTGTGATATGCAGTTTATCCTGTTTTTATGTGTAAGTGTATGTTTTTCTTTTTAAGGGTCCGAAACAATATCCGGGTACCATTCTCGAGATGTCCCGTAGACAATACGTACTTCCACATAGAGAAAGAGGTGAGTAACTATCGGGGTTATCTATCTTGTCCCAGCCCGGCGCGCGCCAAGACATACTACATTTATATATTGGGTGTATTTTAACAGACGCGTGTATTTTATTCTAATAAGTATTAACAGACGCGTGTATTTTATTCTAATAAGTATTAACAGACGCGTGTATTTTATTCTAATAAGTATTAACAGACGCGTGTATTTTATTCTAATAAGTATTAACAGACGCGTGTATTTTATTCTAATAAGTATTAACAGACGCGTGTATTTTATTCTAATAAGTATTAACAGACGCGTGTATTTTTATTCCGTGAAGTAATGGACTAGATGGCGTAACATGAAATAATTGCATGTATAATACGACAATGTAATTGGGACAGCATGAATGTATTTAATGATTTGATAGAATGCTCTGTTGTTGTTTACATGGTTTTGTTGTTTGTTTACAGTTATTTTCCGACAACGCCATTAAGCGGGAAGTTCTGTCATTAAACGTCCGCTGTCCTAACATTCAAAATGAATGTGGCTGGAATGGTGAACTGCGGAACTACAGCGAGGTAATTAAGATATAACACCATGTAACCTATAAACAGCTACACACATGCGATGTTAATAATTTAAGTTTATCACCAGTACAGAATCAATTAATATCCTCTACACCGGAATCAAATATACAAAATAAATAATGATTGATAAATTAATTGTGATAACATTTCAGAATTCAGTTTTATGATAATATAAAAGTTGATCCACCCAATGCCCGTCTAGTCTATTTTTTAAAGTTGTCGATATCGCTTCCCATGGCAGATTTGTCCATATTTTGACTACACGCAAGCTCAATAAAAAACAAATTCCGGATGTCATGGATAATTTTTAATTGGCCATTGTCCTTAATTGCTTTTGGACGTTGTTGTTCCATATTTTCAAAACATCTACTGTCTTACCATCACAGAAATTGTTCGTAATTTTGAAGACCTCAACCCTGTCACCTCTGTTCCTTCTGAAGGCCATTGTTGGTAATCCAAGCCTCTCTGCAGAGGACATTTCCTCAAATCCGTGTGATTGCTCTTGGTTTCCCTCCGTTGCACAGCCTCGATCATTTTTAACGTGCAATATATATAGTACCTAATAAGTTGGTTCATCCTTTATATATCATAGAGATCATTTCAAAGTGACGTCACTGAAGCCAACATTAGTTATGCTCTCATGCTTTGCCACTTCTATCAAGGAGTTGTGTCTATAGATGGAGACAAGTTGTCTCACTGAGTAAATGTAACAATAGACAAAACGAAAGTCAGTGTCAATATGGGAGAGGGAGCAATAATGACACAGTGGCTGGGTTTTGATTTGAGCATCAAGAGAAAAGCAAATTCGGTAAAAATGACTACCCCGGCCCATGTGAAGAAAATGGACGAAAATGAATCTTCACACGAGTTACGTACGTGGAAAAGGCGAATGGCTATTTTTGAGCCCCTATATCTTGAGGAATATTATCGAACGTTGTCTCTTAAACCGTAGTATTCTACTGACTTTACAGTTTATCTATTTACAGGGAGTCACTTTAACATTTTTAGTCACAATACCTCGACTAGATGACGAATTTAAGCACTAGGACATTCCGTATTAGAGTCGGTCTAGAGGCTAATGTTTTATGCATCTATCGTTTCAGCATGAGCGACAATGCATGTATAAAGTGATTTCCTGTGAGAACGGATGTGGAGTGCGCGTGATCCGGAAGGACATGTCCCATCACCAGGAGGAGTGCTCCCTGAGGATAGTTTTCTGTCCCCACTGTCAGAAACAGATGGCTCACAATATCATGTCGGTAAGTTTACTGGCAAAGCCCCACAAATATGAACACACACCTACACTAAAATACATTTTAAACCGCTACACATACTTCCACGTAAGAAATGGTTCTGTCAAAACAAAAAACTGAAAAAAAAAAAGGAAAAAAAGTTATAAGAACTTGATAACCATATATTTTTCACGGACATCCCACCCGTGTAATACCCCCATCACACTAGGTCACGTTCCCACTACGTCCAACCACGTCCTGGAAAAAATTGAAGAACGCAATGCGAACGCAGAAAGAACTTGTACAACGTAGTAAAGACTCAATAGAGACCGATAAGGACGTGTTATGGTCTTCATGGACCTGGAGGACGTGAACAAACTTTGAGCATGTTAAAAAAAAGCGTAGCGAGGACGTGGTCCAATCGGGACGTAGTAAGAACGTAACAGGGACGCAGTACCAGCGGTATTGACGTGGTAATGACGTAACCAAAACCCAATGAGAACTTCATTGACGCAGTGGAAGCGTAGCGCTGATGGAAAGGATTGTATTACGTTCTCATTGCGTTGTCAGTGCGTTCTTGCTACGTCAATGTACTTCTTATTGCGACCTCTCTACGCTTGTACAATGACCAAGGTACGCCAATACCACGTTGTTGATGACCACGTTAGGTTTCCAGTACGTTCTTACGGTGCTCATTAAGTTTACGACACGTCTGTCACAGGTTACCACCACGTCAAAACCACGTCCAGAGGATCGGCTGTATAAATACTCATTTCAAGTTTAATTCATTATCACTTTCGTTCAAACTACAAAAGAAGATGGTTACAAGTTATCAAGAACTTCTCTGCCCTGCCTGTACCAGTCGAAAAATTCGGTTCTTCGTCATAATCGTTGGTTGCTTCGGATGCAACAACGCTGGCAACTGGTGGTGGATTTTTTAGAATTTTACCTCTGCCTCTCCCACCACGGCCTGTCTTGGACTGTCCGGATTTTCTCGGCGGCATATTGTGAATATTGCAGGGGAATGGAAAAAAGAAACAAGTCAAGTTGTATTTATAGGGAACGGGCAAACGCAGAGAGAACGTAGTAATTACGTAATGCACGCGTAGAAAGATCTTTTTGGACGTAGTAAGAGCGTATTAAGAACACACAGAGCGTGGTGCACGCGCGAACATGCGCGAGATAAGGTCTTAGTGGAAACGTGTAGGACGTAGTAAGAACCCAGCAAGGACGTAATGAGGGCGTAATATGAACGTGACAACTGCAAAATTCTCCATTTTTGCCACGACCCCGCTGCGTTTCTCGAAATTTTAAGGACGCAGTGCGGTCTTCGTGGTCTTTGTCTTAGTGTGATGGGGGCATAAGGACACATACCGGTACCGACTGTGAACCTTTTCAATGATCCTTCATTTCACGATTATGTTTCATGTAAGCTCCAGTGTCGTAGCTCTGGACGAACGGGCGATTTCTGATGGTCTCCATCAGATAAGGCGGTAGGTACATTCTGTACATGCTGGGTATGATTATTCGTTCTAGTTCCCTAAATATTACTCCGCCGAAACTGGCCATAATCGCAGACTCCGACATTTGTTTATGGTCAGCTGTCTACGTATGAAAACCCGAGGATTTGATCGATTTCACACTCACTTTGAATTATGGCGGCTACATCATTTAATTCATTTCAAGTCATGAAGTATTATCAACTGTTCACACAACACAAACACACAAACTTGTGCTCTGATGCAAGCTATTCAGTAGATAATGATAAAGTAAAAGAAAGTAATTTAACCTATTTTGGGGTTACAAACTTTAGAATTTCAGAAATTTATTTAAGGATTGAATGTTGCTTTGGTCGATTTTATGGGGTGATGAATTGAGTTGCTTGAGACAAATATTATTTGTCTTAAGAGCAACTTAATTCATCACTCGAAGAAATCGACCAAAGCAACATTCAATCCTTATATTTCAATTAACACTTATTGTTCCTAATGAATTGAAGAGGTACAAGTCTTCGGACAGTTATTAGAACTAGAATACAGTTTGGTAATGATCTAAATGACGGACTTTTTCTATTAGCACAAACCATGAGACTTACATAAGTTCTAGTAACTGAAGACTTGTACCTCTTCAATTTATTAGGAAAAATGCAAAAATATATGGATTGAATGTTGCTTTCATGGGGTGATGAATTGAGGTGCTCTTGCATGAGACAAATTTATTGAACTGGGAATGTTGAAACATTCAATCCTTATTTGAATTCTTTTTTTTTGTTTTTGTTATACATTTATTTCTGTCAGAAGTATTTTCTCTCACCTTTCAGAAAGTGTGAGGAGTTTTGGGGTAAAAATGACATATTTAGGTGAATTTTGGGAATTAATGATATTGCGAAATTTGATACTTGTTTCGCAATGCATCAATATTTACACAAGTCTGTATTGTTGACAGGGGTCTTGCAGACTTCTATGTGGAGGTTTTTTGTTTGTTTTGAAAAAGAATACTGCTATATTAGTGACTTATATATGGCTCGAAAAAACAACTTATCTGTGACGTTTTGCATTTCCACTTTATTGTCTACGAAAAGACGACAAGTGACAAAAGAAGTAATGACCTTTTCCTTGTCACGGAAACACGTGTTTTCTATATTAACGTTAGATATTGTAGCCATTGAATAACGTATTTTTTTTTCACACAGAAACACGAGGTTCTGGTGTGTCAGAACTTTCCTGTCCAGTGTTTGCAGTGTGGTCAGGTCGGGATCAAACGGAAAGACATCGGCAGTCACATGAGCAAGGAGACCGGGGACTGTCCAATCACAATCATCGACTGTCCTTTCAAAGTGTATGGCTGTCAAGTAACGGTAGGCTTTTCTACCATGGTTAAATTAAACCATGTTTAAACTTCCCTGCGTGCTTTTGACTAAAAGTCCCTATTTTGGCGATTGTGTGTAGAATGTAATTTTGTTGATTAGATACAGATAATACCTTACAGGCCATTCAGGTGAAGGCTTTACCAGGGGAACATACTGATATCATAACTCGATTTATACAACTGATGCATATCAAATTTGATATTGCCGTATTAGAAAGTTAACCCATTTCCTACTACATGTGTACACACGACTTGATCATCAGTGTTTGTTTATTTTTGCTTAAAGTAAAGCACTCTGTACTATCCAAATGTTGCATTCTTAATTTCCCATTTAACGTATTTTCATATTTTAAAAAGAAAAACGAACAATGACTAATTGTAGATCTGTTTTATGTTTACAGACTACGAGATTATGTATGGCATCCCACCTCGAAGACAGCTGCCACACCCATCTCTCCTACGTGATGGACCATGTGCTGACACAGGATCGACATATTGCCGAGCTGGTAAATGAGGTTACAAATATTCGCCAGGTGTTGTTGCAGCAAAGAGAACAGCAACTATCCATCGACGAGTTTCCCGGAACTGCTGATGACACTAATGTTGTCTAACTCGTTTACAATCCATTTTTTAAATCATCATTTCAGACTGTCTATAACATCAAAACTTGAACAGCGTCGGGCTAACGGTAACGTCAGAATGTCTAAGATATCGTCAGGCTAGCAATAGTGGTAAATATGTCGACAGCGTCAGATTGTCAATAGCGTCACACGACAGACTACAGCGTCAGATTGTCAATAGCGTCACACGACAGACTACAACGTCAGATTGTCAATAGCGTCACAAGAGAAACTACAGCGTCAGATTGTCAATAGCGTCACAGGACAGACTACAGCGTCATATTGTCAATAGCGTCACACGACAGACTACAGCGTCAGATTGTCAATAGCGTCACACGACAGACTACAGCGTCAGATTGTCAATAGCATCACACGGCAGACTACAGCGTCAAATTGTCAATAGCGTCACACGACAGACTACAACGTCAGATTGTCAATAGCGTCACACGACAGACTACAGCGGCAGATTGTCAATAGCGTCACACGACAGACTACAGCGTCATATTGTCAATAGCATCACAAGACAGACTACAGCGTCAGATTGTCAATAGCGTCACAAGACAGACAACAGCGTCAGATTGTCAATAGCGTCACACGACAGACTACAACGTCAGATTGTCAATAGCGTCACACGGCAGACTACAGCGTCAAATTGTCAATAGCGTCACACGACAGACTACAACGTCAGATTGTCAATAGCGTCACACGACAGACTACAGCGTCAGATTGCCAATAGCGTCACACGACATACTACAGCGTCAGATTGTCAATAGCGTCACACGACAGACTACAGCGTCAGATTGTCAATAGCGTCACATGACAGACTACAGCGTTGCTTCTAACTGTCAGTAGCGTCAGACAGCCTTTCCCGTCATAGTGCCAGTAGCGTCAAAATATCAGAGGCGGCAGACTGTCCTATCGCCCGACTGTCCGTGGTGTCAGCCTGCCAATAGCATCCGACTGCCATTACCGTCGGACTGTCTGAAGCGTCAAAATATCAGTAGCGAGATTCTGTCATTTTTGACCCACTATTAGCAGTATCAAATGACTTTGGCGCATTGCTCTAATATGATTCTTTAAACAATTCATTAGTATTAACCAATGCAGTGATTGATGACGGCTTGTCATTGGATCAATATATTCGTTAATGAGCTTATGTTTTATTTTTAGTTTCCAGCAATTATGTAGTGAAAGTAATTTGATTTTCAAGTTTTTAGTCTTTTTTCAACGTATTCGTTATGCTGAAGTATCTATCACAGAACATAATGTTAAAACTGCTGGACATGAGGTATCTCCAAGCCATCTCCGGTTTGTGTTCAGTTGAATTTCAAATCGTTAAGGGAAAAAGGAACATGGTCAAATCATATTTTTATAACAATGCATGTTAACGTTGGATGTTGCGATGATGTATGGTATGTATAAACAAATAAAGCATGTATAAACATCGAGAAAGGTGGTCATTCATTTATACGGTAGAAATGAGCTTCAATACTTCTAAGAAGTGTGTTAACTGAGTATATACGTGGTATTAGTGTGACATTACAGGCAGACTGTAGTCAAACATCGGCATTTTGTGAATATCAACAAGATGCTGTTTTTTTTTCGTAAAGTACTTGCCAGAAATACACGTTTTGTGCTAAAAATCTTAGTCGATTCCACTTTATGTAATTTATCAAACTTATCACGAAGTTTTCGTTTCCATTGTTTTAAATTTAGTCTCATTTCATTAGAATATCAAATACTGCCGGTTTTACTGAAGAACCATAAGGGAACCCTGCGTTATGATATACACTATCCCAATACATATAAAAGGGCGTTAATAAAGAATAACACATCCACCATGCACATACAATTTACCAAAGTTTCGGAATAAAAAAGCCTTATATAACAAAGTGTCGGAGTAATATACCATATCCCCATACATATACCGAAGTGTCGGAGTAGTGTACCATATCCCCATACATATAACAGAGTGTCGGGAGTAGTATACCATATCCCCATACATATAACAAAGTGTCGGAGTAGTATACCATATCCCCATACATATAACAAAGTGTCGGAGTAATATACCATATCCCCATACATATAACAAAGTGTCGGGGGTAGTATACCATATCCCCATACATAAACAAAGTGTCGGAGTAGTATACCATATCCACATACATATAACAAAGTGTCGGGAATAGTATACCATATCCCCATATATATAACAAAGTGTCGGGAGTAGTATACCATATCCCCATACATATAACAAAGTGTCGGGAGCAGTGTACCATATCCCCATACATATAACAAAGTGTCGGAGTAATATACCATATCCCCATACATATAACAAAGTGTCGGAGTAGTGTACCATATCCCCATACATATAACAAAATGTCGGGAGTAGTATACCATATCCCCATATAACAAAGTGTCGGGAGTAGTATACCATATCTGCATACATATAACAAAGTGTCGGGAGTAGTATACCATATCCCCATACATATAACAAAGTGTCGGGAGTAGTATACCATATCCCCATACATATAACAAAGTGTCGGATTAATATACCATATCCCCATATAACAAAATGTCGGGAGTAGTATACCATATCCCCATACATATAACGAAGTGTCGGGAGTAGTGTACCATATCCCCATACATAAACCTAGTGTCGGGAGTAGTATACCATATCCCCATACATATAACAAAATGTCGGGAGTAGTATACCATATCCCCATACATATAACAAAGTGTCGGGAGTAGTATACCATATCCCCATACATATAACAAAGTGTCGGGAGTAGTATACCATATCCCCATACATATAACAAAGTGTCGGGAGTAGTATACCATATCCCCATACATATAACAAAGTGTCGGAGTAGTGTACCATATCCCCATACATATAACAAAATGTCGGGAGTAGTATACAATATCCCCATACATATAACGAAGTGTCGGGAGTAGTGTACCATATCCCCATACATAAACCTAGTGTCGGGAGTAGTATACAATATCCCCATACATATAACGAAGTGTCGGGAGTAGTGTACCATATCCCCATACATAAACCTAGTGTCGGGAGGAGTAGTATACCATATCCCCATACATATAACAAAATGTCGGGAGTAGTATACCATATCCCCATACATATAACAAAGTGTCGGGAGTAGTGTACCATATCCCCATACATATAACAAAGTGCCGGGAGTAGTATACCATATCCCCATACATATAACAAAGTGTCGGAGTAGTGTACCATATCCCCATACATATAACAAAATGTCGGGAGTAGTATACCATATCCCCATACATATAACAAAGTGTCGGAGTAGTGTACCATATCCCCATACATATAACAAAATGTCGGAGTAGTGTACCATATCCCCATACATATAACAAAATGTCGGGAGTAGTATACCATATCCCCATACATATAACAAAGTGTCGGAGTAGTGTACCATATCCCCATACATATAACAAAATGTCGGGAGTAGTATACCATATCCCCATACATATAACAAATGTCGGGAGTAGTATACCATATCCCCATACATATAACGAAGTGTCGGGAGTAGTATACCATATCCAAATATAACAAAGTGTCGGAGTAGTATACCATATCCCCATACATATAACGAAGTGTCGGGAGTAGTATACCATATCCCCATATAACATAGTGTCGGAGTAGTGTACCATATCCCCATACATAAACAAAGTGTCGGAGTAGTATACCATATCCCCATACATATAACAAAGTGTCGGGAGTAGTGTACCATATCCCCATACTTATAACAAAGTGTCGGGAGTAGTGTACCATATCCCCATACATATAACATAGTGTCGGAGTAGTGTACCATATCCCCATATAACAAAGTGTCGGGAGTAGTATACCATATCCCCATACATATAACAAAATGTCGGGAGTAGTATACCATATCCCCATACATATAACGAAGTGTCGGGAGTAGTGTACCATATCCCCATACATAAACCTAGTTTCGGGAGTAGTATACCATATCCCCATACATATAACAAAATGTCGGGAGTAGTATACCATATCCCCATACATATAACAAAGTGTCGGAGTAGTGTACCATATCCCCATACATATAACAAAATGTCGGGAGTAGTATACAATATCCCCATACATATAACGAAGTGTCGGCAGTAGTGTACCATATCCCCATACATAAACCTAGTGTCGGGAGTAGTATACCATATCCCCATACATATAACAAAATGTCGGGAGTAGTATACCATATCCCCATACATATAACAAAGTGTCGGGAGTAGTGTACCATATCCCCATACATATAACAAAGTGTCGGGAGTAGTATACCATATCCCCATACATATAACAAAGTGTCGGAGTAGTGTACCATATCCCCATACATATAACAAAATGTCGGTAGTATACCATATCCCCATACATATAACAAAATGTCGGAGTAGTGTACCATATCCCCATACATATAACAAAATGTCGGGAGTAGTATACCATATCCCCATACATATAACAAAGTGTCGGAGTAGTGTACCATATCCCCATACATATAACAAAATGTCGGAGTAGTGTACCATATCCCCATACATATAACAAAATGTCGGGAGTAGTATACCATATCCCCATACATATAACAAAGTGTCGGAGTAGTGTACCATATCCCCATACATATAACAAAATGTCGGGAGTAGTATACCATATCCCCATACATATAACAAAATGTCGGGAGTAGTATACCATATCCCCATACATATAACGAAGTGTCGGGAGTAGTATACCATATCCAAATATAACAAAGTGTCGGAGTAGTATACCATATCCCCATACATATAACGAAGTGTCGGGAGTAGTATACCATATCCCCATATAACATAGTGTCGGAGTAGTGTACCATATCCCCATACATAAACAAAGTGTCGGAGTAGTATACCATATCCCCATACATATAACAAAGTGTCGGGAGTAGTGTACCATATCCCCATACTTATAACAAAGTGTCGGGAGTAGTGTACCATATCCCCATGCATATAACATAGTGTCGGAGTAGTATACCATATCCCCATACATATAACAAAGTGTCGGGAGTAGTATACCAAATCCCCATACATATAACAAAGTGTCGGAGTAGTGTACCATATCCCCATACATATAACATAGTGTCGGAGTAGTGTACCATATCCCCATATAGCAAAGTGTCGGGAGTAGTATACCATATCCCCGTACATATAACAAAATGTCGGGAGTAGTATACTATATCCCTATACATATAACATAGTGTCGGAGTAATATACCATATCTACATACATATAACAAAGTGTCGGGAGTAGTATACCTTATCCCCATACATAAACAAAGTGTCGGGAGTAGTATACCATATCCACATACATATAACAAAGTGTCGGGAGTAGTATACCATATCCCCATACATATAACAAAGTGTCGGAGTAGTATACCATATCCCCATACATATAACAAAGTGTCGGGAGTAGTATACCAAATCCCCATACATATAACAAAGTGTCGGAGTAGTGTACCATATCCCCATACATATAACATAGTGTCGGAGTAGTGTACCATATCCCCATATAACAAAGTGTCGGGAGTAGTATACCATATCCCCGTACATATAACAAAATGTCGGGAGTAGTATACTATATCCCTATACATATAACATAGTGTCGGAGTAATATACCATATCTACATACATATAACAAAGTGTCGGGAGTAGTATACCTTATCCCCATACATAAACAAAGTGTCGGGAGTAGTATACCATATCCACATACATATAACAAAGTGTCGGGAGTAGTATACCATATCCCCATACATATAACAAAGTGTCGGAGTAGTATACCATATCCCCATACATATAACAAAGTGTCGGGAGTAGTGTACCATATCCCCATACATATAACAAAGTGTCGGGAGTAGTATACCATATCCCCATACATATAACAAAATGTCGGGAGTAGTATACCATATCCCCATACATATAACAAAGTGTCGGAGTAGTGTACCATATCCCCATACATATAACAAAATGTCGGTAGTATACCATATCCCCATACATATAACAAAATGTCGGAGTAGTGTACCATATCCCCATACATATAACAAAGTGTCGGAGTAGTGTACCATATCCCCATACATATAACAAAATGTCGGGAGTAGTATACAATATCCCCATACATATAACGAAGTGTCGGGAGTAGTGTACCATATCCCCATACATATAACAAAATGTCCGTAGTAGTGTACCATATCCCCATGCATATAACATAGTGTCGGAGTAGTATACCATATCCCCATACATATAACAAAGTGTCGGGAGTAGTATACCAAATCCCCATACATATAACAAAGTGTCGGAGTAGTGTACCATATCCCCATACATATAACATAGTGTCGGAGTAGTGTACCATATCCCCATATAGCAAAGTGTCGGGAGTAGTATACCATATCCCCGTACATATAACAAAATGTCGGGAGTAGTATACTATATCCCTATACATATAACATAGTGTCGGAGTAATATACCATATCTACATACATATAACAAAGTGTCGGGAGTAGTATACCTTATCCCCATACATAAACAAAGTGTCGGGAGTAGTATACCATATCCACATACATATAACAAAGTGTCGGGAGTAGTATACCATATCCCCATACATATAACAAAGTGTCGGAGTAGTATACCATATCCCCATACATATAACAAAGTGTCGGGAGTAGTATACCAAATCCCCATACATATAACAAAGTGTCGGAGTAGTGTACCATATCCCCATACATATAACATAGTGTCGGAGTAGTGTACCATATCCCCATATAACAAAGTGTCGGGAGTAGTATACCATATCCCCGTACATATAACAAAGTGTCGGGAGTAGTATACCATATCTGCATACATATAACAAAGTGTCGGGAGTAGTATACCATATCCCCATACATATAACAAAGTGTCGGGAGTAGTATACCATATCCCCATACATATAACAAAGTGTCGGATTAATATACCATATCCCCATATAACAAAATGTCGGGAGTAGTATACCATATCCCCATACATATAACGAAGTGTCGGGAGTAGTGTACCATATCCCCATACATAAACCTAGTGTCGGGAGTAGTATACCATATCCCCATACATATAACAAAATGTCGGGAGTAGTATACCATATCCCCATACATATAACAAAGTGTCGGGAGTAGTATACCATATCCCCATACATATAACAAAGTGTCGGGAGTAGTATACCATATCCCCATACATATAACAAAGTGTCGGGAGTAGTATACCATATCCCCATACATATAACAAAGTGTCGGAGTAGTGTACCATATCCCCATACATATAACAAAATGTCGGGAGTAGTATACAATATCCCCATACATATAACGAAGTGTCGGGAGTAGTGTACCATATCCCCATACATAAACCTAGTGTCGGGAGTAGTATACAATATCCCCATACATATAACGAAGTGTCGGGAGTAGTGTACCATATCCCCATACATAAACCTAGTGTCGGGAGTAGTATACCATATCCCCATACATATAACAAAATGTCGGGAGTAGTATACCATATCCCAATACATATAACAAAGTGTCGGGAGTAGTGTACCATATCCCCATACATATAACAAAGTGCCGGGAGTAGTATACCATATCCCCATACATATAACAAAGTGTCGGAGTAGTGTACCATATCCCCATACATATAACAAAATGTCGGGAGTAGTATACCATATCCCCATACATATAACAAAGTGTCGGAGTAGTGTACCATATCCCCATACATATAACAAAATGTCGGAGTAGTGTACCATATCCCCATACATATAACAAAATGTCGGGAGTAGTATACCATATCCCCATACATATAACAAAGTGTCGGAGTAGTGTACCATATCCCCATACATATAACAAAATGTCGGGAGTAGTAAACCATATCCCCATACATATAACAAAATGTCGGGAGTAGTATACCATATCCCCATACATATAACGAAGTGTCGGGAGTAGTATACCATATCCAAATATAACAAAGTGTCGGAGTAGTATACCATATCCCCATACATATAACGAAGTGTCGGGAGTAGTATACCATATCCCCATATAACATAGTGTCGGAGTAGTGTACCATATCCCCATACATAAACAAAGTGTCGGAGTAGTATACCATATCCCCATACATATAACAAAGTGTCGGGAGTAGTGTACCATATCCCCATACTTATAACAAAGTGTCGGGAGTAGTGTACCATATCCCCATACATATAACATAGTGTCGGAGTAGTGTACCATATCCCCATATAACAAAGTGTCGGGAGTAGTATACCATATCCCCATACATATAACAAAATGTCGGGAGTAGTATACCATATCCCCATACATATAACGAAGTGTCGGGAGTAGTGTACCATATCCCCATACATAAACCTAGTTTCGGGAGTAGTATACCATATCCCCATACATATAACAAAATGTCGGGAGTAGTATACCATATCCCCATACATATAACAAAGTGTCGGAGTAGTGTACCATATCCCCATACATATAACAAAATGTCGGGAGTAGTATACAATATCCCCATACATATAACGAAGTGTCGGGGAGTAGTGTACCATATCCCCATACATAAACCTAGTGTCGGGAGTAGTATACCATATCCCCATACATATAACAAAATGTCGGGAGTAGTATACCATATCCCCATACATATAACAAAGTGTCGGGAGTAGTGTACCATATCCCCATACATATAACAAAGTGTCGGGAGTAGTATACCATATCCCCATACATATAACAAAGTGTCGGAGTAGTGTACCATATCCCCATACATATAACAAAATGTCGGTAGTATACCATATCCCCATACATATAACAAAATGTCGGAGTAGTGTACCATATCCCCATACATATAACAAAATGTCGGGAGTAGTATACCATATCCCCATACATATAACAAAGTGTCGGAGTAGTGTACCATATCCCCATACATATAACAAAATGTCGGAGTAGTGTACCATATCCCCATACATATAACAAAATGTCGGGAGTAGTATACCATATCCCCATACATATAACAAAGTGTCGGAGTAGTGTACCATATCCCCATACATATAACAAAATGTCGGGAGTAGTATACCATATCCCCATACATATAACAAAATGTCGGGAGTAGTATACCATATCCCCATACATATAACGAAGTGTCGGGAGTAGTATACCATATCCAAATATAACAAAGTGTCGGAGTAGTATACCATATCCCCATACATATAACGAAGTGTCGGGAGTAGTATACCATATCCCCATATAACATAGTGTCGGAGTAGTGTACCATATCCCCATACATAAACAAAGTGTCGGAGTAGTATACCATATCCCCATACATATAACAAAGTGTCGGGAGTAGTGTACCATATCCCCATACTTATAACAAAGTGTCGGGAGTAGTGTACCATATCCCCATGCATATAACATAGTGTCGGAGTAGTATACCATATCCCCATACATATAACAAAGTGTCGGGAGTAGTATACCAAATCCCCATACATATAACAAAGTGTCGGAGTAGTGTACCATATCCCCATACATATAACATAGTGTCGGAGTAGTGTACCATATCCCCATATAGCAAAGTGTCGGGAGTAGTATACCATATCCCCGTACATATAACAAAATGTCGGGAGTAGTATACTATATCCCTATACATATAACATAGTGTCGGAGTAATATACCATATCTACATACATATAACAAAGTGTCGGGAGTAGTATACCTTATCCCCATACATAAACAAAGTGTCGGGAGTAGTATACCATATCCACATACATATAACAAAGTGTCGGGAGTAGTATACCATATCCCCATACATATAACAAAGTGTCGGAGTAGTATACCATATCCCCATACATATAATAAAGTGTCGGGAGTAGTATACCAAATCCCCATACATATAACAAAGTGTCGGAGTAGTGTACCATATCCCCATACATATAACATAGTGTCGGAGTAGTGTACCATATCCCCATATAACAAAGTGTCGGGAGTAGTATACCATATCCCCGTACATATAACAAAATGTCGGGAGTAGTATACTATATCCCTATACATATAACATAGTGTCGGAGTAATATACCATATCTACATACATATAACAAAGTGTCGGGAGTAGTATACCTTATCCCCATACATAAACAAAGTGTCGGGAGTAGTATACCATATCCACATACATATAACAAAGTGTCGGGAGTAGTATACCATATCCCCATACATATAACAAAGTGTCGGAGTAGTATACCATATCCCCATACATATAACAAAGTGTCGGGAGTAGTGTACCATATCCCCATACATATAACAAAGTGTCGGGAGTAGTATACCATATCCCCATACATATAACAAAATGTCGGGAGTAGTATACCATATCCCCATACATATAACAAAGTGTCGGAGTAGTGTACCATATCCCCATACATATAACAAAATGTCGGTAGTATACCATATCCCCATACATATAACAAAATGTCGGAGTAGTGTACCATATCCCCATACATATAACAAAGTGTCGGAGTAGTGTACCATATCCCCATACATATAACAAAATGTCGGGAGTAGTATACAATATCCCCATACATATAACGAAGTGTCGGGAGTAGTGTACCATATCCCCATACATATAACAAAATGTCCGTAGTAGTGTACCATATCCCCATGCATATAACATAGTGTCGGAGTAGTATACCATATCCCCATACATATAACAAAGTGTCGGGAGTAGTATACCAAATCCCCATACATATAACAAAGTGTCGGAGTAGTGTACCATATCCCCATACATATAACATAGTGTCGGAGTAGTGTACCATATCCCCATATAGCAAAGTGTCGGGAGTAGTATACCATATCCCCGTACATATAACAAAATGTCGGGAGTAGTATACTATATCCCTATACATATAACATAGTGTCGGAGTAATATACCATATCTACATACATATAACAAAGTGTCGGGAGTAGTATACCTTATCCCCATACATAAACAAAGTGTCGGGAGTAGTATACCATATCCACATACATATAACAAAGTGTCGGGAGTAGTATACCATATCCCCATACATATAACAAAGTGTCGGAGTAGTATACCATATCCCCATACATATAACAAAGTGTCGGGAGTAGTATACCAAATCCCCATACATATAACAAAGTGTCGGAGTAGTGTACCATATCCCCATACATATAACATAGTGTCGGAGTAGTGTACCATATCCCCATATAACAAAGTGTCGGGAGTAGTATACCATATCCCCGTACATATAACAAAATGTTGGGAGTAGTATACTATATCCCTATACATATAACATAGTGTCGGAGTAATATACCATATCTACATACATATAACAAAGTGTCGGGAGTAGTATACCTTATCCCCATACATCAACAAAGTGTCGGGAGTAGTATACCATATCCACATACATATAACAAAGTGTCGGGAGTAGTATACCATATCCCCATACATATAACAAAGTGTCGGAGTAGTATACCATATCCCCATACATATAACAAAGTGTCGGGAGTAGTGTACCATATCCCCATACATATAACAAAGTGTCGGGAGTAGTATACCATATCCCCATACATATAACAAAATGTCGGGAGTAGTATACCATATCCCCATACATATAACAAAGTGTCGGAGTAGTGTACCATATCCCCATACATATAACAAAATGTCGGTAGTATACCATATCCCCATACATATAACAAAATGTCGGAGTAGTGTACCATATCCCCATACATATAACAAAGTGTCGGAGTAGTGTACCATATCCCCATACATATAACAAAATGTCGGGAGTAGTATACAATATCCCCATACATATAACGAAGTGTCGGGAGTAGTGTACCATATCCCCATACATAAACCTAGTGTCGGGAGTAGTATACAATATCCCCATACATATAACGAAGTGTCGGGAGTAGTGTACCATATCCCCATACATAAACCTAGTGTCGGGAGTAGTATACCATATCCCCATACATATAACAAAATGTCGGGAGTAGTATACCATATCCCCATACATATAACAAAGTGTCGGGAGTAATATACCATATCCCCATACATATAACAAAGTGTCGGAGTAGTGTACCATATCCCCATACATATAACAAAATGTCGGTAGTATACCATATCCCCATACATATAACAAAATGTCGGAGTAGTGTACCATATTCCCATACATATAACAAAATGTCGGGAGTAGTATACCATATCCCCATACATATAACAAAGTGTCGGAGTAGTGTACCATATCCCCATACATATAACAAAATGTCGGAGTAGTGTACCATATCCCCATACATATAACAAAATGTCGGGAGTAGTATACCATATCCCCATACATATAACAAAGTGTCGGAGTAGTGTACCATATCCCCATACATATAACAAAATGTCGGGAGTAGTATACCATATCCCCATACATATAACAAAATGTCGGGAGTAGTATACCATATCCCCATACATATAACGAAGTGTCGGGAGTAGTATACCATATCCAAATATAACAAAGTGTCGGAGTAGTATACCATATCCCCATACATATAACGAAGTGTCGGGAGTAGTATACCATATCCCCATATAACATAGTGTCGGAGTAGTGTACCATATCCCCGTACATAAACAAAGTGTCGGAGTAGTATACCATATCCCCATACATATAACAAAGTGTCGGGAGTAGTGTACCATATCCCCATACTTATAACAAAGTGTCGGGAGTAGTGTACCATATCCCCATACATATAACATAGTGTCGGAGTAGTGTACAATATCCCCATATAACAAAGTGTCGGGAGTAGTATACCATATCCCCATACATATAACAAAATGTCGGGAGTAGTATACCATATCCCCATACATATAACGAAGTGTCGGGAGTAGTGTACCATATCCCCATACATAAACCTAGTTTCGGGAGTAGTATACCATATCCCCATACATATAACAAAATGTCGGGAGTAGTATACCATATCCCCATACATATAACAAAGTGTCGGAGTAGTGTACCATATCCCCATACATATAACAAAATGTCGGGAGTAGTATACAATATCCCCATACATATAACGAAGTGTCGGGAGTAGTGTACCATATCCCCATACATAAACCTAGTGTCGGGAGTAGTATACCATATCCCAATACATATAACAAAATGTCGGGAGTAGTATACCATATCCCCATACATATAACAAAGTGTCGGGAGTAGTGTACCATATCCCCATACATATAACAAAGTGTCGGGAGTAGTATACCATATCCCCATACATATAACAAAGTGTCGGAGTAGTGTACCATATCCCCATACATATAACAAAATGTCGGTAGTATACCATATCCCCATACATATAACAAAATGTCGGAGTAGTGTACCATATCCCCATACATATAACAACATGTCGGGAGTAGTATACCATATCCCCATACATATAACAAAGTGTCGGAGTAGTGTACCATATCCCCATACATATAACAAAATGTCGGAGTAGTGTACCATATCCTCATACATATAACAAAATGTCGGGAGTAGTATACCATATCCCCATACATATAACAAAGTGTCGGAGTAGTGTACCATATCCCCATACATATAACAAAATGTCGGGAGTAGTATACCATATCCCCATACATATAACAAAATGTCGGGAGTAGTATACCATATCCCCATACATATAACGAAGTGTCGGGAGTAGTATACCATATCCCCATATAACATAGTGTCGGAGTAGTGTACCATATCCCCATACATAAACAAAGTGTCGGAGTAGTATACCATATCCCCATACATATAACAAAGTGTCGGGAGTAGTGTACCATATCCCCATACTTATAACAAAGTGTCGGGAGTAGTGTACCATATCCCCATGCATATAACATAGTGTCGGAGTAGTATACCATATCCCCATATATATAACAAAGTGTCGGGAGTAGTATACCAAATCCCCATACATATAACAAAGTGTCGGAGTAGTGTACCATATCCCCATACATATAACATAGTGTCGGAGTAGTGTACCATATCCCCATATAACAAAGTGTCGGGAGTAGTATACCATATCCCCGTACATATAACAAAATGTCGGGAGTAGTATACTATATCCCTATACATATAACATAGTGTCGGAGTAATATACCATATCTACATACATATAACAAAGTGTCGGGAGTAGTATACCTTATCCCCATACATAAACAAAGTGTCGGGAGTAGTATACCATATCCACATACATATAACAAAGTGTCGGGAGTAGTATACCATATCCCCATACATATAACAAAGTGTCGGAGTAGTATACCATATCCCCATACATATAACAAAGTGTCGGGAGTAGTATACCATATCCCCGTACATATAACAAAATGTCGGGAGTAGTATACCATATCCCCATACATATAACAAAGTGTCGGGAGTAGTGTACCATATCCCCATACATATAACAAAGTGTCGGGAGTAGTATACCATATCCCCATACATATAACAAAGTGTCGGGAGTAGTATACCATATCCCCATACATATAACAAAATGTCGGGAGTAGTGTACCATATCCCCATACATATTACAGGGTGTCGGGAGTAGTATACCATATCCCCATACATATAACAAAGTGTCGGGAGTAGCATACCACATCCCCATACATATAACAAAGTGTCGGAGTAGTATACCATATCCCCATACATATAACAAAGTGTCGGAGTAGTATACCATATCCCCATAGATATAACAAAGTGTCGGAGTAGTATACCATATCCCCATACATATAACAAAGTGTCGGAGTAGTATACCATATCCCCATACATATAACAAAGTGTCGGGAGTAGTGTACCATATCCCCATACATATAACAAATAGTCGGAGTAGTATACCATATCCCCATACATATAACAAAGTGTCGGAGTAGTATACCATATCTCCATACATGTAACAAAGTGTCGGGAGTAGTATACCATATATACATACATATAACAAAGTGTCGGAGTAGTATACCATATCTCCACACATATAACAAAGTGTCCGGAGTAGTATACCATATCCCCATATAACAAAGTGTCGGGAGTAGTATACCATATCCCCATATATAAAACAAAGTGTCGGGAGTAGTATACCATATCCCCATACATATAACAAAGTGTCGGGAGTAGTATACCATATCCCCATACATATAACAGAGTGTCGGGAGTAGTATACCATATCCCCATACATATAACAAAGTGTCGGGAGTAATATACCATATCCCCATACATATAACAAAGTGTCGGGAGTAGTATACCATATCCCCATACATATAACAAATAGTCGGAGTAGTGTACCATATCCCCATACATATAACAAAGTGTCGGAGTAGTATACCATATCCCCATACATATAACAAAGTGTCGGAGTAATATACCATATCCCCATCTAACAAAGTGTCGGAGTAGTATACCATATCCCCATACATATAACAAAGTGTCGGGAGTAGTGTACCATATCCCCATACATATAACAAAGTGTCGAAGTAGTATACCATATCCCCATACATATAACAAAGTGTCGGGAGTAGTATACCATATCCCCATACATATAACAAAGTGTCGGGAGTAATATACCATATCCCCATACATATAACAAAGTGTCGGGAGTAGTATACCATATCCCCATACATATAACATAGTGTCGGGAGTAGTATACCATATCCCCATACATATAACAAAGTGTCGGGAGTAGTGTACCATATCCCCATACATATAACAAAGTGTCGGGAGTAGTATACCATATCCCCATACATATAACAAAGTGTCGGGAGTAGTATACCATATCCCCATACATATAACAAAATGTCGGGAGTAGTGTACCATATCCCCATACATATTACAGGGTGTCGGGAGTAGTATACCATATCCCCATACATATAACAAAGTGTCGGGAGTAGCATACCACATCCCCATACATATAACAAAGTGTCGGAGTAGTATACCATATCCCCATACATATAACAAAGTGTCGGAGTAGTATACCATATCCCCATAGATATAACAAAGTGTCGGAGTAGTATACCATATCCCCATACATATAACAAAGTGTCGGAGTAGTATACCATATCCCCATACATATAACAAAGTGTCGGGAGTAGTGTACCATATCCCCATACATATAACAAATAGTCGGAGTAGTATACCATATCCCCATACATATAACAAAGTGTCGGAGTAGTATACCATATCTCCATACATATAACAAAGTGTCGGGAGTAGTATAGCATATATACATACATATAACAAAGTGTCGGAGTAGTATACCATATCTCCACACATATAACAAAGTGTCCGGAGTAGTATACCATATCCCCATATAACAAAGTGTCGGGAGTAGTATACCATATCCCCATATATAAAACAAAGTGTCGGGAGTAGTATACCATATCCCCATACATATAACAAAGTGTCGGGAGTAGTATACCATATCCCCATACATATAACAGAGTGTCGGGAGTAGTATACCATATCCCCATACATATAACAAAGTGTCGGGAGTAATATACCATATCCCCATACATATAACAAAGTGTCGGGAGTAGTATACCATATCCCCATACATATAACAAATAGTCGGAGTAGTGTACCATATCCCCATACATATAACAAAGTGTCGGAGTAGTATACCATATCCCCATACATATAACAAAGTGTCGGAGTAATATACCATATCCCCATCTAACAAAGTGTCGGAGTAGTATACCATATCCCCATACATATAACAAAGTGTCGGGAGTAGTGTACCATATCCCCATACATATAACAAAGTGTCGAAGTAGTATACCATATCCCCATACATATAACAAAGTGTCGGGAGTAGTATACCATATCCCCATACATATAACAAAGTGTCGGGAGTAATATACCATATCCCCATACATATAACAAAGTGTCGGGAGTAGTATACCATATCCCCATACATATAACATAGTGTCGGGAGTAGTATACCATATCCCCATACATATAACAAAGTGTCGGGAGTAGTGTACCATATCCCCATACATATAACAAAGTGTCGGGAGTAGTATACCATATCCCCATACATATAACAAAGTGTCGGGAGTAGTATACCATATCCCCATACATATAACAAAATGTCGGGAGTAGTGTACCATATCCCCATACATATTACAGGGTGTCGGGAGTAGTATACCATATCCCCATACATATAACAAAGTGTCGGGAGTAGCATACCACATCCCCATACATATAACAAAGTGTCGGAGTAGTATACCATATCCCCATACATATAACAAAGTGTCGGAGTAGTATACCATATCCCCATACATATAACAAAGTGTCGGAGTAGTATACCATATCCCCATACATATAACAAAGTGTCGCGAGTAGTGTACCATATCCCCATACATATAACAAATAGTCGGAGTAGTATACCATATCCCCATACATATAACAAAGTGTCGGAGTAGTATACCATATCTCCATACATATAACAAAGTGTCGGGAGTAGTATACCATATATACATACATATAACAAAGTGTCGGAGTAGTATACCATATCTCCACACATATAACAAAGTGTCCGGGTAGTATACCATATCCCCATATAACAAAGTGTCGGGAGTAGTATACCATATCCCCATACATATAACAAAGTGTCGGGAGTAGTATACCATATCCCCATACATATAACAGAGTGTCGGGAGTAGTATACCATATCCCCATACATATAACAAAGTGTCGGGAGTAATATACCATATCCCCATACATATAACAAAGTGTCGGGAGTAGTATACCATATCCCCATACATATAACAAATAGTCGGAGTAGTGTACCATATCCCCATACATATAACAAAGTGTCGGAGTAGTATACCATATCCCCATACATATAACAAAGTATCGGAGTAATATACCATATCCCCATCTAACAAAGTGTCGGAGTAGTATACCATGTCCCACTACATATAACAAAGTGTCGGGAGTAGTGTACCATATCCCCATACATATAACAAAGTGTCGAAGTAGTATACCATATCCCCATACATATAACAAAGTGTCGGGAGTAGTATACCATATCCCCATACATATAACAAAGTGTCGGGAGTAGTATACCATATCCCCATACATATAACAAAGTGTCGGAGTAGTATACCATATCCCCATACATATAACAAAGTGTCGGGAGTAGTATACCATATCCCCATACATATAACAAAGTGTCGGGAGTAGTATACCATATCCCCATACATATAACAAAGTGTCGGAGTAGTATACCATATCCACATACTTATAAGAAAGTGTCGGGAGTAGTGTACCATATCCCCATACATATAACAAAGTGTCGGAGTAGTATACCATATCCCGATACATATAACAAAGTGTCGGGAGTAGTATACCATATCCCCATACATATAACAAAGTGTCGGGAGTAGTGTACCATATCCCCATACATATAACAAAGTGTCGGGAGTAGTATACCATATCCCCATACATATAACAAATAGTCGGAGTAGTGTACCATATCCCCATATAACAAAGTGTCGGAGTAATATACCATATCCCCATATATATAACAAAGTGTCGGGAGTAGTGTACCATATCCCCATACATATAACAAAGTGTCGGAGTAGTATACCATATCCCCATACTTATAACAAAGTGTCGGAGTAGTGTACCATATCCCCATATAACAAAGTGTCGGAGTAGTATACCATATCCCCATACATATAACGAAGTGTCGTTAGTAGTGTACCATATCCCCATACATATAACATAGTGTCGGAGTAGTGTACCATATTCCCATATAACAAAGTGTCGGAGTAGTATACCATATCCCCATACATATAACAAAGTGTCGGGAGTAGTGTACGATATCCCCATACATATAACAAAGTGTCGGGAGTAGTATACCATATCCCCATACATATAACGAAGTGTCGGGAGTAGTATACCATATCCCCATACATATAACAAAGTGTCGGGAGTAGTGTACCATATCCCCATACATATAACAAAGTGTCGGGAGTAGTGTACCATATCCCCATACATATAACAGAGTGTCGGGAGTAGTATACCATATCCCAATACATATAACATAGTGTCGGAGTAGTGTACCATATACATTTATTATTAGATAAAACATTTTAAAACACAATGTATTCCCATCAGTATTTTTGCTCTTGACCTACGCATTTATAATACATACAATACGTGCATATCCCCATACATATAACAAAGTGTCGGAGTAATATACCATATCCCCATCTAACAAAGTGTCGGAGTAGTATACCATATCCCCATACATATAACAAAGTGTCGGGAGTAGTGTACCATATCCCCATACATATAACAAAGTGTCGAAGTAGTATACCATATCCCCATACATATAACAAAGTGTCGGGAGTAGTATACCATATCCCCATACATATAACAAAGTGTCGGGAGTAATATACCATATCCCCATACATATAACAAAGTGTCGGAGTAGTATACCATATCCCCATACATATAACAAAGTGTCGGGAGTAATATACCATATCCCCATACATATAACAAAGTGTCGGAGTAGTGTACCATATCCCCATATAACAAAGTGTCGGAGTAGTATACCATATCCCCATACATATAACGAAGTGTCGTTAGTAGTGTACCATATCCCCATACATATAACATAGTGTCGGAGTAGTGTACCATATTCCCATATAACAAAGTGTCGGAGTAGTATACCATATCCCTATACATATAACAAAGTGTCGGGAGTAGTGTACGATATCCCCATACATATAACAAAGTGTCGGGAGTAGTATACCATATCCCCATACATATAACGAAGTGTCGGGAGTAGTATACCATATCCCCATACATATAACAAAGTGTCGGGAGTAGTGTACCATATGCCCATACATATAACAAAGTGTCGGGAGTAGTGTACCATATCCCCATACATATAACAGAGTGTCGGGAGTAGTATACCATATCCCAATACATATAACATAGTGTCGGAGTAGTGTACCATATACATTTATTATTAGATAAAACATTTTAAAACACAATGTATTCCCATCAGTATTTTTGCTCTTGACCTACGCATTTATAATACATACAATACGTGCATATCCCCATACATATAACAAAGTGTCGGAGTAATATACCATATCCCCATCTAACAAAGTGTCGGAGTAGTATACCATATCCCCATACATATAACAAAGTGTCGGGAGTAGTGTACCATATCCCCATACATATAACAAAGTGTCGAAGTAGTATACCATATCCCCATACATATAACAAAGTGTCGGGAGTAGTATACCATATCCCCATACATATAACAAAGTGTCGGGAGTAATATACCTTATCCCCATACATATAACAAAGTGTCGGAGTAGTATACCATATCCCCATACATATAACAAAGTGTCGGGAGTAGTATACCATATCCCCATACATATAACAAAGTGTCGGGAGTAATATACCATATCCCCATACATATAACAAAGTGTCGGAGTAGTATACCATATCCCCATACATATAACAAAGTGTCGGGAGTAGTATACCATATCCCCATACATATAACAAAGTGTCGGAGTAGTATACCATATCCCCATACATATAACAAAGTGTCGGGAGTAGTATACCATATCCCCATACATATAACAAAGTGTCGGGAGTAGTATACCATATCCCCATACATATAACAAAGTGTCGGAGTAGTATACCATATCCACATACTTATTAGAAAGTGTCGGGAGTAGTGTACCATATCCCCATACATATAACAAAGTGTCGGAGTAGTATACCATATCCCGATACATATAACAAAGTGTCGGGAGTAGTATACCATATCCCCATACATATAACAAAGTGTCGGGAGTAGTGTACCATATCCCCATACATATAACAAAGTGTCGGGAGTAGTATACCATATCCCCATACATATAACAAATAGTCGGAGTAGTGTACCATATCCCCATATAACAAAGTGTCGGAGTAATATACCATATCCCCATATATATAACAAAGTGTCGGGAGTAGTGTACCATATCCCCATACATATAACAAAGTGTCGGAGTAGTATACCATATCCCCATACTTATAACAAAGTGTCGGAGTAGTGTACCATATCCCCATATAACAAAGTGTCGGAGTAGTATACCATATCCCCATACATATAACGAAGTGTCGTTAGTAGTGTACCATATCCCCATACATATAACATAGTGTCGGAGTAGTGTACCATATTCCCATATAACAAAGTGTCGGAGTAGTATACCATATCCCCATACATATAACAAAGTGTCGGGAGTAGTGTACGATATCCCCATACATATAACAAAGTGTCGGGAGTAGTATACCATATCCCCATACATATAACGAAGTGTCGGGAGTAGTATACCATATCCCCATACATATAACAAAGTGTCGGGAGTAGTGTACCATATCCCCATACATATAACAAAGTGTCGGGAGTAGTGTACCATATCCCCATACATATAACAGAGTGTCGGGAGTAGTATACCATATCCCAATACATATAACATAGTGTCGGAGTAGTGTACCATATACATTTATTATTAGATAAAACATTTTAAAACACAATGTATTCCCATCAGTATTTTTGCTCTTGACCTACGCATTTATAATACATACAATACGTGCATATCCCCATACATATAACAAAGTGTCGGAGTAATATACCATATCCCCATCTAACAAAGTGTCGGAGTAGTATACCATATCCCCATACATATAACAAAGTGTCGGGAGTAGTGTACCATATCCCCATACATATAACAAAGTGTCGAAGTAGTATACCATATCCCCATACATATAACAAAGTGTCGGGAGTAGTATACCATATCCCCATACATATAACAAAGTGTCGGGAGTAATATACCATATCCCCATACATATAACAAAGTGTCGGAGTAGTATACCATATCCCCATACATATAACAAAGTGTCGGGAGTAGTATACCATATCCCCATACATATAACAAAGTGTCGGGAGTAGTATACCATATCCCCATACATATAACAAAGTGTCGGGAGTAGTATACCATATCCCCATACATATAACAAAGTGTCGGGAGTAGTATACCATATCCCCATAATATAACAAAGTGTCGGAGTAGTATACCATATCCCCATACATATAACAAAGTGTCGGGAGTAGTATACCATATCCCCATACATATAACAAAGTGTCGGAGTAGTATACCATATCCCCATACATATAACAAAGTGTCGGGAGTAGTATACCATATCCCCATACATATAACAAAGTGTCGGGAGTAGTGTACCATATCCCCATACATATAACAAAGTGTCGGGAGTAGTATACCATATCCCCATACATATAACAAAGTGTCGGAGTAGTGTACCATATCCCCATATAACAAAGTGTCGGAGTAGTATACCATATCCCCATACATATAACAAAGTGTCGGGAGTAGTGTACCATATCCCATACATATAACAAAGTGTCGGAGTAGTATACCATATCCCCATACTTATAACAAAGTGTCGGAGTAGTGTACCATATCCCCATATAACAAAGTGTCGGAGTAGTATACCATATCCCCATACATATAACGAAGTGTCGTTAGTAGTGTACCATATCCCCATACATATAACATAGTGTCGGAGTAGTGTACCATATTCCCATATAACAAAGTGTCGGAGTAGTATACCATATCCCCATACATATAACAAAGTGTCGGGAGTAGTGTACGATATCCCCATACATATAACAAAGTGTCGGGAGTAGTATACCATATCCCCATACATATAACGAAGTGTCGGGAGTAGTATACCATATCCCCATACATATAACAAAGTGTCGGGAGTAGTGTACCATATCCCCATACATATAACAAAGTGTCGGGAGTAGTGTACCATATCCCCATACATATAACAGAGTGTCGGGAGTAGTATACCATATCTCAATACATATAACATAGTGTCGGAGTAGTGTACCATATCCCCATACATATACCGAAGTGTCGGGAGTAGTATACCATATCCCCATACATATACCGAAGTGTCGAGAGTAGTATACCATATCCCCATACATATACCGAAGTTTCGGGAGTAGTATACCATATCCCCATACATATAACATAGTGTCGGAGTAGTGTACCATATCCCCTTACATATAAAAAATGTCGGGAGTATTATACATTGTACCATATCGCCATATATACCAAAGTTTCGGCAAAATCTTATGTTTTCACTGTTCGCCACTGCAATGAAAATAAAATTTTCATCATTATGATAATGATCTTTATCTCACAGACTAACGGTGATATAATAATTTATTGGTCCTGTTGTTCGTAACAGATGTGATTTTATCACGTGTTCTGTATGTTTTAATGACTGTGTCTTTCATTATTACACATTTCCATATTTATGTCCGGTATTTAATGTTTCAAACTATTATATTTTATACATTTATTATTAGATAAAACATTTTAAAACACAATGTATTCCCATCAGTATTTTTGCTCTTGACCTACGCATTTATAATACATACAATACGTGCCTGTTAGTCACAGGGAAACTGTACAAATACAGCTTAAATATCACCATAGAAACTTAATACCATTGTGGTTTTATCCACTGCTGGGGTTAAATTTGATCGTATCGCTGTATGATTATCACCGTGTCTGTAGACTTACGTACATACTGTAGATATTTAGATAATCCAGTTATTTATCTGTGAACCACCTACATTTGGTTCCTAATAATTATAATCCAGACATATTATATTAGCCTATCAGTACCAGACTACCAGTGCAGTTGTTTCAGCAACCATTTCCGGATTAAACAACACAGCTTCTGTTTTTAATTAGAAAGCGGATACTTCCGGGTTCAGTGAACAGATTGTAAACAACGTGTTATACATTGCAGCAGTTCCCGAGTGTCTTTGTTGGTATTTCCCACAGTTATATGTTACACACGTTTGTGATATAGAGTCTACCATATTACCGGCAATCAGTACAACAGTGGAGGCGTGACATCGAATAGGCGAAAGGTCAGATATTTTCCGCTGTGTCAGTGACGAGCGATATCAGCAAAGCCGGTGTGGTATAGAAAGGGAAACATCGTCCATGTATACGAGCCACATCGATCAACGGGGACTATGGAATTTCTACCTGGAATACCGTCTGACGTTCTAACAGTAAGTTTGGCTACTGGAGTCGTCTGTTTAGCGATTTACTACTGCTTGCGCGACAGAGTTGATATCCCCGGTCCGTATGCGTTACCATTTGTTGGAAATATCTTCCAAATAGTTATCAAACATCAACGTAACACTCTCTATACACTTCATAAAGTTTACGGTAACATTTTTAGATTGTACTTCGGGCGACGTCTGGTCGTGACTCTCTGTGGTAAAGAACTTATCAGTGACGCGTTCATCAGACAAGCCGATTCATTCAGTGATCGTCCAAACGGTATGACAGTAAACAAGAATGATACGGAAAACGGATTGATCTGGTCGAATGGACATACGTGGAAAGTACTCCGAAGATTCACTCTACAGTCCTTGCGTGATTTTGGACTTGGAAAACAATGTTTGGAAGATAGAATTTTAGAAGAATGTAATGTTGTATTGGGAGAAATGGCACGAACACAATCAAAGCCATTTAGTATTAAGAACCTATACAGAGATGCTGTAGCCAATGTCACACACACCATCATATTTGGGAAAAGATGTGAATATGATGATCCAGCTTATCGAGAGGTTATCGACAACATTAGTTTGCTTTTCAATATGTCCCTTGGAGGTCTTTCTCCAACAACTATTTGGCCATTTCTAAAACTGTTCCTGAAGAACGATTCAGTGACGCGAATGGAGTGCCTACAAAATATATCTAGTTATATAGAAGCGCAGGTAGAAAACCACAAGTTATCGTTTGATGATGCAAATATTCGTGATTTTATCGACATCTATCTTCAGGCTAAGAAGAATGGAAAGGATACAGATATCATCACATCAGGACAACTGTTCAGAGTGATTTTGAATTTGTTCAATGCAGGAACAGATACAACAGCCGCTTCTCTGAACTGGTCAGCCTTGTACATGATCAGCTTTCCCGAGGTACAAGAAAGATGTCAACGAGATATTGATGAAGTTGTTGGTCAGGGGCGTCAAGTACGAATGTCCGACAAATCCCAGCTGCCATACGTAGAGGCGACATTACTAGAAATACAGCGCTTATCAAACGTGGCCATCGCAAGCCTTCCTCATACAGCAACACGCGACGCTTTTGTCGGAGGTTATCGTATCCCTAAGGGAGCGATTGTTATTGCACATCTTCAAGTTACACACGAAGATTATAGTTATTGGGATGATCCCCTTGCATTTAAACCTGGCCGTTTTTTAGATTCGGACGGCAAGGTAAGGAAGTACGACGGATTCATGCCGTTTTCTGTGGGCCCACGTGCCTGTCCCGGAGATTCCCTCGCTAAGAAAGTTATGTTTTTGATGTTCTGCAATACACTTCAGAGGTTTAACTTCTTAAAGAAGGAAGGAGATGATGTTCTGTCGTTCGAAGGAGAAATCGGGTTAACTAGGGTACCAAAGCCTTATGAATTAAAACTCGTTCCCCGGAAGTAATGTGTTAAAGATACTAGGTGAAACACTGTAGGTGCTATTGAGAAACTGAAATAACGTACTGTGACTGAGTTATGTTTGGTCTTCGGTATCCAATTCCTACCTGAATGATGTGACTTTTAATCATCTTGTTAATGTTTGTAATTTAATTTATGTGTTGTCATTCAAAATTAGATAAAACTAGTTGATTCTCCTTGAAATGGACAGTTCCGTCATTCACAGTTTCATGTTCATGTATAGATTATGTCAACATTTAATCGGAACACTAGATCTGTAACATTTTGAAATATGATTAGATAACGGTATCTTAATGATTGATCATGTTCAATGTGTGACAATGTTCGGACCAATAAAATGAATCCTGTCTTATTAATCTTTCCATATTTGACGTGAATTGTCCCCGACATGTTAACGCCTTAACTATTTCACAATAGGATAATACTACAGTGTTGCTATTACATACTTTAATGGCCATTCCTTCGTTTGAGTTCAGTCTAGGTCGTCAAAATTAAATTTACTGGAAAGTAGGTATGTTTTCCATGTAGTGAAAATCATCACCTTTACATTAATACGCAGTTTTACTCTCAAGATAAACCAAAAGTTCGAGTATTAAGTCCTGAAAATTCTCCATCCGACCCGAAGTATCACTAATTACGCATCGACATACGGTATTTGTATACGATACGCCTTTTCCCTTCACATTTCGGTGTTTATTTTGTTACTTGTAGGCATAAACACTTATATAATCATCGTTCGGACATCGATTCCATCAATAGACGAAGGAATGACTCTTTGATGACCAATCTACACTTTAAAGGTCATAAGGGCCGAAAAGGGCGAGTAAAACTGGGAATAAAACGAAACAATATCATGTAAATATAAAATATAAAAGAAATATTGGTACACCTGCCTACACAGTTTACAAGAGCTGTTGGAGAACAGCATAGCTCGTCTCGCAAATGTTTGTCAATAAATAATTAAAATATATTAATGGGAATGGTTTCGCAAGTTGCATTGATAATATTTATATTGTTTACTTGATCAGATTATGTTTTGTGAATTCATGCAATGTTCAAAACCATACCAATTTATATATATATGAATTATTTATTGACAAACATTCGGGAGACAAGCTATGCTGTTGTACATTAAATGAATATATTTAATACAAATGTAATTGCTTTTGGACATATTTCTTCAATTTTTTGACAAAATATTATCCTAATGAGAGTTGTCTCCCTTGAAAAATGTGGACGGGTATAAATTGTCTATTGTGAGCATTTTCACATTGTTTTATTTTCAGTTTCACCCCCAAGAAGGGATAGTGTAACTCCATAGGGACTCTTTTACCAAATATCAGCACCCTAGTACAATCATAAAGTGATGTGTTAACAGCTTTCAACATTTGCACAAACATTTAAAAAAAAATGTGTTTTCCCCCCAAAAAATATTTATCAGTTTAACTACGACAAGGGATAGTTTAACCCCCACAAGGAACCTAAGACCATGTATTACTATGCCTTTCAACACTCACAACATAAACTTAACACAAAGTCCAAAGATTTAAAAACAAAAACAAAAAAACACAGATTTTAAAGTTTTACTCCAGGAAGAGATTGTCTTACTACATAGGGACTCTATTGCTAAATATCAGCACCCTAGTACAATTATAAAGTGATGTATTAAAAACTCTTTAACACTTGCAACAAAAGCACCAAACACAGAAATATTCTAAGTCCAAATATTTTAAAATTCTTGTTTTTCCCCCAAAAAATATTTTAGTCTAACTCCGGCAGGGGATAGTTTAACCCCAGAGGGACTCTATTACCAATTATCAGCACCCTAGTACAAGTATAAAGTGATGTATTTATACCTTTCAACACTTGCACCAAAAACTTCACGCAAAAATATTCTAAGTCCAAAAATTTGAAAATACTTTTTATTTCCAAAAAATCTTTTAGTTTAACTCTGGCAGGGGATAGTTTAACCCAAGAGGAAATATATTGCCAATTATCAGCACCCTAGTGCGATTATAAAGTGATGTATTAATACCTTTCAACACTTGCACCAAAAACTTAACGCAAACATTTTCTAAGTCCAAACATTTTCAAAAATCTGATTTTTTTCCCAAAAAATCTTTTACTTTAACTCCGGCAGGGGATAGTTTTACCCCCACAGAGACCATATTACCATAAATTACTATGCCTTTCAACCCTTGCACCAAAAATTTAACATTTGAAAAACCAACGCCGACGCCGACGCCGGAGTGACAAAATAAGCCCTCACTCTTCTTCGAAGAGACGAGCTAAAAATGATACAATTGGTCATATCATGTGGTACAGACCGACATCTTTCAGATATTTCAAAATGTTGTACATGTGAACATTTTCTAAAGGAAGTTTTAGTATTGTAACGCTCTAGTAGAAAATTTCCCTTGCAGGTGGTAGATCAGTAAAACCCAGTTACCGCTGAGAGTAAGTTAGTCTGCATTTCAATTGCACATGACTTACAGTATCTACATTGTAAGTTGAGCGAGTGCTAAAATGTCACGTATCTGCCGCAGCTTTCACATTTGGGACTTCATTTAAGTTTCTAATAATGTATTCTGTTAATCTAAATGACACGTGCTTTACATTTTAGACAGTGTGCAAAGCGTGGTCGTAATGTAGGTACATGTA
This sequence comes from Pecten maximus, assembly GCF_902652985.1. Lineage (NCBI taxonomy): Eukaryota > Metazoa > Mollusca > Bivalvia > Pectinida > Pectinidae > Pecten > Pecten maximus. Next base: position 19,940,148 of record NC_047015.1, read on the forward strand.
CGCCATAATGACACCGTATTTTATTGTCATGTGGTCTAGAATACATTATCACAGTTTAAGGGAAACAGCAGCGTAAAACATGTACATGTATATACATAGTAGGTTACATGATGGGAAAGTGCACCACATGTGCATTTGCATGTTTCGTGAGTATATTTGACATATGGAAAGTCGGGGTCTGATATTTCTCTGTAACGTCCTGAAGTTAGGTGAGGATTATTTTGATATTCTATGTAGGTATTCCAAATACAGCCAAAACGATTCTTACCGAGTCCAATAAATCTATAAGTTTCGTCGGCCATATTGCTTGCAACAGTTAAAGCCCGATGAACGACTTGACTCTTCTCTGATGGGTAAAAAATACCGCGACTCGGGGGAAATTCCCTGTTACTATTTCTAGTCCATGTTATCGGAATTCGCCATTTTCATGTTTTTGTCAACACCTGTCGGAGATGTTTCGAACAGTCGGAAAACAGAAAATATCAGTCCTATAGGTCCTACCTAATAATCTTGGTTGTCTATTCCGACGCTCTGCACTCTGCCTCGGGCTAGACAATTACCTAGGGGTGACGGAGAAACCACCGCCTCGGGGTGACGGAGAAACCACCGTCTGGGGGTGACGGAGAAACCACCGTCTGGGGGTGACGGAGAAACCACCGTCTGGGGATGACGGAGAAACCACCGTCTGGGGGTGACGGCGAAACCACCGTCTGGGGGTGACGGAGAAACCACCGTCTAGGGCTGACGGAGAAACCACCATCTTGGGGTGACGGAGAAACCACCGTCTGGGGGTGACGGAGAAACCACCGTCTAGGGGTGACGGAGAAACCACCGTCTGTGGGTGACGGAGAAACAACCGTCTGTGGGTGACGGAGAAACAACCGTCTGTGGGTGACGGAGAAACCACCGTCTAGGGGTGACGGAGAAACCACCATATTGAGGTGACGGAGAAACCACCGTCTGGGGGTGATGGAGAAACCACCGTCTTGGGGTGACGGAGAAACCACCGTCTAGGGGTGACGGAGAAACCACCGTCTGGCGGTGACGGAGAAACCACCGTCTGGCGGTGACGGAGAAACCACCGTCTGGGGGTGACGGAGAAACCACCGTCTAGGGGTGACGGAGAAACCACCGTCTGGGGGTGACGGAGAAACCACCGTCTAGGGGTGACGGAGAAACCACCGTCTAGGGGTGACGGAGAAACCACCGTCTTGGGGTGACGGAGAAACTACCGTCTAGGGGTGACGGGGAAACAACCGTCTGGGGGTGACGGAGAAACCACCGTCTGGGGGTGACGGAGAAACCACCGTCTGGGGGTGACGGAGAAACCACCGTCTGGGGGTGATGGAGAAACCACCGTCTAGGGGTGACGGAGAAACCACCGTCTAGGGTGACGGAGAAACAACCGTCTTGGGGTGACGGAGAAACAACCGTCTGGGGATGATGGCGAACCCAACGTCTGGGGGTGACGGGGAAATCCTGAACATGTAAAATAGGAGACAAATCTTCGAACGATAGGAGAAAAAAAATCTTTGAATGATGGGAGAAATAACAATCCGCTGACCTTTCCATAACACCACCAACTATAAATAAAACACAGCTGTATTTTATTACAATGTTTATAACTCAAACGTTTCCATAAAGCTACAATAAATCCAGGATGTTCAAATAATAACTTTGTAAGTAGCCGGTTTGGATAATGAAAGGAGCTCACGAGTTTACTTGTTTACTATTTATAAATGTTGACGACGTCGTGAACAGAGGCTGCACACACAACCTAGACATGGACTACCTATGCAACGATATGACAATCAGCTGTTTGCTTGTAGGACTTGCAATCTTTCTTATTTATTTCTGGTCCTGTCAAAGAAGCTTAACAATACCTGGACCATTGACATTGCCGTTCCTCGGGAATTTCCTTACTCTAGCCATACAAACAAAGGTGAAAAATCGGATGGAGATGTTTAGGGACATGCAAAAGATGTATGGTAACATATACAGATTATATTATGGACAGATGCTAGTTGTAGTATTGTGTGGGAAGGAAAACGTTCACGAAGCGTTCGTTAAGCAAGCCGACGTTTTCAGTGACAGACCGGCTGTAACACATCTGAAACGGAACGAATTGGGCATTATTGAATCTAATGGGAAAACATGGAAAATGCTACGGAGGTTCGCGTTGAGATCACTGAGAGATTTAGGAGTCGGGAAAAGAACTATAGAAGAAAAAATTCTGCTTGAAAGCTACGATCTCGTGAATGAAATCTGTAAACGAAACGAACAACCCTTTAGTGTCCGGGACATGTACAATCACGCACTCACCAATATACTACATACCATTCTGTTTGGGAGCCGTCCAGACTACACTGATCCGGAATTGAATAATATTATGAGATGTATTCGTGAAATTACTGACAAGCCATTAGCTTTGTTTGCTCCAACAACCATTTGGCCATTCTTGAAACTATTTAGGAAGAACAAGATAGCGAATGAATTAGCTACCGAAATCAAAGCGTATGGTATGTTAAGTAGATATATAGAGAATCAATTAGAGGAACACAGATCGACGTTTGACAATTCTAACATTCGAGATTTTATTGATATTTTTCTAGGAACCGAGAAGAACGGGAGCGATTCTGATATCACTACGAAACAGATGGTACAAGTTATTATTGATCTATTCAATGCCGGAACGGACACTACTTCCAACACTCTGGAATGGGCAGCTCTGTATATGATCTCGTTCCCTGATGTCCAAGGGAAATGTCAACAAGAAATCGACGAAGTAGTTGGCCAGGGTCGTCAAGTGCGTTTGTCCGACAGACAAAGAATGCCGTATGTTGAGGCGACATTATTGGAGATTCAACGTATAGTTAATGTTGCAAGTTCGAGTCTCCCTCACATAGCTTCTCGGGACGCCGTGGTTGCAGGCCATCGCATTCCTAAAGGTGCCGTTATATTTGGAAATCTTCAGGTAACACACATGGATTCCAGTTACTGGGATGACCCGCTTGCCTTTAAACCGGGTCGTTTTCTGGACCCGGACTACAAAGTAAAGAAGTATAATGGATTCATGCCGTTTTCTGTGGGTCCACGTGCCTGTCCCGGGGAGTCTCTCGCTAAAGCTGCCATGTTCTTGATATTCTCTAACACACTTCAGAAACTCGATTTACGGAAGACTGAAGAGGACACAGTTCTCAGTTTTGAAGGCGAGTACGGTATAACTGTAAGCCCGAAGCCTTTTGAATTACGAGCTTTTGAGCGGGTTTAGAAAGGTATAGAATGGTCTGGTTTAACAGGTTGGGATCTCTCGGAAATGCGAGACAGTCCCACAATACAAAGACAAAATTGTCTCTGAAAAGAGGGATTTTCTGAAACGGACGTACATAAACTGCTTTTAAAAAAATATCCATAAAAAGTCTCATCTTTTATTAACAGTGAAAGATATATTGCCATAGCTGATTAATGTGTGATTAGTATGAAGAACATAACGGAGTTTCTTCAGTAGTATAGAGCACAGGACGTCGATAGCTTCAATAATCTTTGTTAATACCTTCGTAACTTGTCTGGAGTTTTTAATACACTATTTTAGAGGACTTCCGAATTGCGCATTATAGTAAACGAGATGAAATATTTCGTCAAATTTCTCAGAAAGCGAATTCATTTTTTCCTTTACAGATGTTACTTGTATTGTCGATAATTTAGCATGTCAATAAAACAATTCGAATGCTATAGACATTTCAAGGACAGTTGTACGTCCGTTTCAGGAGAGCCCTCATTTCAGAGGCAATGCTGTCTCTGTAATGTAGTACTGTCATGGCGACGTAATTTAGGCACGTAGTGTTTATGTTATTGGTTTAGCTGAATAAATACAAAACGCAAAACAACAAAATCTTGAAGAAAAGTCATGAAAACAAATAAATACCTTGGTGCCGTGGAGAAATAGTTTATCTTATGATATTTCACCATGAATTCGTGACCTTTCGCATTCGTAAACGTATTTTACTTGCTATTTTAACTGGTACAAGGAACTTCGTTTTATCATAACTTCGAAAAGATGAACGTAGCCTTATTTATGTATATTCTTGATAGTTTTGTATCAATAACCTTTATCACATAAACACCTTAACCTCAGTGTTATAACATCCATTACGAAAATTGTTTTAATGTGTAGCAACATTAGGCGGTGTACTAATTGATTGTGACGTCTACCATTTAACAGGAGCGGAACTGCTGTTTTAATGATTATCTGTGACTGAATCTTATCTATTAAGCAATTGTTTCCATTTCATATGGCTTTCAATTAACCACGTTGATTCTAATTAAATCCAATTCATGCAAGTTTATACAACCGGTACAAGTTTTATGAAATCGGTATATGATTTTTCAATCAGGCCCGCTGATATTACCATTTTTTGAATAACATTTTAACATGCAATTAGAAGACTGATTTAGGACAGACCATTTTTGTCCTATCATTCGGCTAATATTTGTACATTAATATCGCTCTTTAATATCTGTGACACTGTATATATATGTATATATGACTACTGTATTCATGACAAACTATACAATTCGTAAATACTTAATGTGTTTTTGTTGTTGTGTTTTTAAACATCTATTTACCAGACATTGTACAGTACATAAATACATTCATTGCACTCCATATCGAAGTAATAAATTATTTAAAATTGCGAACGTCTGAAAAGAAGTCTCAATGATTGAACTACTTTAAAGCTGTAGTCTAAAAGTATCATATTGGTTGGGTTTTGCTTCACTGCATAGTTTTAAGTATTTTAGGGTTCTCCTTAAAACATAAACATTCGTACATGTACATGTAGTAGTAGGCTGGTTGAACTGCACATTGTGCGTTTCTCCGAGCTAGACTCCCATTAGTCGTCTGTATTCAACTCTCTCTCGGTGTCCGCAATTTCACAACGTTAAATGGTATTCTCACTTCTACATGTAATCACACGTCACGTCTTTATTGAAAAGGTGCCAGTTTCTGAAATGTAAAGTTAATTTATCAGATACTTTCAATATTCATTTCCAAATATCTACGCTTTAGCTAATCCTCACAATGAGGCTTAATCATTATAAATTGTGATTGAAGTACTGATCTTATTGTGCATAAATATTTTATCATTAGCGCATCAAAGGTAAGTCTTATACCCCTCTGCCCTTGAGAGGTGGTTTCACTGAAAGAATTGGGTACGAGGGCCGCTTTGAAGAAACACGTTACAGCGTTTGAATAAAGTATATGATAAGAAAATGCATCAAGCATTGTCTATTACGTTTGAGGTTTGACGCTATTAAACAGTAGGTGTTATATATTCTTCACCTTTCTACACCAGCCAGGTTCTTATAGCATAGCTCTTCACTTTGTGTTGAGGTCTCATTCAGATGATGGACAGAACATGACAGTGTCTTTATCATCACGTTTTCTTGTAGGTTTCTTTATCACGTTATGATATGACAATCCTGGTAAGTTTTACACGTGTATAAACCGAGTCGGGAAAGTCAGACAAGCAATCTGTAACGCTTTGTTGAGTTGAATTAGTTGTATAATAGGGTGGTCGTGTATTTAATTGAGCCATTTGACTAATATCGTTTGTTTAAGGAACATTTTTAATCGTGCTGTATTAGATTGTATTGGAACTGATCTGTTGTATATCCCGATCATTTCTACAGGTATCGGGATGGTAATGACTTCTCTACCTATTCAATGATATTGTTTTCAAAGTTCATTCTAAAAAAGTTAATAATTTGGTGGAAATTTATAGCAATGTCTGCATGCTGATAAATATTTGTAGAACATTCAGTCGCAGATATTGCCTATTTCTTAATTGATTTGAATTTTATATTTAAGATCAGAGTAGGACAGCTTGTAGTACGGAGGTTTAGAGAAGATTGGGTTTACAGTTTCGGAGTAACTGTTTTCTAGTGGCGGGAGGCCATTCGCTATTGGAGTTTGTTTACTCTATCATATAGATTAGAATGTACAATTTGAAATTCTATTGGATTCCAACGAGCACAAGTCGTAAATAAGGTTTATACTGCTATCAAATATACCACATTGGTAATAGAATTGTACACTTACCAGAGATGATTGATATGTCGTGAGCCTTGTATTGAAGGAGGTGCTCAAGGATGTTCTTTTTAAGTCCTACTATTCTCAGAATAAATAGGGCCGTCTACCAAAGGACTGGTCTCATTTGGTTAGTTTGTATCGACGAGGTAGCACTCTAAAGTAAACAAGACAAGGGGCTTTTGTAAAAATGACAAATTCGCTGAAATAACAGTGATCCAATATTTGCACAAAAAAAGGTTTAACACCCAAGGATAGGATATCCATAATGATATGGTAGCAACACTAGGGAAAGATGCCCCTTCATATCAGGTTAGAAAGCATAAAATTCCACCCCTCGAGTTGGAGAATTCCCTACGATACCCTGAAGGTAGGGGAGGATGATATTAATCACAAATAAATCAATGTGCCACACGAGATATTTGTCGCATTTTAACAAGCTTGCTATATCACATGTACGTCCTCTATTACTATGGATTACAGATCTAAGTCTACTTTCAGAGGCAACATTCCTGAACATAAGTCAATGCTGATTATTTGGAATGTCTGTTGGTATTTTTTTTTTAGTTGCGTCATTTTTTTTGCGTAGAACGTAGCTCGTTAATCTGGAATATTGTGATATGGAATATTACGATATCAGTCTTCATACACCGGTATTTAAACTCCAAACCACGAGAATACACTAATGGTGTTCTGGGTAAAAATGAAAACGGACATATCATGGAAACAGTGTTCAACTCTTCGAAGCATTTCATTCCACAGTAAAAGCACATAACTATTGTTCCTTGGACGTGAACATCTTACAGGAGAAAATGTATTTATTCTTAAAAGTTCTGATCACAAGCTCCAGAGGATCTCCTACTGTGGCCAGAAGTTCATAAGCATAGCCCTGCCTTATGGTTACATTCTGGACACAGGAAGACCTTTTCCTAGAAGCAATAATGATGTGAAAATTACAAAAGCCATCACGGATAATCTCTCCTGGCCGGAGAAAAATGGACACTTCAAGCAATGGCTGTTTTTCAAAACACACCTTGCCTCCAACTATTTCCTTGATATCATCGAGGAACTTGTTAGAACAGTAACAGCCTGTCTAAATGGAATCCATATGGGTTAGAACACCACAACGAGAAGCAAAGGATAGGGCGCTGGCTGACAAAATAAAAGAGCGTCTTAATGTTCACAACACTTTAGCTCAGCGTGTGAAAGATGACGCAGAACTTACCAGAAGGGCCTAGTCACTATTTGTCAAACTAGATGCAACTGTGGATAATTATGACTTTCCAAAGTTAGACATAAAATACCTTCTGACAATCTCCCGTGCTACATACCAAATATCACTGGCAGTTGCATCAGTGAGCACCTCAGTGATTATCGTGACTATGAGATCTGGATTTATAGGCACTCACGGGATATTGTACGATGTCAGATCTACTCGAGGCATAGGAGGAGTGTAAAATAGTTTGGATCCAGCTTAACAGCTCCGACACCATTAATCCCATAAAGGATTGTTACTGCAAGTGTCCTACTGGACAGAGAACCATGGGGGTATGTACCCACGTAGCCAGTATCATATACTATGTAGAATACTACATGCATTTGGAAACCAGTTTGCATCCAAAAGTCAAAAGGTTTAAGACACAACTCAAGTAATGTAAATTTCGCTAACAACCGTCATCTTCCAGGTATTAGGTATGGTCGACTTGGGCGGTAAGAACTACGATGTAGACCAATACTGACATTGCCAATCAGATTATAGGACGAGGAAGCCGTATTGGATTCTAGATCAGGTGGTTTAAAGGGTAAACCAACATAAATCTATGTAGCGTTGTTGTCAGAAAATTTATTCAGAAGTTGTAACATTTAATATTTGTGGTTAACAGGGAACATGGCGGCCATTTTTAAAGTGGAAATATCACTTTAGTTTGTTATTAGTGTAGGTGTCAGTCCCTATACTAATGAAACCAAGTATAAGAACTTTATTTCAGTTCACTTTATAATGTTTCAGTGCAAACCAGATTTGCCCCTATGCTCATTTTTCTCTTTAATATTATATAGCAATATTGTCAACCAATTTTAATTACATTGCACAAATCTCCTATTTTTGGGAAATTTATTATATATATTTTGGAAATGTTTTTAGCACATTATTATGAATTGACTGCAGAAAAGTTCGCTTAATGTAAAATGAGCATGTTCTTTCTCAAAATCCATAACACTAAATTCCTATAGGTAAACGTAGGACTACCGCGGCTACCGATACCACATACAAGCTATCGTATTTGCTTCTTAGGCCATTTTGAAACCCCACCTTTGTGCCCGTGAGGAAATCCACACATACAGTGGTATTGAGATTCTGCTATTGAAATATTTCCACCGCACTTAGGTTGCATAAAGATATGCAAGAGGGATATCTTCAGAATTGCATATTTTATATGTTAACCCCCTTCGATAACAATAAATCTTTCAGAGAATAGGAGCATATTGACAAAGTCATTAGAGACTTAGTAATTAGTAATTAAGGCATAACAGTTGACTGTATACATGTAATATCGAAAAGACCAATAACAACAGCAATATCTTTTACATGTAAAATCAGAATTTTAATAAAACGGCATCCATGTTTGTGATATGCAATGTGATTAATATATATTCATATATATATATATTTATATGGTATATTTAATCGTCAACAACAAAAACGTTGTAATTAAGACAATCACATTTGGCAATAGAAAAATTGACAAGCGAACATTGTCATGGTTAACGGTCTTGTTTACAAAATGATACATATATACAGACATTTATGGTTACAAATATCCCGCGGTGCCGTACGCATTATTTACACAAGGCTGAGGGACGCATTCACACAATCATATCAATGTAACTTTCTATTAACATGAAATAGATTTTTGAACAAATGAAGCGTGAACGGTTTGCTAAAATTAGCAATCGCCAATGTTTTCACAACATGAATCGGAGAAAAAAAAATTAAAACAACACATTCTGTTTTCAAAAAATATTATGCAATTATCAGTGTACTATTGATATTGTTTGAATCAAATCCTTATAAACGAAAAAGGAAAATGTCTTTTAATAAACAGAGGTGATGTAGGTTATACGAAAATAATCCATGTTAATACGTATGAATTATACTTTAAGTTAAGTTTAGTAGCACAGCGACTGTTCAATATGTAAGATAATTAAAGGATCTAAAATAGCGTTTCATTACAAGGGAGATTTTAGGAGACTTTTATGATATAATTGTTCAAAATTTCTGGTTTTGCGAGTCTCGGAGAGCAAATTCAAAACTTATAAAATATAAATATTGTATGATACATGAACGAATTCAGTAGATAGTTTTTAGAAACTCGATTATTTGATAAAATTGAAATATACAGGTATATTAAACATTGCATGCTTATTCAGCTGTCTGTAAGATAAACCGATATAGAAATCAGCATTGCCTGTTTATGCAGGTGCTTGTAAAATATACACTTCTTGTTTATTCAGCCGCCTGTAAAATAAGTACTTATACAGCTCTACATTGCTTGTTTATTTAGCAACCTATAAACTATTCAGTGTTACAGTTCTGCATTGCTTGTTTATTTAGCAACCTATAAAATATTCAGTGTTACAGCTCTACATTGCTTGTTTATTTAGCCACCTATAAAATATTCAGTGTTACAGCTTTGCATTGCTTGTTTATTTAGCCACCTATAAAAATATTCAGTGTTACAGCTCTGCATTGCTTGTTTATTCAGCCACCTATAGCATATTCAGTGTACCAGCTCTGCATTGCTTGCTTAAAGAGCCGCAATTTGAAATATACAGTCTCAAGATCTGCATAGCTTGTTAGTTTAGCCGCCTGTATAATATACAGTCATACATCTCTACACTGCTTGTTCATTCAGTCGACCTAAGCATATTCAGTTCTACAGCTCTGCATTGCTTGTTTATTCAGCCGCCTGTAAAATATAAAGTATTCGGCTACCTGTAAAATATACGGTTCTATAGCTCTGCATTGCTTGTTTATTCAGCCGCCTGTAAGATATAAAGTATTCGGCTACCTGTAAAATATACGGCTCTATAGCTCTGCATTGCTGGCTTTCAGGTTGTATAGGTATGTTCTGTTTTACAGCTCTATATAACCTTGTTTACTAGTAGTATATACACTGTATTGTCATGCAGCTCTACATTGATTGTTAACTTCCATCAACTGTCAAAATTGGAAATAGACTATAATGATTTCTACACAAATGGCAGCTCCATCATCATAAACAGCACGACATTGCAATTAACAGTTATATATACTTTTCTGTGAAATGATTCTTTATTAGTGTGGAATAATTAAATTACTGTATGTTATTCACATATGTTTGATTGATAAATTTATTAAAAATGCTAATTTGTATGTATATTGTTACTTGATAAACTAAACCAATATGGAGCGGTACTATACTCTATATTCTTACTGTAGTGGATGTAAACTCTAGTCAATAAATATATATTGACACTGAACCGGATATATGTTCTAATCCTTTATTCACACCTTACCGGATGCTAGTTCTAGTCCTGTATCATTTCTATACCGAATGTAAGATTAAATCTTATATTGCCTTTTAAACCGGTCAAAGCTCTAGTCTGATATTGACACTGTATCGGGTGTTAGTTCTAGTACTGTATCGCTACTGTACCGGATGTAAGCTCTAGCCTTATATTACTACTGTACTGGATGCAAGCTCTAGTTCTAAAGAGTTAGATGTGGTCCCTGGTCATATACTGACACTATACCGAATATAAGCTATATAATAAGAATGATTTGTGATAGTTTGACAACTAAAATTGATATTGCTATGCAGACCAAAACACATTCTGTATTGTTTTTTTATTGATATGTATTTACTAGAATGTCTTCTCGTTTTTTCGAAAAAGACATATGCATCTGAAACAGAAACATTAAATGATCTTCTAGTAACGATACATACACCACGCATCAATCCACATGTTCGAGGTCTTCCTTATCCGTACATCCATGTCAAACCAATACTACTTCATCATATTTACCAAAACAATTGTGTAATAAAAATATACCACGCATGAACTTTGACTTGCACACTTGTATCTTTCACTAGACATGCATGTCCTCTAATCTAGCACACTTTTACATTCATTGGTCATGAACGGCACCTGACGTCACACATCTGTATAAGATACTAACCATGAATGACCTTTGACCTTATGCATGTGCACTTTTTTCATACAAACGATATAATTTTGTGAGTTATGCATGGTTTCTAATCTCACAATTAACAACAATCTTAAATGATCTGTTTGTCGCAATGTGGTATACACAAACACATTGTCTATATACATAAAATCAAACAATATTAATCATTTGCTTCAATAAAATACGTTATGATGTTGCTACAAATATATGCTAATGCCGCTGAAAGTAGTAATATTAAGCACGTTTTATACATCTCGTAAACAACTGGGTGACAACGTGTCATGGAATGAAGAAACACATTAAAAACATCCATGATGATCAAACAAGCATAAGACGTAAACACTTTTAACACCGGTTTTTACACCTTGTATGCTGTCTCTTTGTTTCTGACCAGATAGTGATAAAGTGAATGCATCCAGGAGGTAAAAAAGTACCATTCTATCCGTTTATGTCTGACGGGGAGTAATCAAATACTCGGATACAAACAGAAATGTTCTGTTAATGCTGGGTAAATGTATTTAGTTTGTTGTTTATTTATCCCTAGTTTGCTTGTTACCGTTGTGTTGCATTGCCCAATGAGACAATGATGAGTTTTATGATATAAAATGATATTCTGCATCCTAACATCACGTTTTTAAAAGATGAACCCTTATTTCACCTTTCTTTGTTGAGCTAATTGTTTGCTAAACAATATGCTTTTTTCTCTTATTTCTATTTGACAAAGTTCCCAAGCTTTTTCAATACATTAGGGTTTTTTTCCTGCTGTGTTTATACATTTATTTATTAATTTTGGATACATTTTTCATATTTTTTATTTTGGTAGTAAGTTGTTGTTTAGCTTCCAGTACCCATGCTCTCTTTGTGTTATTCTATTGAGTTAGTGATATTTCGTACCATTTTGGAAAAATTAATTGGATAACACCATTATTACGGGTGTGTTTGACAAACCTACAGATGTCTGGAGTAATTTCATGGTTATTCTAATACAACAAGAAAATCAGCAATGAAATCACTTGCCCAAAATACGTTGGAAATTTTTGACTTCCGTATATTTTTTTTTGAAAATTTTTAAAGCTAGTATTATCCTACAGGGACGATATTGAGTGAGAATTTAACATTATAATCAGGTAAACCTATTTACTATGCTGTCACCCGATCGAAATTCACAAAATTGTAAGAATGACCAATAGGAAGTGGCAATTTGTTTAAAGCCTTTAACGTGAAGCATCAAGTGGAAAAACAATAGTGTTCAATGTTAAATTGGATGTTTTCATTAACGGTGTCAGCTTTTAAGTCATATTAAAGCTGAGGTGTACTTTAAATATACATTATGATATCGTTTGCAAACAACATTTGCAATGACCATACAATTATCGGTAACAGGCTATGGAGTGTGACTTCGTATAACATAGAAAATAATAATGATAAAAAAACCCAACAATTACAGAAATTTGGTTGTTACCAATATATACACCAACGACTAAATATTTCGTACAATGTATACTAAATATTAGCTGATTTAACATTGAATGCGAATACCAATTAAACGTTTTTAATCAATGTTAATTTTTGTGTTAGTATACAGGTGGAGATCTAGATCTAAGAGTTATCACTGTCCGGGTGTAATGCAGAAATCTATATAATTTTGTGGGTATTACATGGGAAATTAATTTGTAAGTGCCATTATTTGCTTGATAATACGACAAATATATAATCTTTTCCATATGATAATACACAATTCACATTGTACTTGTCAGCATGCCACACACGCTTTGGTGTAATATCTAATATAACATTGCACGTACTATAGCGTGGCTTTATACGTATACATTGTACTTGTGTTATAATAAATGTGGCACCTACATGTACTGTACGTCATATAAATAGGGTTAGCAGTGAACCTGCCAGTCGGATACCAGTGACGAGGAGACAGAATTATTGCCGAATGACCGTGTGTAGAGGACGGATCAGAACGGAATCAATATACAATGTGTTTACTGCAGGACTACATGGAGGTTCATGAGGGTCACATCTAAAAAGAAATGTTATGCAGGACTATATAACCAAGTTAATGAATAATTGTTTATAAGGGAAATTTCAGTTAACGTTATTCGATATACTACAAATGGGTTTTTTTTTTTTGTGGATGGCTACAATTTTCATTTTACTGAAAAAAATAATGCTAATAAAATGATGGTCAAAATGCTTGTGCAACAATATGTAAACATTCTATCCTCGAAATAAATATAACCTTTCGAAAATGCAACCTCTACACTACTATGTATGACCATTGATTGCTTAACGCCGAGGTAAGTCCCTACCATATTGATTAAATACCATGACGTTTGAATCACGACGTATATTCAATAATCTGACATAAGTGAAATTTGTATAAAAATACTTTTATCATTTGTTATTTTCAATTGATAAAAGCAAAATTGAGTTCAAATTGATGTTAAAATGATCCAGAATGCTATCACGACCTACAAAAACCGCGTTTACAATTCTCACGTAAGGTAATGGTTCATGGTTATGTTACATACGAGGATGATTATAGGGAATGTTATAATGTAAAATAACTCGTACGTTTGTTATAGAGTGGTGACAGAATAGGTATATGACACATGAGTTACATACCAGTGGCATAAATGTTTTCTAACTTAAACGGCAGACATATTCAGTGACATTCATTGAAGAATCATTTAATACGGCATACACTTTATGTTACATAATGGTGCATCTGTTCCTTACTTTGAGTAGATTATGTACACAAACTTTCCCTATGATATTCATTAGTGTAGTAACCCTAGTGTCTAATAAAGGACAACTTTGGAGCTTTAGCTGACCTAAACACCCGTGTTCGTTGTAGACGAATTCATTTGGATCTCTTATTAAAATTGAAAATGCTGATTTGATACCGATTCTGGTGTAAGGTGTTTAATATGTTAACAGAACCAAATTGTACATACCTGACCTGTTTAACCATAATATAAACCAAAACAAAACATGCTGACTAAGATGTGAAAAAAGTGAATAATGCTGAACCTAATGACAATATATATATGATGTAAATTAAATGAAAATGCCGATTTTGACAGATAACTGCCACTTCCTGTTGAATATGAACAAACTTATGAATCTGTTTCGGTCTTACAAACCGTGTTATGAACTGATTGTATTCGTAAGAAAGAAATGTTTAAGTTACAAAACCATCATCCAAATTTAACAGATACATCACATATTTAAACAATACCACTAAATGTAAAATACATATACATTTGTAATCCTGCACAATAACAAATATTTGTCTTGATTAAGTGAAGACAAAAATGTCACGTTGTAATGAGATCTATACTAAGATCTCTAGGGACAATTCATTACGATAATGATTTCTTTTGAAGCCTTTATATGGTTACCTTGAGTTTGTAGGGATATATATATACATAAGAACTGACCTGCACATTAGGGTTTTGTGGAGTAGAATGGATACATGTTGAAAACTACTCTCGGATATACATTATGTATTTATATTAATCCAAGGATTGTAGATGATCAGTTATAGTATGCTGAATTAGAAACATTATTTATATTCACTTCGGATATATCCGAAGATTTATGAAACAATGGGCTTTAACGGTCACCTGAGTTTTGAAATATTTCTGTAAATTTGACCCTTTTTGATCCTGCCCACCACCCCTGGGGACCAATAATTGCATACCAGGGTTATGAAATTAACAATTTTGGTGAAGCACCTTAAGACACCTTCATCTATAAAATACTTAATTTGGTTTTTGAGTAGAAGTCTTTTATATTTCTTTATATTGAGCTATTCACTACGGTTCTGAAGACAGACATATACCTAGGAGTTTGCGGGGAGCGGGGTTGGGGTACCTGTATTAACAATTTAGTGAGAGTATGATTTTTAATGATCATTTGACAGTAATATTCAATTGTCCTATATTACCCGCTCATGACCAGTTTTAACGGCCTGTAATTTATGACACTTATATAGAAGTAAAATCAGTGATAATGGGCATACAATATATCTCCAGGAGTAAGTATTAAAACGCCACCACGCTCTAATGCCAACATTTAAAATGACGCCATGACGCAGAAGTAGGAATTCTATATTGTAAACCTATTCCACATAGTGTGTCATGTCATAGCCTTCCGCTGGATTGTCATTGCTTACACCAACGTAGTATTTGCCGTCGTGACATCGGACTTTATTTATATGTCTTTGTATAACTCCACTGCTGTCCCCCTTTTCTGGAGGTTCAATCGCAATAGCGTTCGTGTAACTAGGCGACCGCCTTAATGATCTTTTTGACCATCGAGTCAAGGACGGATCGTCCAAGTACGGACTTGTGCTAGTACATTCACTGTCCTGAAGCAAGCGTTCCTTGCTCTGAGATTCGGTACACACTCGATGCTCTTCCTCGTTGCCTTCCGACCTATTACATCTAGGATATCCGTTAGGTTTAGGATTAGGATTTTGTTCCAGTGCTTGTTTTTTCTTATGACGGAAAAGATTTCCTTCTAAAGGTTTTATACCAAAACTCCTGCAATGATAAACAACAAACAACACTAGAAACACAAAAACTGTATGCTTATAATACCTTGTTTTAAGTCAACCCAAGCCATTTTGTATTCCCTCTTTATGAAATATACTTTCGTTTACAGTAATTGATAGCGAAATAATTTAACAACTTTAGCCACGTCGACTAATAAAGAAGTTATCGGCTTTAGTTTCTGGGCAGTCTGTATTTACTAA
Organism: Pecten maximus; assembly: GCF_902652985.1. Classification (NCBI taxonomy): domain Eukaryota; kingdom Metazoa; phylum Mollusca; class Bivalvia; order Pectinida; family Pectinidae; genus Pecten; species Pecten maximus. Next base: position 19,956,240 of record NC_047015.1, read on the forward strand.
GAACGCTTGGACTTGTTTAGATATTCTGCAAGGTGCAATTGATTTGTTTTCTTCCCTTCGTCCTTGAAAAAACAAAATAGTTATATGTTGAACACAACATCACTAACGAGTCCTAGGAGGACAAAATAGCTGTATGATGAAGTTTAACAATCGTTATTTGTGATCTATTACGTGCTGATATGAAATTTACTATTTACTTGTTTGTCTTTGGAGGAAGAGATTACAATATATTTAACAAAAACAAGCATAGTGACATGTATTAAGTTAACTATTTATCCAATATCAATGCATTGTTTCCTTACATTGTTCTTGTAATACAGAGGTATGTGCCTGGTAATACAACATATCAATGGTTTTGCACACACCGTTATAATAACTGACATATACGTACTGTAATTGGTCTTTTAGTTTTTCTATTGTAAATTTTGAAAGGTCTAATTCGTGACGAACTTTCCATAACTGAGTTTCACAGAGAGGATCTTTACACCTGTGACGTTTATGCATGTCTATGGCCTCTATGACGGACTGTTCAAATGTTAACGACTGACCCATACTCTGGAAATAAAGAATACATATATTAACTGTGATCGCAATGGTTAGGTAACGCTCTTACTGTCAACTATCAGGTAATCCAAATATCTATAACCCATTTATCTAACCTACCATGTAATCCAAATATCTATAACCCATTTATCTAACCTACCATGTAATCCAAATATCTATAACCCATTTATCTAACCTACCATGTAATCCAAATATCTATAACCCATTTATCTATCCTACAAGGTAATCCAAATATCTAATCCATTTATCTAACCTACCAAATAATCCAAATAAATATATTCCACTTGTCTAACCTACCAAATAATCCAAATATTTATATACCATTTATCTAACCTACGTGGTAATCCAACTATCTATAATCCATTTATCTAACATGCAAGGTAAGCCAAATGTTTATAATTCATTTATCTTGCTTACCAGGTTATCCAAATATCTATAATAATTTCATCTATCCAACCAGGTAATCCAAATATCCATAATCCATTTATCTAAACTCTGAGGTCATCCAGATATCTATAATCCTTTTATTTGACCAACTAGATAGTCTTAATAACTATGCCCCAAGTCCCTATCCTACCAGGTAATCCCAAATATCTAATTCATTTAACTAACATACCAGGTAATCCAAATATATATAATTCATTTAACTAACATACCAGGTAATCCAAATATCTATAATTCATTATCTAATACCAGGTAATCCAAATATCTATAATTCATTATCTAATACCAGGTAATCCAAATATATATAATTCATTTATGTAATACCAGGTAATCCAAATATTTAAAATCCTTTTATCTAACCTACAGAGTAATAAAAAAAAGGCAGTGCTCGGAGCTATCAGGTGATCCAAGTAACGATAATTCAGTGCTCTGAGCTATTACGTAAATAAACTACTAAAAATGTTAGTTATATAAACATTAAAACATTTGTTATGATTGATTGATATCCATTGTATCGAGAACTTTTAATGTCTTACGAATTGTCAGATGTAGTTATGATAAATAAACAGTAAATACGAGTAAAGCCATACCAAACTGACTAAAGCACAACATCCGTTTTTGTCGTATTTCCGCAAACAGCTCCTTCCAAATTTGAAATAAAGATGCTCTGCTATTAGTAAGATAACACCGACCAGCATTCCCCCAGCCAGAAATATGAAAGCGCTGGTGAAGTTAAGGATACCGATGTTATGACTGGACTGTCCTCTTTTCTGCTTCCGTCGATGACACGCACCTGCTAGCCAAAATTTCCGTAAACGTTCCATTTCACCTGAAAAATTAGCACATGTAACAATACGAAATTGCATTTGAAAGAAATGTCTAAATACATTTAAGATTAACACTGATACCATTGAAACAGGATATAGCAAAAAATGCACTTAGAAATAATAAACATGAAAGGTAAGCGAAACAATAAGATGTATACTGTGCAAGAGAAATTTACAGGAAATCGTGATGGCGATTATAACGTCACTAGTCTTGATTTACCTGAATCTTTAGAAGTTTTGTTTTGTATATTTGTCAGTTAACAGTGCTTTGTTTTTAATTGCAGTCAAATTATTTTGTTTTGGATATCAGTTCTTACAAATACATAACCATCAGTACGGTTCTATTGTACATACAAAATGTAGTAAAGCCCTGACTCTCAGTTCATTCTTTGATTAACATGTTTATTTGACGGCCAGTAGGAGTCGGATCTACACTGTAAGTTTTGATGCCTTTATATGCACTACAGTTTCCACGTGTTTCATATCATTAACGGTTGATATAAAAAAAACTACTCCAATACCATGTACTTAAACATAAACAATCTAAACACATCACAAGTACATTTATAACATTTCAATACAAACATGAAGATAACAGCCTAATGGAGAACGACAAATAGTACCAGGGAGACATTAGTCTTATGACGAACGACAAATAGTACCAGGGAGACATTAGTCTTATGACGAACGACAAATAGTATCAGACAAATATTAGTCTAATGGCGAACGACAAATAGTACCAGGCAGATATTAGTCTAATGGCGAACAACAAATAGACCCAGACATATATTAGTCTAATGGCAAACGACAAATAGTACCAGACAGATATTAGTCTAATGGCGAACGACAAATAGTACCAGGCAGATATTAGTTAATGGCAAACGACAAATAGTACCAGACAGATATTAGTCTAATGGCGAACTACAAATAGTACCAGACAGATATTAGTCTAATGGCGAACGATAAATAGTACCAGGCAGATTTCAGTGTAATAGCGAACGACAAATAGACACAGACATATATTATTCTAATAGCGAACAACAAATAGTACCAGAGAGATATTAGTCTAATGGCGAACGACAAATAGTACCAGGCAGATATTAGTCTAATGGCGAACGACAAATAGTACCAGACAGATATTAGTCTAATGGCGAACAACAAATAGTACCAGACAGATATTAGTCTAATGGCGAACGACAAATAGTACCAGGCAGATATTAGTCTAATGGCGAACGACAAATAGTACCAGACAGATATTAGTCTAATAGCGAACGACAAACAGTACCAGACAGATAGTAATCTGATGGCGAACGACAAATACAGTGTGGTACCAGATAGATAAAAGGTTATTAATGAGAAAAACTTTCATGTTGTACGAAAATTAAATCTATATCTAAGGTATTTAAGAGGAATTCTCTTCCGAAGTTTGGATTAATGTTCACTGAAACATTAGATATATAGTGTATTGTCACATGCATTTCAGTCCGATTGAAAGCTTATTATGACACCAGTTATAACGCTGTATGACTCATCCAGGTGTTTTATTCCATGTATTTTTCACCTCATAATAAGTACTTCTCATAAAAAAGAGTTTCCCCTTTTTATGGTCATTTTATGTTAATTTTAAGTACAACATCTGTTCTAATAACCGAGCGATATTTCCTATATACAAGGGTGGGATGTCCAAAGCTAGATCCTGTTTTTTTGTCTAACACTGGTAGATTTATAATAGAGTATATACGTACGAGGGCTGAATGATAAGTTGTGAGCCTCATATTGAAGGATTTGAATTTTGCCTGACATACTGTATTGTTTTTCAACATAATCAACTTCAGTATCTATACACTTTTTCCAGTGGTGTTTAAGAGCCTCAATGCCACTTTTATAGAACTCATTGTCTTGGCTGCATGTATGACGTCATCATCGGACTTAAAGTGGTTGTCTGAAATAGCTGTTTTCAGTTTTGGAAATAGATGAAAGTCTGATGGAGCGAGATCAGGTGAATAAGGCGGATGCTCAATCAATGCAAAGCCACAATCGTGAATGGCAGCAATGGCAATGCCAGACTTGTGAACAGAAACGTTGTCCTGATGGAATAAAACACCTTTAGGGAACAACCAACCAATTGAAAAAAAATATTTTTGAAACAGCCCCTGTGTATAGAAAGTTGAGCCAAGGCTAAAATGTCTGGCAGCCACTGATTGGCCAGTATGTTATGAAGTGAGAAAATAGATATGTAGCCTGATAGGTAACTATCAATAAGATATGTTGATATAAATTTCTTAAGTCCGATTGGTTTTTTTCCCAAGAGTTCACGTAATAATAGTAAACAGGTAAACATTTAAGATTTTTGAAAATTTTTACTGCGAAATTCACCTATTTTCAAAATGGCTACCCTGGAGAAAATTTGAGCTGAAGGACCCAACTTTTTTTTTTTATTAGGTGTTATATCAGACCCTAAACTTTTGTTTTAAACCATAATCGTCATATTCAATTCAAGAATTTGAATGAAATAATCCAAAACGTTAACACTAAAGTCTATGGGAAAACAATTGGTTGGTTGGTCTCTATAGTGAGCTTTTAATTTTTTAATTTTGAGTTAATTCTTTTCCCGGTAACTGCCTCAGGGTGCTTCCATTGTTTCGAGTGTTGTTTGACCTCCGGTGTCAAATGATGGACCAATGTTTCATCCAAATCTCTGAAGAAAGTTTCAGGATCTTCCTCAAAGAGGTTAAGATAAGCACGCGATAATATGCGCCTGGTGTGTTTCTGACCAAATCTTGGTTCCCATTGGTCAGAATGTAATGTAGTCTTTCCTGTGAAATGTCAACTCTACTGGCTATATATCTTTCTGAGACTCGTTTGTCGGTCATAACAATATCATGAACTTTATTGAACATTTTGGGGTTGCAACACTGACAGGCCTTCCAGGACGGAGGTCATCCTCAAGGCTGTGTCGGCCGCGCTTAAATTACACTACCCACCATTGCCATGTAGCAAATCAAGGGGCATCTTTACCGAGTGTTGCTACCTTATCATAATGGTTATCCGTAGGTATCAAGTCTTTTTATTGGATCACTTCTCTTTCACCGATTTCGTCTAGTTTGCGAGAGCCGTTTGCCTTGTTTACATTATAGTGCTACCTCGTCGATATAAAGTAACTAAATGAGACCAGTCCTTGGATACACGGCCCTATTTAGTCAGAGAATAGTAGGACTTAAAAGAACATCCTTGGATACCTCCTTCAATGCGAGGCTCACAAATTATCAATCATATCAAACATACGATGGATTAACTTTTATGAAATACATATACTTAAAGATGGAATCGATACCGATAGGAAAACCATCCATGCCAAAGCTACATTTTGTTCCTGTTGGTTTTGCACAAAGAGGCGTAAAATAATTAAAATAATAATGTAAATGCCGTATTTTAGGTCAGCAGGACACCTCCACACCACTGGTTGTCAGAATTCGCAAAAAAATATTTGAATACACAGGTTTTTTTTTATTAAATGAATGGAGTTAATGAAACCAATTTGCATGTAGCCTAATAAGTAATTTAACCTAATCAGAGTGTTTGAATGTATGGACTTTCATCTTCAAAGATCAATTGAATAGTTGAAAGCTTGTTTTTGTGGATTTTACAGATGTTAACTTTGTGAAAGGTACCTGATTTTTGTAGTTTTAGTATAATCTGGTCCACCTCCTCTACCCATGTAGATCCCCGAGGGAACCCTACTCCGTACCCAGTCATTGCGTACCAGTCCCCTACAGTTGTCAGCTCGCAGTCGTTATCGTTACCCACGTGGTACTCAAGAGGTGTGGCATCATAGATAAAGGCGTGGATTTTCCTGTCGGAAAGAGAAATAATCATATAAAGGGAGACAACTCCTAAAATGGTGAGTGAGATATTGGTTAAATTGCAGTCAATACAACGACAACGGTTACCCAGTCACAGCATTGACTGTATTTGGGTATAGCACGTCATACAATGATATCTAAGCATCGAACTGTTACTAGATGTTAGTATACAGTCGATATGAATACAACTTTGGTGACCGATAAATGGAATATAAGGCGACATGAATATATGTCTGTAACCAAAATTGTATTCATATCGACTATAAAATAGCATCTGGTAACAGTTCAATGCTTAAATTTACATTCATATATATAGATTGTGACTGAGGGAACAATGCATTTGAATTTCCCGGTCAATATATAAGTGCCATCAGTAGGCTCAAATCCAACAACAGCCGAATTTTTTCAGAAGTAAATAGTTACTAGTGTCATCGTGAACGACACGCTCATAAAATATGTTAAGCACAAGTCTAATTATATTATATATTATACATACGTGTGTAGATATAGCAAAATTGTTCACAATTGCATAATTTTTCTTGTTTGAAATTAAAACCGTTTTTCTGCGCATTGATATGCCGTTATTATTTAGGAGTGATGCGGCGTTGAACTATTACACCGGTCAGAGTCGATGCTGATGTTTCTATAGACTTGATTTACGTTATGATGAAAAGAATATCGATTCTAAAATTCTAAATGAAAGTTGTCCTGACATTAGATGACAACGATTCCAATGATAATTCTTTTGAAATAGATTCCATGTATAATCGATCAGATCAATGTCTCAACGCTCACAGGGATTCTGTATTTGGAATTTGGAGTAAGGTAGACCTTTGATATCAGTAAATAATCACAACAATGTTTGCATAGACATCCGAAAACCATGTCGATAAATGCTGAGCTTTTAGTGTTGCATCTCTCCAGATTCTAAACCAAACCTCTATGACGAATTTGACAAATCAGATAATTCTGTATCTAGAATTGCGCTTATAATAATTTTGTGACAACTGCATATCTTATTGTGAACCTACATCTTCGTAACTTATAAAATTGCTTTTTAATTTTCGTGGTATCTGATGTGACTAAGTGCTAAAAAAATCAGAAAGCTCTCTAGGCATTTTGATACCAAAAGTAACCTAACTGACAGCCATGTTTATTCTTTTAATATACAACACCTATATTTCTACATTATCTAATGCAAGTTTAGTTTCATCAATTTTAAGACGTAATTTGCGATGTAGTATTCCATTTGATAGGACATTTTACATCTAAGTAAGTCACTTTTCTATCTCTAGAGTGTAACGGAGATTGCAGTTCATTGTACATCGTCTGATTATTGGTACAAGTGACTTACATAGGAATGTTGCGATAACGGCCATTGATATATTCAGTTCAGGTATGTCCGGGATATTATAGATGTATCTATGGAGTTCGCGTTTCGACTAGTTTAACTGAAGAGGTAATGACAATTGATTATAGAAGGCTGAGATAGGTTACACTGTGATGAGCAATGGTTAACTACTTGGTACAAATAACACAGTTAAAGACTACTTGAGTAATTAACATGATTAGCACCGTGTTTCACTCGAGTTCACAGTAATTACACTTGCACGCAATAATTATTTTGCTACACCATAATTACACAGGTAAATACGCTGATACATTATACTACACATACTTGTAATACGCAACAATTTCACTTCACAGTAATCACAAATCGCATGTTAATTCCACTCGAAAATAGTGATTACACTCATTTTACCAATCATGAGTACAGAAAATCAGCCAAGCTATTAACCATCGGAGAGAAGACATAATTTATATGGTTTTCCTGATTGCGGCCGTTGCACTTTCTACTTTGCCCCTATAAGTGCAGCAGAGTCAAGCACTCCCGTCCTCTTACCGCTGTCGAGTGTAATTGGAAACAATTACTACCCCAACATATTGGACATGACACTTTACTTGGCCAAGGAGTTACACAAATGTGAAAAGCTAGCTGGGAAATAGCTCCTAATAGGGTGTCCCAATCAGCGCTAACAGACGTCAGGGCACACGAGATCTGTGAGACAACACACCTGCATCATGCATGAGAAACTGTAGCTGGCAGACAATGTGATCATACAACATTGAAACAGTATATGTATTACTACTAGAGCGAGCTGAATGGCTTGCCTGGGAAGACAACGACAATCCTTTCCTTATTTCGAATGTCATAGTCTACATACTGGTGATATAAACAAGGACAAATGGAAAACTAAGTATCATATCTTGTTCTTATTTATATCAAATATCACCGTTTTATATAAAAACGGATAAAAAAATCCCAAGGAAATATTAATATATTCATTACGTACATTTATAACTTAATATGGTATTGTTTTATCAAAATAACGTAGCCTTACGAAACTAAAACTTTATTCCTTTACTATTCTGTTTAATAACAAGGCTCCCTCACCCATCTTTTAGAGACTTGAGCGCTCCATCAACTGTAGATTGGTTGAACTGTCTCATATAGGCAAACATTTCCCCGTGATTCTGTCGCAGGTTCTCCTCGGTACTTCCGTTAGGCACCGTTGCAAACCGGAAAGGCGGGGAATGGGAATAGGGATGTTTGAGCTGGAATTAAAATGGATATATCTTTATTATTAAATAGTAATATGTTTAATCGATCAATCGTGACAGTGATATGGAACCTTGGTACCGTAATTGGTCGACACTATCATGATTATTGTGCATGAACTTTATTCCTTACGCTATAGTCATTAAAAGGTTGTGACTGAGTAAAACAAGTAATAATTGACGCATCTTTAAATATTTTCGACTTAAGATGATTTTTTTTCAAAGGTATGCCCATTTGTACTCACACAACATGTATACATGTAGCTAAAACTCTCAAGCAAACAGTAGTAAGAGTTGCTAAGTGGCTGGCCCTCTATGATTGGTTGGATTGTATAGGTTTTATTTTTACCATGTTTGGGAATGAATATATCCTGATAGAGAGTATGGATCGAGTTTACATTTCTTATAAATGTGACAATAACTTTGTATGTACACACGTCAATGGCGTCTCTCTAGGACGAGTCATCATGATAATGTACACACGCCAATGACGCCTCATAAGGATGTTATATAAGACGCAAAATGTGAATAGTGCATTTTAAATATGAGTTATTATAGTGTTTGTAGAATGCATATAAAACCGTATTATATAGCCAGTTTGTCCTTTTCGGATTCGTCTGTGATGCCAGAGACAAAACTTATGGCAATTTAACAGGAAAACAAGGGAAATCAACACAAACCAAACTTATGCCAATACTTCTGCTGTAAACGTGATTATTTCTGCGGTTGTTTTTATTTTGAGATTTTCCATAGTTAAACTATTCACCTGGGAGTGATTCCTTGATTTTTGCTTAAGCGTTATAATTCTTACTTCGCGTATGTATGAATCACATTGGAATCCGCATAGCATTAGAATCTAAATAGCTAACTTACACGAAGATCTTTTATCCCGGAAAGGTTGTAGTACTCATCCTTGGTGATCATAAACGCTGCCAAATTAGCTGTGTAACTTGCGAGGAAAACCAGAGCGAACAACGCCCAAACGTTTGCTAGAAATCTGCTGGACACTCCTCTGGGTGTATCTGTGGAAACTGAGGCTCCAAACAGCATAGCCCAAATCAACCATAGCGACCGGAAGAGCGAGAACCTATGCTCTGTCAAGATAAAATCTGCCCTGCTTTAATCCACACAAAGTAATATAACCATAGATTCATGCATCACGTAGAGTTTAAACCTACTGCAGTATACAAACCACGGTATGGAAAGAAAATTAGATTTAATTGAAATATTTGTACTGGAGATTTACAGAAACCCTATATCCCAGTAATTGTTTCTTCTGTCGTAACAGACATATCTCTTACGAACACATCTGTCTAGTAATCAATGTAGAAATGCAGACATAAACTCGATGTGGAACTAGCTGAGTGGGTAAATACTTACTCCTCGAACAACAAGCATCGTACGTCTTACATATGACACTTTCAGGTACTGAAAAGATGCTGTATGATTCGATGACAAAATAAATACTTTTTGGCGAAGCCGATATTTCCAGCCTCACCACTTCTTTTTAGTTAAACGATGACAATACAGCCACAAGCTCTGACTACTGCTTTTTGTTTTATTTTTTCAGATTTTTGATTTTGTTTTGAATCATACATTTTTGTCCTCGCATAAGGAGATTCAGCCGCCGTACATACACACATGTACGATTGTGTTTTGCTACATGTATCCCGTAAGATCGCATATCATGTTCCTGCTTTCCTCGTCTTCATTCAAATCTATACAGGATTATAATCAGGAAATTTACGCTGCTTTGATAAAGAAATATGAATCAAGCGTAAAATACATAAATCATAAGTAGGGATTCATAGCGACTGGGGGTGTTATGGATAATATTAACGGGCAATTCATACAAACGACCGGATATGCGATGGATAATATTAACTAGAAATTCGTACAAACGAACAGGGATGCCAGGATACTATTAACTGGGAATTTATACAAACGTGTCGGGATGTCATGGATAATATTTACTTGGATATCTTACAAGCGAGCTTGGAATTAAAAGTGAAATGTCAGTCTAAATTAATTTTGGCTTTAGATAACTATTGGGTCAGATCGGGGCGTTAGTGTGCTGTAGTTGGCAAGTATAACGGATCACTGTTACTCGTTCTATCTTGCTCCTTTTGATACGCACGACTCGATTTGAAGTACATCCATCTGTTTAGGAGGTTTGTGATATATTTAAGACATATCCCCTTTCACTGATTCCAACGAGGATAGAAGTATTGACCGTCATTTACCTAGTAGATCTACGGCTGTATGTCTTGATACGTCATTTTTACATAGTTACAGTAAATAATGTCGATACCTCATAAACAGCTGGGGAGTTTTTTAAGCAGTAACCATACTAAAGTCCGATAAAGTTAATAGGGGTTTTGGCAATCGATTCACCCGTACTTCAATCATATCTCTGGAATGACAGCGATCATAAACCGATGAAAGGTTGCAGTCATTCACTCCGATGCGGAAGAATCTGGTCGACGGAAACCAGTTTATTAGAACTACTTGGAAGAATAAAAAAGTAAAGGATATTACAACGTAACGCGCAATCCGTCTCTGATGGCTAGTTTCCAATTTCGCGAATAGTAGGTCGACGAATTAAAGCTGAAAGGAACGATTTCTATGATAAAGTTAATGTCAGGTTTGAAACCCATTTATATCACTGAATAGCGGGGATGTGGATAGAGGTGACGCGGCTACCTCACAAACACAGTGCTAAATATCGACTTGCAAAAGCCATTAACAGGTACATGCTTGTCGAATTAATTTTAACAAGGAATGTCTTTAAATCCTAATAAAAAGCTTTATCGGACCGACATTAGTGTATGATGACTGACTGAGCATTGTTTTATAATATTGTAACTATTTTCAACAGATATTTCACTCAATCTATATATCTGATAGCCTTATCCATCTCTAAGTGTTGTATACAGAAGCTTAGCAAACCTCATCGCGTTATCGACGTATTTCAAAAAGTCGCGATTTGTAAATGCAGTGTTAATCGCCACACTAATAAATAACATTTTTGTATCAATACGCATCTGTCAGCATTGGTATTGACAATTTAACATGTGATGGCCATGATCATATCTCGCCTGGTTCATCTGAGTTATTGTGCGCGTGTCACTCGTAGTTTCCGGAAGAAGAGGATTATCAATTCGACCTGATGTGCCAATGTCGTTCGGCACTTCCGGTGCTGGAATTTTACATTAGGGGCTATGTAAACGAACAATTAACGCAGTCTAACATATCCAGCGGTCAATAGCTATACCTAACATGGTTGTGAAAAGAAAACACGATACTAGATATTAAAAACGGATCGTGGCTTACTGAGATTGAGCTTTTACCTATGTAGGATATTCTATGTAGTCAGTCTTTGCCGTAAATGGATAGCTTTTCCACATCGAGTTTCTGTTGCCTGTAACTAGACATATTAACAGCACATTTCATTTGCTGAATGTATGGGTGTCCTTCTATTAGATATAAGTGACATGTACTGAAACCAGCTATCAATTAACATGCTCTTGTATGGACTAACGTATCAAAAAATTCTTGGCCTATTCGATCCTATAACGATTTTCATTTATCTATAATTTAGGATTTCAGCAACGCCACGTTTACACTGTCTCTGTTTAGTTCCGTTTTCTACATCATGCAACTAAAATTTTTAAACACAATGGTTTAATACAGACGTTTTGCTTAAGGGTCATCTATATAGCAGAATAATGTTGAATTTCAAACACGAATAAATAGCTTAAAAATTGCACAAAAATAGTCATGTAATATACCAAAATGTTTGTTTGGACATGTAGTGTCTTAAAATCACAAATAATTTGATGTAGATGCTAACAATATCTTCTATAGAGTTACTTTGTGGTAAGTTGTAGCATGGAATAATTCTAAGCCACAAAAATAACCAAACCTGAAAAATAGCCCAGATGTCATGCTCACAGGTGTCTATAGCACAGGGTAGGAGCATTTGTTTGACCGGATTTGACTTTATGTAGGTATAAACACATATTTAGTTTTGACCTTGAAATGCAAATGGCGGCTGTAGATGATATTACACAAATATGGCATAAAGGGAGGCATTTCAGCCATTAGAAATGCTCCAATATCATACATTTAAGACATCTGATTATAGTAAGAATGACCATTTTAAGACAAATTGTCAAACTGGTGAGTTTTGGGCCTTTTTCAGAAATATATATCTTTTACCCCAAACTCAACGGATGACCATTTTTTCCTAAAAACAGTCTTCCTGTCATGTCTAGAGTTCTCTATAGTATCTAATATGAGCATTTTTGACGTTTGAAATACCTTCTTATATGCCATAATTGTCTGATCTTATTCACAACCGCCATTTGCATTTCAAGGTCTAAATAAAATCAGTGTTAATACATATCATAAAGTCCAATCTAGTCAAACCAATGCTCCTATTTTGTGCTTTAGACCCTTGTGAGCAAAACGACATGACTGTTTTGCACAATAAATGAGATACAAATGAGTTAATTATGTCCCCCTGAAACATGCATTTTTCTCATGTTTTGTTGAAATTTACGAACTACTGAACAAATTAAATGTCAACAGCAAGGCCCACAGTTTGACATGATACATATCAAAATGTTATCAAGTTACTTCTGTTAAATTGCACCCTAGTAGGGATGTATAGCCTTGTAAAATATCAATTGTTTTGGCTGGATTTGCTGTTTAGATGCCCCTTAAACAGAGAGATGTTATGATATGATACGAGTGAAGTGACTGAACAGTTCCCAGCTAGTAAATAACGAAGAGAATAGGCGTTGTGTGTTAACAACAGTGAAGGCTGGTATCTCCTTCACAAAGGAAACAATTATCCATAAGTCCTAAGAGAGAAATTTACATATATCACAAGGATGTTTTGTCAATCCCACTGAAAAATATATGGACATTCCTCTTAAGCGTAGGCTTTTACGGCATCCACCATGAACAATTGTTGATACCGCGTATAATGATTCTGAATTAACTCTTTATTACACCCAATTTGGAAAACACTCTTCTGACGGAAAAACACTTTTTGTCTGAATTTATCACAAAGTTTGCTCCTCTTTCTAAAACCAACCGATATACGTGCTATCATTACCACTACTTCCGGTCAATCGACCACTTGATCCGTGATTTACCTCGCAGTTACCTCGCAATGATGTTCGTCCTTGGTCAAGTCCCCGTGGGCTCAGCCACTCGTATATAAATATAGATGCTCCCGTAGCATGTACGCTAAACACTAGGATCAAACACCACGACGGATAGTCATACGGCTCTGAAAAATAGTACAGAAAATGTTATAGTCATACGGCTCTGAAAAATAGTACAGAAAATGTTATAGTCATACGGCTCAGAAAAATATTACAGAAAATTGTATTGTCATATGGCTCTGAAAAATAGTACAGGAAATTTTAGAGTCATACGGCTGTGAAAATTAGTACAGATTTTTTTTAGTCATACGGCTGTGAAAAATAGTACAGAAAATGTTATTATCACACGGCTCTGAAAAATTTTACAGAAAATGTTAGAGTCACACGGCTGTGAAAAAATAGAACATGAAATGTTATTGTCATACGGCTCTGAAAAATAGTATAGAAAATGTTATAGTCACACGGCTGTGAAAAATAGTACAGAAAATTGTATAGTCACACGGCTCTGAAAAATAGTAGATATACATTTAAATTTGAATACTGGATACATAAATACACATATGACATGTGTTTACCAATTACACTTTCCGTTCTGTGTTGAAATTCGGAAAATCTAGATGCTCAATAGGTTGTTGTTTTACAATATAATGGAAGTGTTATTGTTTGTGTTCTGTTCTATGAAGATATATCACTTCCATGTCAAATCTCCTGTTCACATTTTATTTTTTTATGATTTGGTAAAAGTCTTGGTGTAAGTTGAGTTTGTAACATACAATATATCGTTATGAGTGGAGTTTGATTTGCATATATATAATAAGAAGTAAATAAACAACTCTGAAGTGATTTGTGATAGTTATTGAATCTCATGTCTTAAGTTTCTATCACAATACAGCTTAGACACTGGGATGGAAATGAAATTAAGGATTGAGCTTTGCTGCTACAATAAGTAATGTATCAGGTAACAATTGAATTTTTAAACAATAGTGTTTTACGTACAGTTTTTATGATTTTGGAACACATTATGTCATGTCTTTAATCTGGTGACATTCTACATCGATCAGTTTCAACAAATTCAACAGTCAGAAAAATTGATTTAGTCGTGTTGAAATACAGTCATCACTAATGTGACAGTATCTACAATCACAGCTCACGTGACTGTCAAGACACCCGTGTGACTGCCATTAACTGTGACGTACAGAGGTAAGAAACATAACACTATCCCTTACAGTTAATCTACCGACCTCTGTTGATACCCTAGCATCACCGTACAACAGCGGGGTCATGTGTATCTCTAACAAGTATATTTAATGTTTTCTCGATTGGTTCTATATTGTACGAACAAAACTATTATTTAGAACTGAACCAACATTAATCAATTTCATGTTAGATTAATGTTTACTTCCCTCCTATATTGTCCTTTCAAGTTTGAGAATATACGACTAAATAAGTTTCACATACAAATCCAATTCATTCAGAAGGGCGAATTCAGTTAGAAACGAGCTCTTTCTTATATTTCTGTGCCGAGAGCAATTATTTTGCCATCCTAAGGGAAATACTGAAGAAATTAAACGCGATGAGTACCGAGTAGTGTAATATAATACCTTACCTAGGAAAGCTGTAGGAGAGATAGCACCTTTCCGTATCGACACCACTATAGAGATTCCAGTCTCCAAAAAGGGCACCGAAAAATCAATAAACTCGTTCCTCTTTGGTGTTATTTTTAATGACGTCATTATCATGTCCGCTCTATGTGTCATCACCTGTTTTATCAGTCCATTCCACTGGCCTGTTCTCTGTGGAAATACATATTAAATTGTGATACTGGAAATGTTATCCGTGTATCTGCGTTATATATATATTTGTTATTTGTGCAGCAAAATCCTTAATACAACAACGAAACGTATATCATTATGATGTTGTAGAAGCTACATTTGTGTATTGTATTTTTACAACAGAGGCACCATTAGGTGATGTACATCTTAAAAATAAATATTTCTAAATGCAGTTCTTTTAATTGAATAAAAAAGTCTTAACATAAGCCTGTAATCCTATAACCATAAAACGGATCCATAAACATATTTTTTCATGTTTATCTATAGGTTGCATTTATCCATAATAATGTATTATCTATAGGCTGTATTTATCCATAAACATGTATTTATATATGGACTGTACTTATCAATAATTATATATCAATAGACATATATCTATCAATAAACATGTATTTATCAATAAACATATATTTTCTATGGACTCTATATATCCACAAACATGTATTTATCTATCAACTGTATTTATCCACAAAAATGTATTTATCCACAAACATGCATTTATTTATAGACTGTATTTATCCATTAACATATATTTATCTAAATGTATTGACAAAAGCGAGATAATTTGGAAGCGTGATAACATGTTAGAAGGATAACTTGATAGGCATACTACCAAAGCTACACTTCATTCATTCAAATCATTAAAGTTTGTGCAGGCCTAAAATTTTCTAATGCGTTTTCACAAATAACTAGTGACAGTTCCAAATGTGAAGGTAATTACTCTTCCAACCTGTGCTGACTATAAAGATTCATAAAAAAGGCAATATTCATGTTCAATGTACGTGGCAGTGTCATGGTGTCAAGTTGGGATTTCATTTGGTGGCCGCGTAAAGACAAAACCCTTGCTGCTTAACCAAACAAGAGCAACATCCAACTGCTCTGGTACATGTAACGACCTATCGGATTTTCCTCTTAGGTAAAGATCTCCAAAACAATTTAAATCTTACATAATACCGTTTACTTTATGTCTAAAGCATAACCTGAACAATTATACTACATTGAGACAGAAATCCTTGTGTGGAAAAGTTCGTGTTCATAAAACGAATACAAAATACAATTAATGATGTTTTGTTGACGTATAACAATCAGCTAGTGATGACGTCACATGTTTCTGAACGTCAACTAAAAATCTTGCACTTAGAAGAAATTCGAAATCTTTGAATCTGAAAAAAAAAGTCCTGTTGTAAACTATACCTGGTCAGGGAGTCCCCAGGTTTGGTCTGGAACTTCATACAACTCGTAGTCGAAGTTCATCCGCTCACTGAGTATCTCCAGGAGGTCTATACACAGTCCGGTACAGCAACGTAACACCGTGTTATTCACCAAAGTGCTGTCATTTTCGCTGTAATAAATTGATCAGTAGTTGATTAATGAGAGGTGTTTAATGTATTTGTTTTAGAAAACTACAATTTAATGTTCCATTAATAAGAACATGATGTTTTCCATTACGAATATGCTTACCTATATAGACTGCATGAACATCGCACTTTTCAATAATACTTACACATATTTCTAGGAAGAACTATATGTTTTCCAGGGATAGTTTCAAGACATTAACAAGTAAAAGCTTCGCGAGATTTTCGTTTGGTTAAGAGATAATTGTAATATTCAAAGTGGGAAATATAAGGCTTTTTAAGGAGGAAATATAGGACGTTCTAAGTAATAATTACATGATATCGTATGTAGTGATAGCATCATGTCATTCAAAAGTAAAACAACATGTGTATTAACGGAACGATATCCAATAAATAACCTTACCAGTAAGAAAACATAATAAAATAAGGATGTTTTCAAGTAAGAACTATGACGACATACCATTACAAGTAGTAACATCAATGTATGAAGTAAAATAACCCTACGAGAAAAAATTCCATAGGACTTCTGAAGGACTGCAGGGCAGATCTATTTCATCCCGAGCTTATTGCACGTGCGTCACGTGAGCTTTAACTTTTGAATATAAGGTGATATCATTGCAAAGACTCCTAGATCGCATTGACAGCGAATTAACACGTAATAACACGTCGTGAGACGCCATGGTGAAACCCCGAAGGAACATGTGATTTTTAATAACTGATGTCTGGCAAAAGAAAAAACCCATTGCATAACTAAAAAAGCAATCAGGGGCTTTCACAACATGAATAATCTTTTTCCACATTTTCTTCCTGGGCAATGTGAAAGGGATTCCCTTTGGACATCGCTGTCGGATTTCAAATTACTTCCAACGTGGGTTAAGTACAGCGGACTTAGAAAACAGACGAGGCTAATATATCTATTAATAGCATCCAAGGATGAAAAAATTGTTCTCGCGAAAATGCCTTGTAATCTCTGGGTATCTCCTATTAAGCTATAATACGAACAGCGAAGTTTATTAATTGAGTTAGGGTGTGGCCATCTCTATCCGTGGAAATACGTTTCTGGTTAGAAAGTGTACGTGGGGAATATGTTATATCGATTGACGATCTGAATCAAGACACTGCCTGCTTCCAGGAGATTTTACAGTTACCGTAAAATTTCCTTGAAGCATGAATACCAGGAATATAGGGGCCAAATACAGCATGGGAACACGCAACTATAAAAGTTAAATTATGTAATATCTGATATTTTGTTGATAAATGTGTAACACTTGTAATCGACTCCTTCCGAATGGTCGTGTCCAGTTTGTAGCTATAGGCAGACGTTACATATACTCATGTTAGATAGGATCAGAATATTTCAATTTCATTTCTTTTTGTTCTCATAAATCATCAGGCTTACAACCTGAGCGGTAAAGTCGTTACATGTGACTTCTTCAATGTTGATATGAAGACGATTAGAGATATACATGTGCATGACAAATGCATGGGACATCTAGAAACACAATCCCGAAGCTAAAAGATCGAAATGATTTAAGACAGTAATCGAAGTATGTTTAACCATCGATATCCTAGTGATTTGTACCGTAACAGTTTTGTGTACATTGTATGTATACTGTCGATAGGTCGTCTATAATGGGTAGCCTACGTAAGAAGAGTATCGCTTATGGACAACATTGTGGAGATCGTTAAGTCTAAAGGGTATTTCTGTTCTTGATTTTATTACATGTAAATCTTCTTCTGTCAGAGATTGTTAAGTGATATTCCTATTACTTTTCCCCCTTTGGTTGGCGGATGACAGGTCATCATTGTTAACGTATTTCAGTAAACATTACACTCTAACGTATAGTTATTGTAAAAAGTGTCTTCTGACATTTATGAAATTGTAAAAAAAAAAGTGGATCCTGTGAATTCGTTTTCTGTGTTCTAGAGCATATCCTTATGTTAATGAACATGAAAAATGCAAGCAACGGGTTGATAAATATTATTCAGTATATCCTGACTTACAATGTAGATATCTGATAGAATAGTGAAAAGCATTCACAGTTTGCAGAACGATGCGTAATGCACACATTGTCCGAGATGGACATATGCATTTAGTTTAGGATGCCCGTCGTTATTAGCAAGGTCAGAATAACCTTGGGACAGAGACTACTTTAGAGTTGATGAAGGTTCAGTAACCCTGTCACAGCAGATCTGTTTGTCGGATACTATCACAATCAATGTACGGCCGAACGGACAGTATGGTAAATATCGGGCGCACAGTCTCGTGCCAGAATCATACTGAATTATAGTCAGACGCAAGGCGTGGAAATATTGTGAACGTGAAATTCCCTAAAGTCTATAACTGTAGGACTCGTTATTCGAAACAAAATACAAACATTACCATCGTGATGGCAAAATCAATAGCAGGAATCTGTTGGGAACAGTGCTCAGACATCCAGTTATCCGTCACCATTCGTTTGTAATGGAGTCCGGGCGTTTGTGGGGTTAAGGCATTTTAGCGAAGCACAATGGTGACACGCCGATACTCTAGCCTTAGCATGTATTATGAAGCTCAAGACTGAGATCTAAAGCCTTGATAAACCTGCTGTATCAAAAGCGCATCTCGTTCAGCAGTGTTAAAACAAGGGAATTGGATGGATATGACATGCACAAAAACAAAATAATAGGAACTTAGAAATGCGGTACGAGTTACGGGTCCCCCGGGAGATGATTTGGCATCCTTGCAAGTGACGGAATTTCAGGGAAACGAGTTTGGCACGCTATCATTACAGTAATATCGAGTCAAAGAATTGGCAAATATCTTGTTGCAATTCAGACATCAAAACTGCAATAATCAGACTGCGACGGCGCATCCATTTCCCTAACTGCACACAAATATTGATGCATTTTGATACCTCTTAATATTAAAACAACGTTGCCCGTTAAGTACATTCTCCTTCATAATCTAGTATTTCAAAAACAACGTTCGTCAACAAATGATTCCACATTTTGTCACCACAGCAGCAGTATATGAGATTCTTAAATAAATTTTGATCGCTAGTTAGTTTACGTTTTTTGGATATAATGCATTAAGTAGCCATAACATAAGGATGAGTTATGAAAATACTAGTACTAGTGGTTTAAAGTTAACATTGTATATAAACGAGGTAAAATAGATATATATACACGTTAGATGCGAGAACAAAGTGACAAGGGAACAAACAGAGAAGCGGAAAAGAATTCTTTATCATAGCAATCAATATTGTGACGCAGAGGCCGGAAATGAAGCTCGGAAATCCAATCAGTCACACTTATCATCTGTTATGTCGGGCTCAAATTACGTAAAAATATTCCTAATGAACTCAATGAAATTGTACTGTAAGGGTGAAGTGGGTCAAAGGAAGATAACCTACTGCTCAGCTGGGTTGTACACAAGACGACATGGCACGGAATGGTGGCCACACTTTCCCGTCACTTTATCAGGATCACGGTACATTACATACGGATCCTCCTTCAACGTCACAATTTTGAAATGACGTTTTTCCGGTTTGCCTTTTGGAGGTTTCGTTTTCCCGCCAGGCCAAACCACTTCTTTCATTTGGATGATCATTTCAGACCGACGGTTCTTCGTGAATGGAATCCACTCCCCGACCTAGGGATAAGAGAATATGATAGTAAAGCTTGATATATGTGTCTCTGTCATTGGTTACTGATATAGTGGTGTATATCAGTACTGTTATTAGAAATAGACGCACAGTTTCAAGACATTTTACGAGGTCAACGTTATCAATATTGAACGGTCTGCCATATTAGAAGCAGATTGCACGTTCCCTCGTAAATACCGAACCAAATATAGCAACAGGTTAAAAACTTTACTTTATCTACTGCATCAGTACCGTTTTGTAAACTCACATATAACATCGCAGACAAAACAAGGGGATTAACCTAATATAGATATAATGCACATGGCCTAATTATTATTATTACCATTGTGCAACACATCAACATACATTTCATAATATCTATGGCGAACATAATCAGACAGCGGAAGTAGCACTCAAATAAGAGACTGTACGGCGTGCTAGCAGGCTCCTATAACAGCACTATTTATGAAGGTGGACATTTGGTATTGTTCATATCATTGCATTGAAGATGTTACTTTTTTTTAACGCCAACCCAGCGCGAAGTTATCACCATATAGTTTTTAGTCATTATTTAACAGTTACATCGCCGTGTATGAAGCATTGGAACTATTTACTGGAGGTCTTGAAAACAAAACGACAAGTTAATCGCAAGGCAGTCCAGAAGACAAACTGATCTTTCGTTTGTTTCCTTGTTTAAACACATAGAGTCACGTACCAAAACCATTACATTTTTGGAACAGCCATACTGTGACGAAACTAAAAATCGGATAAAATAAGCAGTCGTTTACCTCATTCCACGTCCGTCCGCTATTCAGGTATTGGACATTCAGGAGCTTTAACTTTACCAGCTCGTTTACACCGTTTCTGCTGAACCTCACCACTGTAGTATTGTCCAGATTGTGCACAGCCTTCATCCGTCTATACAAACATCAAAATATATGCATTTATGAGTACTGATATGGAAATCATATTACTGGAATGTTCCTTCTCGCGGTAAAAGTTTTCCGGAAGTAACAGTTCGAAGTTATGAATTCCCTTATACAATATCAAGTCAAATGTTTATCTGGTGGTTTCGTTACTACCACTCTTGATTTCATTTTAAGAATTTACCCGGATTTGACCTAGATTTGTAATAGCAGGTGTCGCCAATAAAGCGGAATACGCTTACTCTCCTGGTACCTGGTCTTATTCTTATACGTTTGTGAGCGTCTCCTTAAAAATCTATATCATTTGTTGTTTTTTCATTGAATGGCGTCAAACTTTTGAGGATATGATATCAAATACAATTAATTCAACTACTTATACACCCACATTATCGTCATTCTCACTTATCCGCTAGGACAGGTTTTCCTATGCTTCAACATATACTTATATATATATTTATATCATAGGGTTAAGAGCTGGAATAAACGTAAAGATATCTTGCTGTCAAACAGCCTTTCCCAACCTAAATCGTGCAATAAATATTTCGGTGGTATCAATTACATACAAAATGAACTTGTTATACGTACGTATATAATGCCCGTCCGTCCCGCCAGGTGTCGTTCTGTGTGCTATTACACGACAGTCTAGGAGACATGTTGTATTTGTCAAGGTGCCCAGCTATATTTATGAGGGCCTTTGCCCAGATCTTTAGACTCGTAGCTGCAGCGTCTGCTTCATTTTCCCCCATATCCTTGTAATAATTTATTCCTAGAATAGATTCGTGGTTGTTAGCTCATACATTTGATATGTCATTGCTATAGATACACATATCAAACGGATTGAGGAAAAAGAAAACATGAACTATGATATTTTATATCGCTATGAACCAATAATTAAAACGTGCAATATACCATTTAATGGTATACACAGTAGCAAATTTAGATGAATACATCAAACAGGTATAATTAATTTTACCAAACTCGTTATTGAAAACACGCTATATAGCCTAGCTAGAAAAACCGTCATACCATGTGTTAAATATACGAATATTGTCAAAACAGTTTAATGCCATTAACGGAACGACCCATTAACCATAACGAACAATAATCTAAATCAACATTTTTCGTTCGTTTACTTCGCATTACTGACGAAAAAACCCCAGTTATATGCATAGTGAATACTTGACCATGGAAGAAGTTTAGTATACAGTAGCATGAATTGTCGTTCGTGGAAATAGCGGCTAACTTAGGGGAAAAGTTTTTTTTTAAAGTGCTTTAACAGTATATTATCACACCGCGTTCTACATCGTTTACCGATGAGACGGTATAGGCGTTTCTTTGGATTTGTTAAATCGGTTTATTAGCATTATATTTCAATCTTAGATTACAAAGTAGTGTAGAAGACATTCTCACATTTTAAGAAATTTGTACAAATCATCCAGGACGCGTAGGCAACATTGTATTTAAAGTAAGACAAAGAGTGACGGCTTACTACACGTGGATTTTAATTTGCTATATATTAGCGCCCTAGTTCCTTTGGGTAATTTAGATACATCTATCGCTGGCATTCTTAACACACAACCTCAGCATAACTATAGTTGGGAAATATGTGCCTGCTTTGAATAGAAATATCAGACTGTGTCGATAGAGGATGAACTTATATGAGCTTAGGCAAGAGTGATGTTAATTTATTGAGTTAAATGCATTTTATATGACTTGCATACTGGTGAATTTTTGTATCAAATGCATAGTATTATAAGGTTTTCTATCAATATGAGTTTATTTCTTTCCTTCATTCTGTGTGTCCGAGATCAGAAGACAGTGGTTTGCTCTATCATGTTCACCTGACATGGAGCATCGTTACAATGTTGGAAACCACTAGATATAATAGCTGCATTTTGGTAAGGGTAAAGATAAACAATCCCGTCTTTCTGCCCCGAGCCAAAAATAATGCTTACATTCTAAGACACTGACCATGCATTCCATCTACTGTGCAACAGTCATAAAAAATAAGCATTTTAAAGTGAAACGGTATCAACAATGTTGTTTCTCTTGGAAGTAGGTCAGTCGAATCGACGCACGTACTAAGATTCTAAAGTACAACCGTTTTCTATCACTGCCGAATACAGAAAAAAATATATGTGGTGGGTGTAGTTGCAGGATAAAGTTAAACATACTAAAAACTGTGGTTGATTAAGAATATAATAATATTTTGTCTATGTAAGGACCCTATGTTAGTAAACCGATGTCCTCGCATAGCTATCCTAAGCCATTATCTAGGTATCCGTAAGCCCTATCCTAGGACTCCGATTTAGCCATTCCTTAGTTTTTCGTTAGCCCTAACATGTATATCCTAGGCCCTTATTTATTATCCTTTGACCCTTACATAGCTATCCTAGGTAACTTATTTAGCAATTCTTTGGCCCTTACATAGCTACCCTAGGTAACTTATTTAGTTTTTCTTTGTACCTAACTTAGCCATCCTAGGATCCTATTTTAGCCATTCCTTAGACCATAAAATAGCTATCCTTGGGGCCTTAATTTAGCTTTTGTTTGGCCCTGAATGTAATGCTAGGGCTCTAATTCATCTGGTTTTGGCCCTAACACATATATTGTAGGACTCTTATTCACCTAGCATTTGACCTTGATAACCCAGGACACATACAAAGCTATTTTGGTAATGAGTTAGAGGACTAGGTTGTTACGTGTAAAAAGATATCTATGTATGCCTTAATCACCCACCGTATATTGGTCATATTTGATATAATCAACATTTAACGATAACCGTTCCCCACACAATACCATAGTAGACTGAACACTACGAAGCCCTAAATGGTGGGGCTTCACACGTCGGGGTACACAACAAAATTACCTATTGTCCCTATAGGATAGGAGTGCGATGTACGTCGACCTTTTCTAATCATTCCCACACTTAATGACGTTAGAATCCAAATAAACTTTTCTCCAGTAAGTCCCAATTCTTCGGCAGCATCTAGTAGATTTTTCGCTTGTAAAGGCCTGAAAAGCCGTAAAAATATACCAAATGATTAAATGTCTGGTGTCAACACATGGAAAATTGACAACTGGACACATATTACCGTTTAATCAAACGTTACATCAGAATCAATTCAAAATATCACGCGCATTTGTAAACAAACAGGTACCGCAGAAACAATGATTGCAATTGATTAACATTAACTTATTTCTCTGTCAAAAACACTGTTATTGTTGCATATGACTGCGATCCATATCGGCTGCATCAAAACCGTATTGATGAAAAAATAATGTAGTTTCAAGTTACTATTACGTAGATTTGTGTCATAGCATTAAAGAATGTTTTGAAAAAGAGGTTATAACTTATAAAGTATTACCTATAACGAATATAATACATGTACATTAAAGTCATATCAATATATACATCATTATTATATCAGTGCTGATTACAAACTTGGTGTGAAGTAAGAACACTCTGTTTTCTTTTGTATTTTTACGTTGAATTTCTTTCTTCATAAGCTCAATTTGTTTCTCGTCATCGTCATTTGAATCCATGTCCACGATTATTGTTGATAGAATTGTCATTCTGAAATGAAATGTCTTTATGTTTTACTATTTCTGTCAATGAAATGAGGGTACATAATGGAGTTGACCTGACATATGTTATCTAGTATTCCATGATCAGTGCCAGAACTAATGACAGGAAGTGCTGTGCTGACAGAAAGTGCGTCGATAACGGGAAATGCAGTGATGACAGGAAGTGAACTGATGACAGGAAGTATACTGATGACAGGACGTTCGCCGATGACAAGAAGTGCGCCGATGACAAGAAGTGTGCCGATGATAGGACGTACGCCGATGACAAGAAGTGCGCCGATGACAAGAAGTTTGACAGTGATTACACCAAGTTTGACAGTGATAACATGAAGTGCAGAGATTACATGAAGTGCAGCGGTAGCAGGAAGTACACTGATGACAGGATGTTCGAGGATTAAAGGTACATGTACATATATACAGTGTAATAGGTGCATCTAAATAAGATGGCTGGTCTGTCGAGGACGAAGTGAGGACAAAAAGACAACTCTAATAACTTTTGGTTATTAATGAGCCCAAATAATGCTGCACAGAGGTTAACCTTATTGAAAATACAGTTTTATTAGAATTGAATTTGACAGTTTTGATGGGGCTTGATTTCTTTATTTCGTAAAGTCGCGCAGCTCACATCTCTTAAAACTAAACTCAAGGACACATTCATTTGTCACAAAACCGAAAATGCTTTAGATTAATTGCATGTGTCTTAAGCCTAGCTGTGAGCATTCATTGGCGTTTCGGGCGATACCATGGGAACTGTTGTCCTAACAATAACAACAGGGAATGGTTTTAAGTGGCGCCATGCACCATTGCTGTGATGATTTTGATAACATTCATCTCAAGACATGTTATGAGTTTATTTTATATCGTCTAAGTGCTAAAACAATAGGCCCATCTTCCCCAATTCTTGATTTTGATAACACACAAACACACACAGAAAAACTCTAATGTTTCAGTTCACATTAACACTAAATTACATTCGATTCCATTGACGAACAACATTAGCGTCTCCAGCATTCATTTTATAGTGCTACATAAAGCAATTAAATCATTGTCAATATTAGCGTTCATATCCGGATAATCAATGTTTTAACGCGTTAATTCCAAAATTAGTGAGCTAATCATACATTAATAAATATTGGTAAATTCATAATTAACATTTAGCGACTTATACATGAAATATTTACTTAAGCAGTTTAACCATACTGTAACCGCTTTTAGTAATTCCATCATGCAGTAACCATAGTAAGCAATAATCATACATACTTCGACGTTTAACTAGTTCATCATATACTAATCAATATCTGCAGGTAATCAAAAATAACCAAGGCTAAAAATAATTAATTCTCGATCTTACTTCGATTTGTGCTGATATGGACACATTACCTTGCCTATTACTGCGTTAAGTAGTTTAAGCTTAAAGCTGACAACGCAGGTTAAACAAGTTTTCGTTTTTAGATAACAAAAGCATATATAATGGTAAGTTTTGATCAATTTCGTTTACAAGGAAGTGGCAGACATTTTAGTTGAAGTCTGCTTGGATACGAGACTTAAACACATATATACCAACATATGACATGGTAGATTGTAGTAAATAACTTTTATGCCAGTGATGGTCAGCTATGACGTTTTGCCTTGTGACTCTAATGATGTCTGTTTGGAGTTTGACGTTTAACCTTTGGACTCTAATGATGCCTGTTTGGAGTTATGATGTTATACCTTGTGACTCTAATGATGTCTGTTTGGAGTTTGACGTTTAACCTTTGGACTCTAATGATGCCTGTTTGAAGTTATGACGTTTTACCTTACGACTTTAATGATGTCTGTTTAGAGTTATGACGTTTTGCCTTGTGACTCTAATGATGTCTGTTTGGAGTTATGACGTTTTGCCTTGTGACTATAATGATGTCTGTTTGGAGTTATGACGTTATACCTTGTGACTATAATGATGTATGTTTAGAGTTATGACGTTTTGCCTTGTGACTCTAATGATGTCTGTCTGGAGTTATGATGTTTTGCCTTGTCTCTAATGATGCCTGTTTGGAGTTATGACGTTTTACCTTGTGACTCTATGATGTCTGTTTGGAGTTATGACGTTTTGCCTTATGACTCTAATGATGTCTGTTTGGAGTTATGACGTTTTGCCTTGTCTCTAATGATGCCTGTTTGGAGTTATGACGTTTTACCTTGTGACTCTATGATGTCTGTTTGGAGTTATGACGTTTTGCCTTGTGTCTCTATGATGTCTGTTTGGAGTTATGACGTTTTGCCTTGTGTCTCTAATGATGTCTGTTTGGAGTTATGACGTTTTGCCTTGTGACTCTAATGATGTCTGTTTGGAGTTATGATGTTATACCTTGTGACTCTAATGATGTCTGTTTGGAGTTATGATGTTATACCTTGTGACTCTATGATGTCTGTTTGGAGTTATGACGTTTTGCCTTGTGACTCTAATGATGTCTGTTTGGAGTTATATGACGGTTTGCCTTGTGACTCTAATGATGCCTGTTTGGAGTTATGACGTTTTACCTTATGACTCTAATGATGTCTGTTTGGAGTTATGACGTTTTGCCTTGTCTCTAATTATGTCTGTTTGGAGTTATGACGTTTTGCCTTGTGACTCTAATGATGTCTGTTTAGAGTTATGACGTTTTACCTTATGACTCTAATGATGCCTGTTTGGAGTTATGACGTTTAACCTTTGGACTCTAATGATGTCTGTTTGGAGTTATGACGTTTAACCTTTGGACTCTAATGATGTCTGTTTGGAGTTATGACGTTTTGCCTTGTGACTCTAATGATGTCTGTTTGGAGTTATGACGTTTGACATTTAACTCTAGCGATACAATGTTTGGAGTTATGACGTTTGACATTTAACTCTAGCGATACAATGTTTGGAGTTATGACGTTTGACATTTAACTCTAGCGATACAATGTTTGGAGTTATAAAGTCTTACCTTGTGACTCTTGTGATGCCCGGTCTGGAGTTATGAAGTTTTACAAGTGTGTTGACTGAGTTGACGAACTCGAGATGTTGTACTGTTGTAGTAGTGACGATAGCAAAGTCTGTCCAGTTATAGCGCTGTAACATGGCCAACATACACTGACATTGGTGGTAAATAGTTGGTGCCAGTTGTAGTACCATCGAGTCCTCATCTTGCTGTAATATGCAATTGAAACAGTTCGTAACAATTTGAAAACTGTTCACTTGAAACGACTGGCATTCAGAGGTACAAAAGTAATAAAAAATAATAAAATGTGTATTCATCATGTATGTTTTATACTGGAATGGAGTTATGTTTAAGTGGTGTTTTAGTACATCAGATATACAGGTAAAGTTGGTAACAGACTGGGCTTATTATATCTGTAACATTCCATATGGAATATCCAATTGGGATAGTTCAGGCAGGTGCGTTGTGAGCAGCCTATTGGTGTTTGTTGTTACCACCTGGGGTGAGTCAATGGGGAACATGATTAATAAACCCATGTGGAATATCTTAGTGGGATAAACCCCAGGTGGAATATCTTAGTGGGATAAACCCCAGGTGGAATATCTTAGTGGGATAAACCCCATGTGGAATATCTTAGTGGGATAAACCCCATGTGGAATATCTTAGTGGGATAAACCCCATGTGGAATATCTTTGTGTGGTGATTCTCCCCCTGGATACACACTAAATAAAGTGATACTTTAAAGGGTAGGACACTAAACACTAACAAACGGGGAATTCGTCATCAATATCAATAAAAACTGATACGTACATTCATTACGAATGACAAAAGGGTTAATCAGCAATCCAATCCATTCAAATCGTAGACAAAGTACTTACTAAGCATTTCACATCGAAAGAATGTTGTTTTATATTTTATGCAGATAAAGGGAACGATACAGTGTAATTTGTATCAAGATGGCGGTAAATAATGACATCCTCATTCTCGGTTTCGGACCACTACTTGAACGGAAAGGAGAAAGGGTGTAAATTAACGAGAAACTATTTTCAGTGATCGTTTTATTACTTGTACTTGGAATGATTATAACCAAACAAACATTTGTCAAACACAAACCACCGCTTCGTTAAAGGTTTGTCGAATCAAAGAACTATGCCAATCAACAAGAAGGAAAAGCCTTTTTAGGTGTATTTGTTTAGACGAGTCCTTGTTGGATGAAACAGTTTTGAGATACAGTTTTATCAACATTATTCCGGAATTCAACACCTTTGATCTATTATTTGATATTTCTGCACCTATTTCTAATTGTATTTATCATTTACTTTCGTTTGCTTAATATGGTTGGAATAATGAAACCTTGTATAAAGATATAACTATAACAATAAAGAAGTATACGATCTATTGTTGGTCGCTCTACGGACATGCTTAAATCTGATTTGTGCAATACCTTGAATAATCATCCAAAATTCCATTCTAGTTTCCAAAAAATATCAGGACGTTTTCGATGAAGCCAAGGTCTCATCAATATGACCATAGCATTTGTCCTAAGTCCGACATGGAATGATGATCAGGATTATCAACCTACATTGTATACTTTTCGTGATCTTTTACAACACACTTTAAAAAGGCAACATGAAAGTATACGCTAACGGTATGGAAGTGATAATCTTACTTCAGGTAAACAAACTATATAAGCTTTAATACAATATTTCAATAAGGAAAGACATGCTTCCGGTGCATTTCATATTGGAGTGGCGTTACCATGTCTGCCTACAAACCATATAATTATTAAATACTGAAGAACAGCATATCAGTATAGATCTAGTGAGAAACTATACAGAATAGAGGTAAATTAGTGAGATATTATACAGAATAGAGGTAAATTGGTGAGATATTATACAGAATAGAGGTAAATTGGTGAGATATCATACAGAATAGAGGTAAAATGGTGAGATATCATACAGAATAGAGGTAAATTAGTGAGATATCATACAGAATAGAGGTAAATTGGTGAGAAACTATACAGAATAGAGGTAAATTAGTGAGAAACTATACAGAATAGAGGTAAATTAGTGAGATATCATACAGAATAGAGATAAATTGGTGAGATATTATACAGAATAGAGGTAAATTGGTGAGATATCATACAGAATAGAGGTAAAATGGTGAGATATTATACAGAATAGAGGTAAATTGGTGAGATATCATACAGAATAGAGGTAAAATGGTGAGATATTATACAGAATAGAGGTAAAATGGTGAGATATTATACAGAATAGAGGTAAATTGGTGAGATATTATACAGAGTAAAAGACGATCCAATAAGATAGTATACAGTTTAGAAGTAGAACTAGTGAGATATTATACAAATTAGAATCATATGTAGAACAACTAAGCATTTTTCATAGAAAAGGAATTATATAGGTATATATAAGACAGTCCAATGTTGGAATTGACTGTGTACTAGTCTATATTGACCAGGTTGTATATTTGTTGATAAAATGTCCGCCAAAGAGGATTTCTGACTGTTATACAGTCTCCTAACATTAGCGCGCTTCCATCCGAGCCAACAATTTCTTTGAAGTTGATAGTTTTTCGGCATAGCCGTCTAATTTTGTTTTGGCCCCGGATATGACGCGACAGGTGGCGTTCTGGTCAAGATGAAGTATGTGATTGGTCAATGTAGCGGTTAATGCAAAATGCAGATATACAATTAAAAACGAAACAAAGTTAAAGGGACCTCACGGTAAACCAATATTTATTTTGTATATTTTATCATATTATTGGGTATATCTTTTAAAAAAAATAACCTTCTGAACAATAACCATTCGAATTCTATGATGTAGGCCTATGTACATAAAAACATCAATTATCAATATTAAAAGGTTATCAAACAATCTGAATATGCAAAAATTTTGTGACATATACGATAAACGCATGCGCACAACAAACTAAAACACATGGAAACAAAAATGGCTTCCAATGTGAATCGACTGCGGTTGAAAACGATAACAGCTTCCGCAATGAAGAGAATAATAGGAAAATGGGTCAAACACAATCCTAGAATTAAACTTGGGAAGCAGTTCAATAGACTGTAACAGTTCAAACATGAAAACAGCAGGAATACGGACGCCGCTCGTATTCTGCTTGATTGTTTGATAGTAGGTCATGACAATCTCGGTAATATTTACACAAACTCGGTAAGATTTCCACAAACTCTGTAATAGTTCCACAAACTCGGTAATATTTATACAGTCTGTACCAGTACATCGCTACTGTCACTATACTATATGAACAATGTTTACACTTATTTACACATAAATATGTGTGCCGTAATATATACAGAACGTGTTATTTAACATTTAAACCACTGTATAATATCGTTATCCAACTAACCCAGATGGAATATATATATCACCTTGTAAACTATCGTGTGTTTGTGCTGCCACGATTTCAAAACATTCACGTAATGATTTAAAGATACTTTCCGCGCTAAATTTAGAGGGGGATTCCCAACTAAATCGAGTGGTCAAGCTGGACATAGGGATTGACTGTGAACATTGGGACAGCACAGAAACATAACTGGAAAGGAACAAAACGCGTACATTCAGTGAAAATTGCAACGTTTTTACCGTGATGTCCCTTTTAAATTGAATGCAAGCTGAATAAGTGGATGCATCTATTCAAATGACACATTTGCAGTCTTATTATCACCAAAAATGATTCAAACTGATATAATTTTGTTATCCGTGCTGAAACTGCGCATTTATTAATTACAATGTAGTTCGTTAACTTATTTCACCAGTAGTTTTACATTATAACCACCAGCATTAAAACTATGCCGTTTATCTTTTTTAAAGATATTTCTTGTTATAAATTAAATACAGTTGATATTGAAAAATAACGATGAGTTATTCTATATTCCAAGTGTAACATTTACATACAATCGTGATGTATTGATTACGTGTATTAATGGCGGTAGACGAAATGACCAGGGTATTCCAGAATGCTATCAGCCCTTCATGGCAGATTTACAAGGTTAACACAGGTTATTTAAGAGACAAAACAACATGCGCATAGATGCCGATGCACACAAATGTTTATGGCATAGACATTTAGGTTAGACTTGCACAATGAACGGCACTTTCCATTGTGTTACATCTGTAAGTCTGTTTTGACTGAACATCAAGGCCGACCTTCTGTTATATACGCGGTGTTACACACTGTAATCTGTACTACGGTATTTACCCCAGACACAACCACTACCAAACATAGGTTTTACAGTTCTGCGGTGCTTATTTGCCGACCCTTTCAAGCTTTGAGCAGTCTCTCCAGAATGGCTAGTGATGTAATCAGCATTAGAGTCGGGATGTATATAGACAGGCACTTTTAGGGAGGAATACAGACACATTGTTTTCTTACACTCTATGATTTTGTCGGTAGGGCAAGTAAGTCAGGACTAACATGGACATGCTAAAGTATCGAAAAATATTCCGAGACATTAATAAAGCATACCTCCTTTGAATTTATTACAGTTTACTGACAGAGTTTTAAAGGTACCACAAGGATCTCCTTTAATTGGTACATTAAGTCCTAATCAAATAATTATATTGTATCACTTGTTGTTATCGGTTTATTTTCTCTGTCTTTCAAGTGACTGGCCAAAACGTAAGCTCGTGTGTTGATGACGTCATACACAAATGTCTTTTTTTCACAAAATTATCTTTTTGGTAGTAGCTAAATTGACTGAAACCAAAGTGCACTCTTTGCACAAACCGATTCCGATTTATTCTGAGTGCGCCGAGTGCGATGTGTCGGTCTGTGGAAACCAATTATCTAGTCCCATCATTAAATACACAGTCCCAGCGTCAATGGATATGTTCTGTAATTTTCATAATATTCGTATTCAAAAATATCATAAATGGTGCAATTTTTGTTTATTGGTTGAAACATATTTATTATGAGAGAAAAGCTGTTTCTCTTTTCGCCCCAGATTATTCATTTACCAGGACATTAAAAGGTTAATCACCTTACAGTCAGGTATTCCCCAATGTTAGGATTAAGAACCCTCAGTCCAGACACTAGTATAACATATATAGTCTGACATCCAGATAGACAATATCAATCAATGCCGTGATGGCTACAAACGGGTGTCTTATGTTCCAGTCATCCTGATTAGTGATTACTGTGGTATAACACATAACCTACCGTTCGGCATTAACTACCACGACAAGAAAAGGACAACCCATGCTTACCACACAAAACACAACAACAAAGATCCAATTATGCCGGTGGATTCAGCACACAGACAAATTGCACCAACATTTTCAGATTACGAGTATTTTGCAATTTGGCCCGGATTTCGGCCGATATTCACGTTTTCTCATTACGTCTTAAGGCTGTATCCGTCTATTCCTCCGTCTGTCTACTTACGGTTCCGAGAGATAGTATACATGTGCCAGGGCATACGACACCCGTAGTAACGGCTGTCGACAATTGGTTTGTTCTAGGGATTTATTTTTTTTTGAGCTGGACGTTTCCATTAAAAATGATCACAGGAGCGTAGACACAAATACATTGTAGGCACCGGTATTAACTTTCTTTAACTCGATTACATTATTACGTGGACAGTTTTCAACCGGCAATGTTACTAATTTAAACCTAATTGTAGACAGGCTATCAGAACAAGGTAATCATCTGATGTTAGTTTACACTTGACAAATATGTCTATGAGGTATTCATGTACGTATACAGTCACGTGCCCTCAATACTAAGGGCTTTTAGGTAGATATCCCAGTCATCCGCCCTCAGTTCAGAAGGCTGTTAGGTAGATGCCCAAGTCACCTGCTTTCAGTACAGAGGGCTGTTAGGTAGATATCCAAGTCACCTGCCCTCAGTACAGAGGGCTGTTACGTAGATGTCCCAGTCACCTGCCCTCAGTACAGAGGGTTGTAAGGTAGATATCCCAGGCACCCGCCCTCAGTACAGAGGGTTGTAAGGTAGATGTCCCAGTCACCCGCCCTCAGTACAGAGGGTTGTAAGGTAGATGTCCCAGTCACCCGCCCTCAGTACAGAGTGCTGTTACGTATATGTCCAAGTCACCTGCCCTCAGTACAGAGGGTTGTTACGTAGATGTCCCAGTCACCTGCCCTCAGTACAGAGGGTTGTTAGGTAGATATCCAAGTCACCCGTCCTCAGTACAGAGGGATGTTAGGTAGATGTCCCAGTCACCTGTCCTCAGTACAGAGGGTTGTTAGGTAGATATCACAGTCACCTGTCCTCAGTACAGAGGGCAGTTAGGTTGATATCCAAGCCACCTGTCCTTTGTACAGAGGGCTGTCAGGCAGATGTCCTCGTCACCTGGCCTCAGTACATAGGGCTGTCAGGTAGATATCCGAGTCACTCGCCCTCACTACAGAGGGTTTTAAGGTAGATATCCAAGTCACCTGCCCTCAGTACAGAGGGTTTTAAGATAGATGTTCCGGCCATCTGTCCACTAGACTGCTTTAAGTTTTATTAAGCAACAAGCTTTAATGCCAAATTTTGTACAGCATGATTGTTTTAATCCTCTTGTGATGTGTTGTGTGTGCTGTACATTATTACATTGTTACTATACCATTTGCGCTTGTATATATTTTTTCGAAATGCAAGCTTCTGGAAGCTTTTGTTAACTGTAACATACACAACGTATATTCGACATCAAAGACACATTCTCGTATCATGTGCCTATCACCAGAGACACATTCTCGTATCCTGTGCCTATCACCAGAGACACATTCTCGTATCCTGTGCCTATCACCAGAGACACATTCTCGTATCCTGTGCCTATCACCAGATATTAGGAATCCAGTAGATTATATTTCTGTTCCGCATGCAGGATTTCGACTATACCATATTTACATTGCAAAGGTTATGTCTTTACCAGGGATAATACATAGTCCCCAAATAGTGTAGTTATCACATCCGTCAATACATACTCGTGCAATTTAACGGCAGTATTTGCATATCAAACAGGTTCATTTCCATACCAATATAGGTCACCCTGTCTGTAAACGGCGGGGTAATTCAAAGCTTAATTTGTTAGTTCGTTGATACAATAACGTATGTATCTGTTTATATTCTATGGCAGAATGTAGTTTTCTTTTTTTAAGTAGAACATATAAAACACGGGCCTATCGACATTGTTGGAATTTCTGAAAGGATGGTCTTAATACAGGCTCCTGTATCCGTATCTTATTGTGTTATTTACAATGTAACACAGTTATACAATTATCTCTGTTTTACGTAATAACAACCAAGGTCACGTGGTTTGTCCATGGACGAATGGGTTTCTGAAGGATATTTAATTGACTTTAAATAAAACAATTATCGAGGAGAGAATACGATTAACTTCATAATTTATCTCATTTGCAATAGTTTCCATGTTCAGCAATGGATTATAAGAATGCATCTGTGACATACTGTACAAAACAGCGATTCCATGTCCCAATGTATCTCTGACGAACTGTACAAAGCAACCAATGTACAATATAAAAGATAGGTGGTAATATTGACACATCGACATGGACCAGACGTCACGATTGATTGTGCAGTGATATAGACGATGACGGCAATGATCAATGACGTACTACACCAATTGCCACATTTACACGAATTGGGTCTCACAATTAATTACGTAACCATACCAGGCGTTCAATTAGGCGGAATAAAGAATGTCAACAGAATTAATTACTACAACCCGTAGGAGGGTGCTTATGGACACAGACACATCGACCATACCACTTAGCCATGGTGCGCTCGTTAAATGATGCTCTTTTCCTGCCCAACACATCGATCGAGGTGTAGACTAAACTGTACGTATATCTGAGTGAGCCGCAGCCAGCGTATCTCACAACTAGTTATATAATACCGTACATGGAAATGTCAGCACGGGAACTTCAGTCTGTAGTATCTTACATTTTGAGATACCATTACAATCAACTGTTGTGCACGGAAGAAAAACAAACGGCCACACAGAATCAATGTAACAACTGATAAGGATATACTGCGGTATGGTACATATCGTATCAATCATCAAACAATACGAGACATGAACACGTGGTGTGTTGTGTCACCTCTGTTACAAGTGTGAAATGTTACCTCTGTTACCTCTGTGAAATGTAACCTCTGTTACTAATGTAAAATGTTACATCTGTTACCTGTGTGAAATGTTACCTCTGTACTTGTGTGAAATGTAACCTCTGTTACTAGTGTGAAATGTTACCTCTGTTACCTGTGTGAAATGTTACCTTGTTACCTCTGTGAAATGTAACCTCTGTTACTAGTATGAAATGTTACATCTGTTACTAGTATAAAATGTTACCTCTGTTACCTGTGTGAAATGTTACCTCTGTTACTAGTGTGAAATGTTACATCTGTTACTTGTGTAAAATGTTACATCTGTTACTAGTGGGAAATGTTACCTCTGTTACTAGTGTGAAATGTAACATATGTTACTAGTATAAAATGTTACCTCTGTTACTAGTATAAAATGTTGCCTCTGTTACTAGTGTGAAATGTTACCTCTGTTACTAGTATAAAATGTTACCTCTGTTACTAGTGTAAAATGTTACCTCTGTTACCTGTGTAAAATGTTACATCTGTTACTAGTATAAAATGTTACCTCTGTTACTAGTGTGAAATGTTACCTCTGTACTAGTATGAAATGTTACATCTGTTACCTGTGTGAAATGTTACCTCTGTTACTAATGTAAAATGCTACCTCTGTTACTAGTGTAAAATGTTACCGCTATTACAAGATATACATGGGTTATGTGTTGGCTCGGTTATAGATACGTGTGAAATGTTACTTCTGTTACTTTTGTGAAATGTTACCTCTATTATTAGATATCTATGGGCTATGTGTTGTTTTGGTTATCGATACGTGTGAAATGTTACATCTGTTACTAGTGTGAAATGTTACCTCTGTAACTAGTATAAAATGTTACATCTGTTACTAGTGTGAAATGTTACCTCTGTTACTAGTATAAAATGTTACATCTGTTACTAGTGTGAAATGTTACCTCTGTACTTGTGTGAAATGTTACATCTGTTGCTAGTGTGAAATGTTACATATGTTACTAGTATAAAATGTTACCTCTGTTACTAGTGTGAAATGTTACCTCTGTACTTGTGTGAAATGTTACATCTGTTACTAGTGTGAAATGTTACCTCTGTTACTAGTATAATATGTTACCTCTGTTACTTGTGTAAAATGTTACCTCTGTACTTGTGTGAAATGTTACCTCTGTTACTAGTGTGAAATGTTACCTCTGTTACTAGTGTGAAATGTTACCTCTGTTACTAGTATGAAATGTTACCTCTGTTACTAGTATAAAATGTTACCTCTGTTACCTGTGTGAAATGTTACCTCTGTTACTAGTATAAAATGTTACCTCTGTTACTAGTGTGAAATGTTACCTCTGTTACTAGTATGAAATGTTACCTCTGTTACTAGTGTGAAATGTTACCTCTGTTACCTGTGTGAAATGTTACCTCTGTTACTAATGTAAAATGTTACCTGTGTTACTAGTGTGAAATGTTACATCTCTACTTGTGTGAAATGTTACCTCTGTTACTAGTGTGAAATGTTACCTCTATTATTAGTGTGAAATGTTACCTCTATTATTAGTGTGAAATGTTGCCTCTGTTACTAGTGTGAAATGTAACCTCTGTTACTAGCATGAAATGTTACCTCTGTTACTAATGTAAAATGTTACCTGTGTTACTAGTGTGAAATGTTACATCTCTACTTGTGTGAAATGTTACCTCTGTTACTAGTGTGAAATGTTACCTCTATTATTAGTGTGAAATGTTACCTCTATTATTAGTGTGAAATGTTGCCTCTGTTACTAGTGTGAAATGTAACCTCTGTTACTAGCAT
This sequence comes from Pecten maximus, assembly GCF_902652985.1. Taxonomy (NCBI): domain Eukaryota; kingdom Metazoa; phylum Mollusca; class Bivalvia; order Pectinida; family Pectinidae; genus Pecten; species Pecten maximus. The sequence continues at coordinate 19,993,925 of NC_047015.1, forward strand.
GAAATGTTACCTCTGTTACTAGTGTGAAATGTTACATCTGTACTTGTGTGAAATGTTACCTCTGTTACTAGTGTGAAATGTTACATCTGTTACTAGTATAAAATGTTACCTCTGTTACTAGTGTGAAATGTTACATCTGTTACTAGTGTGAAATGTTACATCTGTTACTTGTGTGAAATGTTACCTCTGTACTGGTGTGAAATGTTACCTCTGTTACTAGTGTAAAATGTTACCTCTGTTACTAGTGTGAAATGTTACATATGTTACTAGTGTGAAATGTTACCTCTGTACTAGTGTGAAATGTTACCACTGTACTAGTATGAAATGTTACCACTGTACTAGTATGAAATGTTACCTCTGTTACTAGTGTGAAATGTTGCCTCTGTTTCTTGACATATTTAGGCCTATATGTCATACAGTAAGTGAGTGTTGTTTTATGTTGAGAAGCCACATAGAGAGTTTTAAACAATTTACCTAGTCAGTAAAAAGTCGTAATATATTCTAAAAAAAATCATTCGAAATTATCTTTATGTCTCTGTTTGATATATCTTTTTTTCTAAGATATCTGTATCTTGATTACAAATGTGTTTGTAGGTACAAATAAGTATAAACCGGTTTACATAACGGGCACAAATGCAAACGAAGTACGTTAACCATTTAAAGGTAGGCTTTCTTCTTTCATTAATAACAAATATGTTTGGATTTTTGACATCTTTAAACCTATAAGGGGATGAGTTTGGAACTATCTTTGTTTATTGCGTGTAGATTTAGCAATAACTCCCATTTTTGCTTTGAACAACGTTTACACGGCATGTGGTATATTAACAAGATAATGGGTATAAATCGTAAGTTTCAATCGAATAGCTGTCACTCGTACACCCAGGGGACTCACAAATATGGCGATGTGTTTTGAAACAGCAGGATCAAGGACAATGCCGCCTCACTTTGAGGTGACGTATAAGAACAAATGTAATTTAGAACGGTAGGAGGCAGACAAGTCCGAGAGAAACGTCACGTGAAGTACCTCTAAGGAGCCATTGCTGAGACACCGGGTCATAAAAAGCACAGTAGACGGCAAATGTTACACCTTTAACCAGAAAGAAGACAATAGAGACACACTCGTGCTTCCAATGCTTAGTGGTGCAAATATACCGACAAATCTGACATCACCACTGATGGCTCTACGGCAATGGCTCTTGAGTGTCTCTTAACAGCGCGTTCACTGTTATATTAAAATAAAATGGGTGGAGCTTGATCTGATTCGGTGAAGTTAGGGATATGGTTTATCATCGTCAAACCTTTTAACTGGGGAAACTCATACAATGAAACTAATCTATTAAACCCACAAAACCTACAGGCGATGATGCAAACAACAATTTCATTTCAATTACGTATTTGTTTTAAAGTACCATCATTTTCCCGAACGATTCCGGCATAGTTAACCGTAAGACGGTTTATAAATATAAATCAATTTATATATAAGGTATATATATATTATATATATTTATGCCCCTCCACATATATCAAGAATAACTCCGACAAGTATATGAAATTGAAATGGCCACCCACCAGGGTGACATTTAAATTTATTACTGAGAAAGCCACCTAGTGGCTTCTAACATGAAATAATTTTTTCATGATTGCAAAGTAGTTGCACCCATACAATAATGGCAATTACAATCAATATCAAAATGTAGATAAAAACATACAAGAACCTATGCTAGCCTTAGTGGGGTTGACATAAAAACCGCCCCAAAGACCTTCATGGTATACCATATCATGAATGTCTTCCCCACAACAGTATATATATGAAGTGTACCGATACATCTACTTATGTCCATATTGAAACCAACTTCCATTTAATTTGTAGAAATTAGATTGGGTTACTTGTATAAATCTTCTGTTTAATTACCATCACGTGATAAATGCGCTGTAGCTGGGCGGTCGAATTGTATGTTGGCCGGGGATAATTCAAACCAATATCGGTTTTCCGAACAGACTAAAAGTCATTTTGTCATTATAAAACGCCCATACTAGGAACAAACCAGACAGAATACCAGCTTAACAAAGAACCAGTAAATACTTCAGTACTGTCTTTGATCATAGAAGCTCCAGAATTAAATATTTTAACATTTCGATCAATGAATTAAGTACTGTAGAGAAAACCTTGAAGCAAATGTAAGTGTGATGAACAAAAAACAATAGTGCCTTTTTTTAGGGGAGTATTGTCTGATAGTGCTATCCCGGGATTCAATAGTGCCATACGGCAAGGGTACCATGTCATGTTGGGACAACACTATCAGACCATATTGCCCTCAAAAGAAGGCATTACTGTAGAAATATAGTATGTATATTTATACCTAATATAAAGTTCTTTGGTTTATCATAAAAGATACATCATCTTGTATAAATTTTAGTCATAAGATATCGGAATCAAATGACTTCTAATGACTAAGAGTTTCTTGCATAACCAGTAAATTATTATGATAACGCATTTATATACATTCCTAACGTGGAGCATAATCTGTATAGGTTTGATCAGCATGGGGTTGACGATGATGAAGAACTTGATAGTCAGCGCATATTAGTGTATTTGCATGAATGTCTACTGATGCTACAGATTTATCATGATTAAACAATAGATATTACAGTTGAATACGCAATTCGTGTTTCCAAAATTAAGCGCAAATACATATACATGGGTGTAGGCAATGTGTATATCAAAGATGAATGATTTGAGTGGGATCGAAGGATAAACCAAAATAACTGCAACATTTTCAAGTTATAATATTGAAAACTGAACAACAAGTCCGCCTAGTGCCCAATCACCCATTCGGAACGACTGAGATTATTCCAAATAAAGCGAGTCAATAATCATTCGGAACGATTGAAAGTGTTCCAAATAAAGCGAGTCAATAATAATTCGGACCGATTGAACGTGTTCCAAATGAAGCGAGTCAATAATCATTCGGAACGATTGAAAGTGTTCCAAATAAAGCGAGTCAATAATCATTCGGAACGATTGAACGTGTTCCAAATAAAGCGAGTCAATAATAATTCGGAACGATTGAAAGTGTTCCAAATAAAGCGAGTCAATAGTCATTCTTGCGTTAACGAAATACTTGCTCAGCACGCATTGATATTAGGGGAAATGACAGTCATTTACCTGAATACAAATATAGTTTAAGACTTGGAAATTGTTGCACCAGTAAAATTATTCTTATCCAAGGGTTAACATTTAACATATAGTAGAAGTTTACGTCGATTGCAAACGCGAATATACTGTACTTTTTTGAAACGTTCATGTTTAATACTTTAATTTAATCTAATTATATATCAAATTGAAAAAAAATCAGCCTTGCGGCTGACGTTCCAGTACATTATTGAAAGCAGTAACGTAAATGGACGGATCTGATAGGCAAACACATTTATTATGTTTGCGCTAAAGATTGCCGGTTCAGTCGTACTTCCCTTCTGTCTGTTACAGTTTGGGTAAGATTGGTTCTACGCTATAGATAGCAGTCCTAGCTTGTCGTTGGTCTTTCCTAAATGAAACGACATTATCTTTTTTGGCAAACTGGAGCCTTAAGTCTTATTTTATAGCCTCAGTATGCAAAATCGTACGGTATCGACATAGGATGGTGTTTAGCCATTACGCCACAGCATCAGCAGCCCTGATTGTTTATAGATCCCAACATGTTACCCAATTCGGTCACTGTACAACCACATTCTCGTAAATAGCTGTAAATCGCCATCTTTTAATCAAATGGTTGACAAGGTTTCTAGACAGCTTTATAAGGGATAGCACCCACTGCGTTCAATCAATTAGCATGTTGTACCTTCAAAATCATCTCTATTTAGACAAGAACTAGACAAATGATACAAAGTAGAGAGGCACTTGGTAGCGTTTGAACTGATTTCCGTAACTGTATTGAGTTTATATATGATTTCCTGTAGTAACACTGTTGCTTTAAGCAGAGCAGTGTGTTCTGGCCGTTCGCTGCTGTGCCAAGTCGTCTTAATGGACCGTTTTGCCATGTAGCCGTATCTACAGATTAGGAAAGAGACAGAAAACTTGTTTTTCGAGATATAGCGTGACAGGTAGAAAGAAGCATTGCAAACGAACTTGAATCAGGGGCACTGAATTTGGTATTAACAAAATATCCGCCAATTTCAAAGGTGTAGACCTGCTTTACCATTAAGTATTCCAAAGTTTGCCTGCTATCTGAAGATATGTGTTTCTAATAAATAAATGTAAGGATGGAGATTCTATCAGTCAAAGCGACAATCCGTTGTTTAACAAATAGAAGTCAATTCAATTGCTACTCCTTTTGATCACCTTGGTAATATATGGTATAGATCATTCCTGGACGGATCATATCACTAAGGAGATATACACAGCAGCGCATATATGGATATATGACTTTCATCTTATGTCCGATCGATTTCATTAAAATGGCTGCCGACTGGATCTAACACGTGGGTCTTGCCCCTTTAGATAGTTGGCAGGCGGTCGGTTATCGACCTGGTATGGGGTCCCCTCCCATGAAATCAGTAATACTCCAGTCTATGTAATATATCCACACTAACCAGCTTAGTAAAACAAATGCCGGTCTAAACTCCCAGTTGCCAGGATACTCGTACAATTGACCAAGTTTAAACAATTTACCTATTGTGTACTACATCAGTTGGTGAATTGTCGACGGAATCCATTCCTTTGTTTAAACAGACACAAACATTAAACGATTAAAGTGAGGAGAAATTAATTCCAACCAACTATGTAAAAAATCATGTTAAAACAAATCAATCTAATTAAAATTAGACTTGTAATCTCCATTCCTCTACGATACTCTACCATACACTGTAATTAGACTTGTAATCCCCATCCCTCTACGATACACTACCACACACTGTAATTAGACTTGTAATCCCCATTCCTCTACGATACTCTACCACACACTGTAATTAGACTTGTAATCCCCATTCCTCTACGATACTCTACCATACACTGTAATTAGACTTGTAATCCCCATCCCTCTACGATACTCTACCACACACTGTAATTAGACTTGTAATCTCCATTCCTCTACGATACTCTACCACACACTGTAATTAGACTTGTAATCCCCATTCCTCTACGATACTCTACCATACACTGTAATTAGACTTGTAATCTCCATCCCTCTACGATACTCTACCATACACTGTAATTAGACTTGTAATCTCCATCCCTCTACGATACACTACCATACACTGTAATTAGACTTGTAATCTCCATCCCTCTACGATACTCTACCATACACTGTAATTAGACTTGTAATCTCCATCCCTCTACGATACACTACCATACACTGTAATTAGACTTGTAATCCCCATTCCTCTACGATACACTACCATACACTGTAATTAGACTTGTAATCTCCATTCCTCTACGATACTCTACCACACACTGCAATACAAACTTGTCTAAGTCTAACGTTAATTATATTGTAAAAAATGTATACATGTATTTTTGCAAAGAAAATTCGAAGGATATTGATAGTGAGACAAGGCTTTCTTTAGATGGAGTATACGGCATGATGTAACCTAGGGCGAAATTGGTCGGGATACCCCCGAGTCATTTAGGTAGGTACATGTTAAACATGCATTATTCTGTACATATCTTTATGTGTTCGAATTTATGAATACTTGACACTATAAATATGTATAGCTGAAAAGACAAGAAAACCCGTTTCACAAAAACTAAAACGAACACCGACATGATAAAGAAGCCATATTTCAAACTCAAAATCGATTCAACGTGGACAAAATATAGTCTTATGGAAACCCAGGTGATCCGGAAGAGTAAGCGATTTTGTGATTAATACAAGTGAATATATTACCCTGATTCGCAATAGCTGTGAAATAAGTAAATAAATAAAGTGTACATATGGAAAAAGCTGGAGTTTCCTTTCAAGTTCTACAGGGTATACCGATCAATATGGTCAATTAAGTTTTTGTTATTCAAAAAATCACATCGTCAATATACCTATGGTAAAACTAAAGGACTTCGTATGAAAACATAAATTAGTCGGCCAACAGAGTATGTTCCCACGGGCATGCCATTCGTCTATTAGAAGAACCGGTCACCAAACTCAACAAAACTGAAAACTGTTGTCTGCAATCATTCTCACGATTTCATCTTCGGTATAGTTTCTACGAGCCCTAGTCGTATGTTTTAAAGAATGTTCCAGCAAAATGCAATCGATTCACTCTATACATATAAGAAGGCGGCCGAGAGAGACGTTGGTCACACCATAAGTAAAAAGTATACATCAGTTGATGTAAAACGTGAAATATTGTATAGGTCCCTGTGTGACTCCATCAATCGTGTCGAATACTCTTCTACTGTAAAGAAGGGGGATCCTCTTTCTTTACTCATAGGAAAGTTCATTAGAATAGACGAAAGGGTAGCGATAGAACTAGTATTACTGTTTGTAAACATAATCATTCCGAAAGTTGAGATTTTTGTGATACTTTGGCTTTCCTTTTTGAGGCGCTGTTGTTACCTTCACTTCGGTAATGGCCGTATGCTACCCCGTGTGTTGTTCGACATGGTGCTATATCTGGCTACAGAAAATGACCATCAATATCTCTCTTTTATGGAACGACGGTTTGTATTTATCCTAAAGTGAAGTACTGTTTTTGTTTCCCCGAAATGACCATATTTTAGTTGTCACTTAGCACAAGTTACAGAGTATCCGATTGACCAATTTACACTATACAGGCTGAACGTTTCGGGGATCCTGTCGGTTAACATAAATGCGTTGGAAGTGTTGAAGCATGGACCAGAATTGTGTACCATAACGTGGAATGCCTATCAACAATACATGTTACATACAGTAACTTACACCTCGACATCATCTTGTGCTATTATTACAACGCATTTTAATGAAATTTTTTGTTTTTTGAGACTTCAGATCAACCAACAGGTATTAGGTACATCACTTAACACAAATGAATCAATAGGTACAACCTAATGCAGATCTGTCCGTAGGTAATCTGTCCGTAGGTACAACCCAACACGAATCCGTCCATAGGTACAACCCGGCACGAATCTGTCCATAGGTACAACCCGACACGAATCTGTCCATAGGTACAACCCGACACGAATCCGTCCATAGGTACAACCCGACACGAATCTGTCCGTAGGTACAACCCGACACGAATCTGTCCATATGTACAACCGGACACGAATCTGTCCGTAGGTACAACCCGACACGAATATGTCCGTAGGTACAACCCGACACGAATCTGTCCATAGGTACAACCCGACACGAATCTGTCCGTAGGTATAACCCGACACGAATCTGTCTATAGGTACAACACGACACGAATCTGTCCATAGGTACAACCCGACACGAATCTGTCCGTAGGTACAACCCGACACGAATCCGTCTATAGGTACAACACGACACGAATCTGTCCATAGGTACAACCCGACACGAATCTGTCCGTAGGTACAACCCGACACGAATCCGTCTATAGGTACAACCCGACACGAATCTGTCCGTAGGTACAACCCGACACGAATCTGTCCGTAGGTACAACCCGACACGAATCTGTCCATAGGTACAACCCGACACGAATCTGTCCATAGGTACAACCCGACACGAATCTGTCCGTAGGTACAACCCGACACGAATCTGTCCGTAGGCACAACCCGACACGAATCTGTCCATAGGTACAACCCGACACGCATCCGTCCATATGTACAACCCGACACGAATCTGTCCGTAGGTACAACCCGACACGAATCTGTCCGTAGGTACAACCCGACACGAATCTGTCCGTAGGTACAACCCGACACGAATCCGTCCATAGGTACAACCCGACACGAATCCGTCTATAGGTCATCTGTCCATATGTACAACCCGACACGAATCTGTCCATAGGTACAACCCGACACGAATCCGTCCATATGTACAACCCGACACGAATCTGTCCATAGGTACAACCCGACACGAATCTGTCCATAGGTACAACCCGACACGAATCTGTCCATATGTACAACCCGACACGAATCTGTCCATAGGTACAACCCAACACGAATCCGTCCATATGTACAACCCGACACGAATCTGTCCGTAGGTACAACCCGACACGAATCTGTCCATAGGTACAACCTGACACGAATCCGTGCATAGGTACAACCCAACACGAATCTGTCCATAGGTACAACCCGACACGAATCTGTCCGTAGGTACAACCCGACACGAATCTGTCCATAGGTACAACCCGACACGAATCTGTCCATAGGTACAACCCGACACGAATCCGTCCATAGGTACAACCCGACACGAATCTGTCCATAGGTACAACCCGACACGAATCTGTCCGTAGGTACAACCCGACACGAATCTGTCCGTAGGTACAACCCGACACGAATCTGTCCGTAGGTACAACTCGACACGAATCTGTCCAAAGGTACAACCCAACACGAATCTGTCCATATGTACAACCCGACACGAATCTGTCCATAGGTACAACCCGACACGAATCTGTCCGTAGGTACAACCCGACACAAATCCGTCCATAGGTACAACCCAACACGAATCTGCCCATAGGTACAACCCGACACGAATCTGTCCATAGGTACAACCCGACACGAATCTGTCCGTAGGTACAACCCGACACGAATCTGTCCGTAGGTACAACCCGACACGAATCTGTCCATAGGTACAACCCGACACGAATCCGTCCGTAGGTACAACCCGACACGAATCTGTCCATAGGTACAACCCGACACGAATCTGTCTATAGGTACAACCTGACACGAATCTGTCCGTAGGTAATCTGTCCGTAGGTACAACCCGACACGAATCTGTCCGTAGGTACAACCCGACACGAATCTGTCTATAGGTAATCTGTCCGTAGGTACAACCCGACACGAATCTGTCCATATGTACAACCCGACACGAATCTGTCCGTAGGTACAACCCGACACGAATCTGTCCGTAGGTACAACCCGACACGAATCTGTCCGTAGGTACAACCCAACACGAATCCTTACAGACTACAGATTACCCAGTAACTACTTGGCATAAACCCTACACATTTTGCTATCTGATTTTAGATGAGCATTAGGCACTTCACATGAACCAAACAATGTTTTAATACAGAAAGTGAAGCACATTATTTTCTATCTAAATGCAATATACACCATTACCATATTGAATATTTTGAAAACAGACGTATTGGGAACGTTATCATCAGATATATTTTGTAGGCTTTAAAAGTATGCTGGCGTTTTTACCAAGGCCAAGTTGGCATACTATGGGTGCATGTGATTGGCATTTTATTTAAGTTTAAAATGGTAGGTAGAATTAAAGTTAATGTAGTCAGAATGTTCAGTGCGATTTAAGACAGAGGTATATGTTTAAGTAGTCAGATATGTGCCTGTATCTGTATAAAACAGAAACCGTTATACGTATATAAATACATATTCTGCTCTGATCGGAACCATTCAATGTTTGGTTAGCTTTCGATCATGGCGTTTAAACCATGTAATCGACATGTATTGGCCAGACGCTGAAATACATACCAGCGTTTGGCTACCGCATCACTAATTTTACATATGAAAACAAAGCAATATTTTTCTATCGATCAGCATAAAGGACACAATTTCGTTGACTTTAGAGAATATGCTGGATGATAAATCTTAAAAAGAATGGAGACTGTTATGTTTTATCAGGAATCGGTAGACAATGGGCCTGGTACGCAGCTTGGAGCACGCCGCATATATATATGGCAATTTGGTTTAATGGTTACATCTACCACGGTAATCTTAATACCATAAACAAAATTGACATCGCTGAGAAATCCTGATTTTATCAAGTACGTGTCTACAAACCCATCATGGCTTGTGTCGATTCGTTTGTGGTATATTGCAGTTTAATTGGATATACCATTATCTCCTTAGAAAGCGACTATATTACGGCTTTATAACCCTCGAAACATAGAAATCTATACACAGAAAAAATCCAGTAATTAAAAAAGGCTCATGAAAATAAGGAGCAATTAAATATTGATCATATATTGCATGGCTGTAAATTACATATTATCAAACGCATAGTATAGGAAGTGCCTGAAATAGTGCGATATCCTATTTATATACTTTGTGATATAATCTATACTGGGAGAATTTTAATCTGAAGAAAACGATTTAGTGAATTAATTCATTGATACGGCTTTTTAATTGTATCAAACTTATATTATCATTGGAATATAACGTACATTATGTATACGGTTAGATAAGGCAATACAGAATTATTAAAGCGGTACAAATGCTCCAAATCAGAATCAAGTGAGAAATATAGATGGAAATCACTGAACCACTACAATATCTCTAGACGGACAGGTACACATTACCTGTATCACAGACCATTGTGACATCTGTCATGTCTCCTGGTCAATCCTGGAATAGGTCAGGGACGACCCGGGTATTCCATCAAACACGGAAACATCATAGCGGGAAGTCGGACCATGATGTCAGACTGACGCTGTCTCCAATAGGAAACACCGGCTTAGTATGGTAAGGTCAACGGTACATAACTGTCCACATAATCACTTTGTGTAGGGTAGTATCGACAGTAAACATAATCACTTTGTGTAGGGTAATATCGTCAGTAAACATAATCACTTTGTGTAGGGTAATATCGACAGTAAACATAATCACTTTGTGTAGGGTAATATCGACAGTAAACATAATCACTTTGTGTAGGGTAATATCGACAGTAAACATAATCACTTTGTGTAGGGTAATAACGACAGTAAACATAATCACTTTGTGTAGGGTAGTATCGTCAGTAAACATAATCACTTTGTGTAGGGTAATATCGACAGTAAACATAATCACTTTGTGTAGGGTAATATCGTCAGTAAACATAATCACTTTGTGTAGGGTAGTAACGACAGTAAATATTAACTGTAACATAATCACTTTGTGTAGGGTAATATCGACAGTAAACATAATCACTTTGTGTAGGGTAATATCGTCAGTAAATATTAACTGTAACATAATCACTTTGTGTAGGGTAGTATCGACAGTAAATATAATCACTTTGTGTAGGGTAATATCGATAGTAAACATAATCACTTTGTGTAGGGTAGTATCGACAGTAAACATAATCACTTTGTGTAGGGTAGTAACGACAGTAAATATTAACTGTAACATAATCACTTTGTGTAGGGTAATAAAGACAGTAAACATAATCACTTTGTGTAGGGTAATATCGTCAGTAAATATAATCACTTTGTGTAGGGTAATATCGACAGTAAACATAATCACTTTGTGTAGGGTAATATCGACAGTAAACATAATCACTTTGTGTAGGGTAATAACGACAGTAAATATTAACTGTAACATAATCACTTTGTGTAGGGTAATAACGACAGTAAATATTAACTGTAACATTATCACTTTGTGTAGGGTAATAACGACAGTAAATATTAACTGTAACATTATCACTTTGTGTAGGGTAATAACGACAGTAAATATTAACTGTAACATAATCACTTTGTGTAGGGTAATATCGACAGTAAATATTAACTGTAACATAATCACTTTGTGTAGGGTAATATCGACAGTAAACATAATCACTTTGTGTAGGGTAGTATCGATAGTAAACATAATCACTTTGTGTAGGGTAATATCGACAGTAAACATAATCACTTTGTGTAGGGTAATAACGACAGTAAATATTAACTGTAACATAATCACTTTGTGTAGGGTAATATCGACAGTAAATATTAACTGTAACATAATCACTTTGTGTAGGGTAGTATCGACAGTAAACATAATCACTTTGTGTAGGATAGTATCGATAGTAAACATAATCACTTTGTGTAGGGTAATATCGACAGTAAATATAATCACTTTGTTTAGGGTAGTATCGACAATAAATATAATCACTTTGTGTAGGGTAGTATCGTCAGTAAACATAATCACTTTGTGTAGGGTAATAACGACAGTAAATATTAACTGTAACATAATCACTTTGTGTAGGGTAACATCGACAGTAAATATTTACTGTACACATACTTATTTATAGTAATCACTCAGTGTTGGGTAATATCGGTACACATTTCTGCTTAGGACAGACAGCGGTCGTGATAATTAGGAGGGCTTGTTGAGAGAGATATTCATTGATACATAACATACAAAAATCCACTGATCTATCAATAGTGACTTATACAGAAAGGTTAGCCGAGATATGATGTATATAATCATTTGCTGTCGAGAAACTATGATATATAATAAAAAAGGAAATTTAGATTCGTGATTTGATTGTAGAAATGATACTGTAATGAACATACAATGTATCTGTATATAACTAAGAAACATTTCTACAAAAAGATGTAATTGATTATTACAACTGTTGTATATAATATGTGGAACTGTTTTCGCGTTTTGATTGGTTGACCGGAAGAACAGCGCAATAAGTAGCTCGCTATAGGTTTTGCAAATATTTGATTTTTATATTGATTTCTATAAATTTGTTCCTTTTAATGTAGTAGTCTTACTAATTACTTGTTATAATGTAAAATCAATTATTGTACCTCGCATTTTCACATATTTCTGAAATTGTCATTTTGGTTATTAGTTAGCGTCTTTCAATACAAATCATACCATTACGACCTAACTTTGGCCAATGATATGTGGGTAGAGAATAGACAGGTAAGTTTATAGTGTGAGTAGAGAATAGACAGGTAAGTTTATAGTGTGAGTAGAGAATAGACAGGTAAGTTTATAGTCGGAAGAGATCTTTTAGTTTGGTAGAAGCAGGTCATAAATTCATGGTTACTGTACATTCGGATTTTCCGCTCTCGCCAGTTATTTTTCAAAAGTTACAATCTTGTGTTTTTGTAACTTTAAAAAAAAATAGCTAACTCGAGTGAAATAAATACAAATGTACCATCAATCAAACAACAACCACTTAATGTGTTACCTCTTGTATATACAAAAAAAAAACTGCTAAAGGAACTTCCCTAGTCATGTGACTGAACACAACAAGCCTGTCCCCTATCTATCAGGCGAAAGTTACCCGTAAATTTCTTATGGAGCGTACCTGTGAAAACGTATTGTTTGCAAAGATTTTTCTATCCTTCTACAAACCATGACCGATACTAGAGGCCAAAAGCGTGACAATTGAGGGTTGGTAGTCAAAATAAGTCTGACCAAATGATGAAGCATACACTGGTGTGTAAACTCCTGCAATTAGGCAAGGAATTCTGCGCAGCTTGGGTATAGGATGATTTTAAAATGACAAAGAATTCATGGATCTGATACAGTGTACTGTTAACATGTTGTAGGGTAACGTAGAAAGTATCTGACTAACTCTCAAACAGCAAAGCTTATTACACGGCGGTCTCAAACACCAACTAGGTAAAGTATATGCCTTGTAATGGATATAAAACTTTATCATTATGACAGGAATGAGGTATTCTTATGATATAATGTATACCTTTACCGATGATGATGATGATGATGGTGGTGGTGGTGGTGGTGGTGGTTGGACAATGTAAGTGATGGAAGTTTTCTGAGATGGAATGCGAACAAAATCAGTTACTGCTGCAATCCATCCGATGTTTTATTCCGAGATCAGCGTTACTTCATCGGTCATGTTTTTATAACATTTCCATATAAATCATCATTTGATACAGTCTGCCTTGCTCTATGACGTAATCTATAATAACATGACAACCTAATCCCATGTACAGAAGACGTACATATATACGTGACTATAGCGGTAATATACACAGTATAGACACGGATCATACTGGTATCTACAGTATCACGGAAGTAACAATGTGCTGTCAAAAGGAATAGACAGGCCTGCCATTTGGAAAAGCACTGAAACACAACTAATGTAGGACATTTCTGCAAATCCTTGACGTGTTTGCAATGTTGCTTTCAGAGCCACAGGGCGAGGATATAATGAGATTTCCATGTTCTGTCACATTGTACTTTCAATATTTATAAACAAAGATTTGACCCAAGAAAGATATGTAGTGTTGTAATTTAGGTAAGCGACATAGGTTTAAATAGAGCCAAAACTAAGTAGTAAGATGCCGTACCGAACAATACATATTATTCGATGTTCAAATTCACCATATCCGAGTAAATTCTGGTGGGAAAACGTACTAAAAAGGGTTCGGAAGGAACATATCCAGATTTTTTGTTGTTGTTGTTGTTTTGTTTCTTTTTTAAGGGGAGGGGGGGGGGGGGGGGATTGAAATAGGAATCACGTGGAGATAAATACATTTTGATATTTATTTAAATATCAACCAAACCATGGCGTTCGCTGTTTAACCGTTAATACCCATAAAAAAAGTTCGTGATATTTCAATGAGATCACCCACTATCACCTACAAAACACTGCCCGCTTAAACGTGTGTAATTATACTTTGAATAGTGCATTGATATATATCTAGGCTTAATGGCAACAAACGGATAACCAGATCCCGAACAGTTCGTGATCCACATTCGACAGGAACTGGAGTTATGTTGATACCATCAGATACAGTGATACCATACCAGCTAGACGGCAGTAACTGCTGTCATCTGTCGATATTTCCCACGCAATATAAACTACTCAAGCGTACCCATATTTTGTATTTATGATAAAACCCAAACTCAGGGGAAATGCTAAAATTAAAAACAAAGGTCTTGTTACTTGACTATTTTACTCGTGTTTCTACAGAGTCAATATAGTTTACTACGTGAATTTTGATCGTAAGAAAGGCATCCAGATACCTCTTGTTACATTATTATCACAGGTATCTGACCCCACCATTAAGTGTAGTATGAGGCAGACTGTAGATTGTTATGTAACATTCTACATGACTACAACATGAAGGACACTATTTGACAGTCTTTCGAAAAGACCTAGTGACCCCAATGTGACAGCCTACCACAGACACCCCGGTAATACAGCATTTGACAGCCTACCACAGACACCCAGGTAATACAGCATTTGACAGCCTACCACAGACACCCAGGTAATACAGCATGTAACAGCCTACCACAGACACCCCAGTAATACAGCATGTAACAGCCTACCACAGACATCCCGGTAATACAGCGTGTTACAGCCTACCACAGACACCCCGGTAATACAGCATGTTACATTCTATCACAGACACCCCGGTAATACAGCATGTTACAGCCTACCACAGACACCCCGGTAATACAGCATGTTACATTCTATCACAGACACCCCGGTAATACAGCATGTTACATTCTATCACAGACACCCCGGTAATACAGCATGTTACAGCCTACCACAGACACCCCGGTAATACAGCATGTTACATTCTATCACAGACACCCCGGTAATACAGCATGTTACAGCCTACCACAGACACCCCGGTAATACAGCATGTTACATTCTATCACAGACACCCCGATAATACAGCATGTTACAGCCTACCATAGACACCCCGGTAATACAGCATGTTACAGCCTACCACAGACACCCCGGTAATACAGCGTGTTACAGCCTACCACAGACACCCCGGTAATACAGCATGTAACAGTCTACCACAGACATCCCGGTAATACAGCATGTGACAGCCTACCACAGACACCCCGGTAATACAGCATGTAACAGCCTACCACAGACACCCCAGTAATACAGCATGTTACAGCCTACCACAGACACCCCGGTAATACAGCATGTTACAGCCTACCACAGACACCCCGGTAATACAGCGTGTTACAGCCTACCACAGACACCCCGGTAATACAGCATGTTACAGCCTACCACAGACACCCCGGTAATACAGCGTGTTACAGCCTACCACAGACACCCCGGTAATACAGCATGTAACAGTCTACCACAGACATCCCGGTAATACAGCATGTAACAGCCTACCACAGACATCCCGGTAATACAGCATGTAACAGCCTACCACAGACATCCCGGTAATACAGCATGTAACAGCCTACCACAGACATCTCGGTAATACAGCATGTTACAGCCTACCACAGACACCCCGGTAATACAGCATGTTACAGCCTACCACAGACATCCCGGTAATACAGCGTGTTACAGCCTACCACAGACATCCCGGTAATACAGCATGTTACAGCCTACCACAGACACCCCGGTAATACAGCGTGTTACAGTCTACCACAGACACCCCGGTAATACAGCATGTAACAGCCTACCACAGACACCTCGGTAATACAGCATGTTACATTCTATCACAGACACCCCGGTAATACAGCGTGTTACAGCCTACCACAGACACTCCGGTAATACAGCATGTTACAGCCTACCACAGACACCCCGGTAATACAGCATGTTACAGCCTACCACAGACACCCCGGTAATACAGCATGTTACAGCCTACCACAGACATCCCGGTAATACAGCGTGTTACAGCCTACCACAGACATCCCGGTAATACAGCATGTTACAGCCTACCACAGACACCCCAGTAATACAGCATGTTACAGCCTACCACAGACACCCCGGTAATACAGCGTGTAACAGCCTACCACAGACACCTCGGTAATACAGCGTGTTACAGCCTACCACAGACACCCCGGTAATACAGCATGTTACAGCCTACCACAGACACCCCGGTAATACAGCATGTTACAGCCTACCACAGACATCCCGGTAATACATCATGTGACAGTCTACCACAGACACCCCGGTAATACAGCGTGTTACAGCCTACCACAGACATCCCGGTAATACAGCATGTAACAGTCTACCACAGACATCCCGGTAATACAGCATGTGACAGCCTACCACAGACACCCCGGTAATACAGCATGGGACAGTCTACCACAGACATCCCGGTAATACAGCATGTGACAGCCTACCACAGACACCCCGGTAATACAGCATGTGACAGCCTACCACAGACATCCCTGTTATACAGCATGTGAAAGTCTACTAAATGTATCTGGTTAACGATACGATAAAGATATGTAGGAACTAGTAATAATGAGTTCCTGGCAATAACGCGTGCTCGAAAATAGGTCGTAAAAAATAAGCTGTTTCATTAGTTACTCGATAATGAGAAATAATGTATCAGTTACTGATATCAGTGGGAACTATAACAAAACAAATTATAACTCAACACCACATACCTCAAGGACACCCTCGTTTTGGCAGGATGACATGCGTTCAAACGTTCATGATGCCTAGAAACCTTGACATGTATAATTGCAGGTACGGATAAATAGAATGCAGTTCGATATATTTTATGGGACTCTGCCAATCTCAGAGCTCAATCGGACAGGATAATTACCAGTCACAGAAATCTGTTATCTGTAGTTGCGTGTTGTTTGATGTAATTACTTACTACATTTATGTACATACATTTTAAATGCTTTGCGCAGTAAAACTTTTTTTTGGATATAGATATGTATATCGGCGCAGTCTTTCTTTTCATATGTGCTTAGTCTAATATGATATGTATTAACAATTGCTAGGAAGCCACACGGGCTCCATCGCCGGCATTCCGCAGTCTATAAGTCGTGCGTTTCATCTCTAGTTTGTTGTAAATGCAGTAAAACAAGTCTATATAGCCTGAGCATGTGGGCAAAGCTATAACGAGAATCGTCGCGGATAGTTTCACGGATAAAACGTTATACATTGTATTTACGATACTAAAACGTCATCACAAACGCATGCCAACTAGAAAAACGTGACTGACGAGTCGGGTAGACAAAGAAGCGCCTACACAAGAATCGGTATTTAGTAGGCCTGGTTTGTTCTCCCGTTGGTGTCATTTCGTTTTCTAATTAATACAAATGTTCCTATTTAACCGAGTATTTGGTAGGCTCGATTGTAAACTTCCTATCTTAGCACTGAACGATACTTATATTTACGTTTTTCTTATTCGCTTAAACAAAAGGTATAAATGAAATCCACGTTATGGCTTAAAATATCTGCCTTATTGACAGCTACGAAATTTGTGTTCTACGCATGAACATATAAAAAAAAATACAATAAGCATGCTAGTTTGTATAATTATTGATCATTGTAATCACTTGTATGTCAAGTGGGAGTTATTTTCGCTCTAATACGCGAGGAGATTAAAATCCTTCGCAATAATTAGTACGGAAATAACACGTTTTTATGGCGAGCCAGCTATCGGTTACTGATGTAGGAGTCTTCCAGATTCCATGACTGTAATAGCACATCATTCGCGAATCTAAAGTAATTCCAAAGTGAGTTACAGTATCAGTAGAATCGTGTTATTCAATTGCTTGGGGTTTACTGAACAAACTGATATTTTACGAAGCATGTTTGTTCCCGAATTGTCACCCGGAATAAATGCGCAGAGACGTATTCACTTTGCACTGTCGAGCTGCCATTTGCCAACAACCGCGTCAATTTGGCCATTGAAAGTGACCCTTGAAACGTTTGAAAGAAACGTGTGATACTGTCTTATTATACTATCGGAGTTAAGATTTTGTTATTTGAATGTGTACATTAATGTGTCAAAATTTCGATCATTCAAACTTTGAATAGCTGTGTTGCGCGTAAAATGATATATTCAAATGCATGGAATGATTTGGGTGTTTGATATGCTCCCAGAGACTGCAAATCTATCTAATTAGTTGATTTCATGGCTTTTCCATCCAAGTAATATATCTAACTCGCCTTGATGCGTCTTCTGTCTTGTCACCCCGTTGTGTGTCTACGTTTGCGTTTTGAAGGTCACGCTTTCTAAAGGACTCTTCGAATTTAAATCCACATCTGTCACAATGCACCCTCTTGACCATGAATTAACAGTCATAAAGAAAAATGAGGTGGCACTTCTGAGGAATTGGTTGACAAAGTCAAATAGATTTTAAATCGAGGGTTTCAATCACATTTCAAAGGTGAGGTGCCGGGTTTCATGAATGCAACAATAGTACTTTTAAATTCTTTTTTTTTTTTTTTGAATTTATTTTTCAAAATTTCATCTAAAATTATTTTATTAAATTTACGTTAATTAGTTTTATTCCGTACATTCAACACTTAACTAGCACAGCTTAAATGTATGTTGTATTGAATAAGTACTGAAAAAATACTAATTCTGATACAAAAGACAGATACAAATACAAAGAACTTTCAGCTTGAGAATGGACAAGCCGTTGAATTCAGACTTGCATGAAATGCCGAGCAGAAAGCACGAAATCGACACTTCAGCTGACACCATCAATCAATTTCCGTGACAATTACTACCATCATTAGATTATCGACGCAATGGAATCTAAAAGATGGCTTTGCAATCTGAAGCTAATCATGTTAAGTTATGAGTGTTACACAATAATACGAGAACGCTCACATTAACACAGTTATCATGTCACAGCTTCTTCTATGGCGAGTATAGAATCCGTTATTGACTCGAAAATAAGGGTGGAATATGCTGATTTATGTTGTTAGATAAAGAGAATGATGTGAGAACATTTGTGATTTGAATATTCTCTATTGCTTGTCCAGTTTTATTAGACTTCGGTGACAACTAAATTTTCATTATCGTTGAGTTTAAAATGCCATGCATCATGTTTGCCAATAAAATACAGGGCTCAGTTGTTTCCCGTCCATATCAACTCTTAACGGCAGTAAAACGAAATTCACAAATTGAACCCCCCTTGTGGATTCGCCTTTTTAGAACATTCAGAGAAACGGCAAATCCTTATTTGGTCAACACAAACATACCATGTATAGTAAAAACAATACGCACCCTCAATTCATGAATTGATGACGTCATACAATTTCCAGTTGAAGAAGAAAACGTACTCGATGATTGAAAAATTGAAGCAATTGCTTCTTTAATCTAAATAGGGACTAAACAGTCACACATTAGTTAGGCCCTAATTGTTGGGGAAATTGACACCCACATGCCGAAGGTTAGACATGTGACATATTGAGCCTATTTCAATTAGTAAATATTTCTGACATTAGTTTGATTTTAGGGAATATATAAGGAATGTTTTTCTGCATGTTTTATATCCTCACGTGACAGTTACTACTAGCGCCTCCTCACATCGATCAATACTCGGTAGATAAACTACCATCTTTACAACAAGCTTCAGTAGCTAAAGTGATTAGTAACAAGTAATCGGGAATCCGAGATGAAATAACCCGTGAATACAAACAAGTAATCGGGAATAATAAATAAAGTTATCCTGGAATACAAACAGATAA
This sequence comes from Pecten maximus, assembly GCF_902652985.1. NCBI lineage: Eukaryota > Metazoa > Mollusca > Bivalvia > Pectinida > Pectinidae > Pecten > Pecten maximus. The sequence goes on from NC_047015.1 coordinate 20,014,129, forward strand.
TAGTGAATCAGTAATGACCCAGTACATCCTTAAATTATTCGTTTCCAGAAGTCTTGCAGTTCAAACGACTCTGTTGTAAAACAATCTACCAAGGACATACGGATTCTTACTCCACGTCCTTCTATTGGTCTCAACTTTGTATTACACATAGAGGTATACCATATTGCTAGACACAAATTTATTGATAAATAATAGAAATGGTTACTTAAAATCGTTATCCATCATTTGAATGTAATTCCGATTTGAAATATAGATTTATGTATGATTGGGAACAACATTGGCACAGGAGAACCCACAGTATTAGACAAATTATACACATACAACTAAGAACATATCTTATATATTTTCTGAATTTTCACGGTAGTTCTATAGGGTACAGGGAGTCCCTGGTGTAGGTCTATAGGGTACAGGGAGTCCCTGGGGTAGGTCTATAGGATACAGGGAGTCCCTGGTGTAGGCCTATAGGGTACAGGGAGTCCCTGGGGGTAGGTCTATAGGGTACAGGGAGTCCCTGGGGTAGGTCTATTGTGTACAAGGAGTCCCTGGTGTAGGTCTATTGTGTACAGGGAGTCCCTGGGGTAGGTCCATAGGGTACAGGGAGTCCCTGGTGTAGGTTTATTGTGTACAGGGAGTCCCTGGGGTAGGTCTATTGTGTACAGGGAGTCCCTGGGGTAGTTCTATAGGGTACAGGGAGTCCCTGGGATAGGTCTATATGGTACAGGGTGTCCCCGTTGTAGGTCCATAGGGTACAGGGAGTCCCTGGGGTAGTTCTATAGGGTACAGGGAGTCCCTGGTGTAGGTCTATTGTGTACAGGGAGTCCCTTGGGTAGGTCTATATGGTACAGGGAGTCCCCGGGGTTGGTCTATAAGGCCATTAGTGATTGCACTTAGACATAGCGCAATGACTCCATATACGTTGGTCGTGCTTGGAGTTTAAACCGGGAGAAAATTTGATTTTGGTCTTTTAATTGTTTGAGAGTTTTTGACCCGCAGAGATCTAGCTTATGGTTAGTGTGTCTGTGTTAGACTCCTAGTCTAGGAGACACAATAATCTGATTAATAGTTGGTAGGGAGCCTTGACCGGCAGAGATTTGTTCTTTTTTGTTTGTGTTTGAGGTCTGGACGATCAGATTAGTGTGTGCTTGAAGCCATGACTGATAGACAGACGTGTAAGCGGTTTCAGTTGTTCAATACATTCCTACACAACATTTTTCGTGATGACGTACCTCATTATACAACTTCCTGCCATTTTGCCTGACCTCACCTTTTAGATATTTTACTAATATACTCCTCGGTTTTTAGCGAATGGTTTATATGTACAGTGTGGTGTCACACGAGAAATAATTGTATAAATGCGCAAGACCTCACCAGATGTCCCACTTATTGGAGCAATATAACATGTATACAGCTTCAGTCGACGTATTTCCCTATTAAATAAAACGATAGCCTTGGCGAGGTACTGATTTGCCATATGTACATGTAGAACAAAGCAATGCGTATGATGTATCACAAACAATTAAAGGGAATCTAACTGATACAGCTGTATGTTTGGCCAAACTCTCCTATGTTAATATAAAAGTATGACTATATAACACGCTAGACCTTGGGTAAGGATTGCCCTAGGGCAGTTCACAATGTACTAAGACAGGAATCATAATTTGTGGAACCTCACTATATCATCAATCCATACCTACCAGTTACAGTGTTAACCTCACTATATCATCAATCCATACCTACCAGTTAAAGTGTTAACCTCACTATATCGTCAATCCATACCTACCAGTTACAGTGTTAACCTCATTATATCAACAATCCATACCTACCAGATATCATCAATCCATACCTACCAGTTACAGTGTTAACCTCATTATATCATCAATCCATACCTACCAGTTCCAGTGTTAACCTCATTATATCATCAATCCATACCTACCAGTTACAGTGTTAACCTCACTATATCATCAATCCATACCTACCAGTTACAGTGTTAACCTCACTATATCATCAATCCATACCTACCAGTTACAGTGTTAACCTCACTATATCATCAATCCAGACCTACCAGTTACAGGGTTAACTTCATTATATCATCAATCCAGACCTACCAGTTACAGTGTTAACCTCACTATATCATCAATCCATACCCGCCAGTTACAGTGTTAACCTCACTTTATCATCAATCCATACCTACCAGTTACAGTGTTAACCTCATTATATCATCAATCCATACCTTCCAATTACAGTGTTAACCTCACTATATCGTCAATCCATACCTACCAGTTACAGTGTTAACCTCACTATATCGTCAATCCATACCTACCATTTACAGTGTTAACCTCACTATATCATCAATCCATACATACCAGTTACAGTGTTAACCTCACTATATCGTCAATCAATACCTACCAGTTACAGTGTTAACCTCACTATATCATCAATCCATACCTACCAGTTACAGTGTTAACCTCACTATATCATCAATCCATACCTACCAGTTACAGTGTTAACCTCATTATATCATCAATCCATACCTACCAGTTACAGTGTTAACCTCACTATATCATCAATCCATACCTACCAGTTACAGTGTTAACCTCACTATATCATCAATCCATACCCGCCAGTTACAGTGTTAACCTCACTATATCATCAATCCATACCTACCAGTTACAGTGTTAACCTCACTATATCATCAATCCATACCTACCAGTTACAAATCCGCATTAGCACATAATCATTTGGCATTCGACATCAAATTGTTTCAGATAGTCATCGAACAAATGGAGTGAATAAAGATCCATGACAGAAGAGACAATATGACACAGGCTGGATACGGAGACATGAGACAATGGGGCACATACTGGATACGGAGACATGATACAATAGGGTACAGTCTCGATACGGAGACATGAGACAATAGGACCTAGGCTGGATACAGAGACATGAGACAATAGGACACAGACTAGACAGTGAGACATGAGACAATAGGGCACAGACTGGATACGGAGACATGATACAATAGGACCTAGGCTGGATAGGGAGACATGATACAATAGGGTACAGTCTCGATACGGAGACATGAGACAATAGGACCTAGGCTCGATACGGAGACATGAGACAATAAGGTACAGGCTGGATACGGAGACATGATACAATAGGACCTAGGCTGGATACAGAGACATGAGACAATAGGACACAGACTAGACAGTGAGACATGAGACAATAGGGCACAGACTGGATACGGAGACATGAGACAATAGGACCTAGGCTGGATAGGGAGACATGAGACAATAAGGCACAGACTGGATACGGAGACATGAGACAATAGGACCTAGGCTGGATACGGAGACATGAGACAATATGACACAGACTGGATACGGAGACATGAGACAATAAGGCACAGACTGGATACGGAGACATGATACAATAGGACCTAGGCTGGATACAGAGACATGAGACAATAGGACACAGACTAGACAGTGAGACATGAGACAATAGGGCACAGACTGGATACGGAGACATGAGACAATAGAACACAGGCTGGAGACGGAGATATGAGACAATAGGGCACAAGCTGTATACTGATAAATGAGACAATAGAACAGGCTGGATACTGATAAATGAGACAATAGGGCACAGACTAGATTCGGAGATATGAGACAATAGGACACAGACTGGATACGGAGATATGAGACAATAAGGCATAGGCTCAGTACTGAGACATGAGACAATAGGATACAGTCTGAATACTGAGACATGAGACAATAGGACACAGACTGAATACTGAGAAATGAGACAACAGGGAAAAGGCCGGATACGGAGACATGAGACAATAGGGCACAGGCTGGATACGGAGACATGAGACAATAGGGCACAGGCTGGATACGGAGACATAAGAGAATATGACACATGCTGGATACGGAGACATGAGACAATAGGACACAGACTGGATACGGAGATATGAGACAATAGGGAAAAGGCTGGATACGAATACATGAGACAATAGGGAAAAGGCTGGATACGAATACATGAGACAATAGGACACAGGCTGGATACTGAGACAAGAAACAATAGGGCACAGGCTGGATACTGAGACAAGAAACATTAGGGCACAGGCTAGATACGGAGACATGAGACAATAGGACACAGGCCGGATATAGAGACATGAGAAATGTAGAAAGATATGTTTTGATAATTGTTTACGAAACTAGAGAAATTTGTGTCTGTCCATAAGAATGGCAAATGGCAATCGATGACCCCATATGGCCATACCAACAGACATGTACGTAGGCAGTGTTATTATCTCAAATGATAAATAGTCAGATCATTCTAGGCTTAAGTTTCCAAATTACAGTACGGTATTTTATTCTGCAATACGCTGTGGTCATCCACTTTCGGACTGCAGTGAAAATTTTATTTGCTCTCTATTGTCACTAAATAACCTAGAGTCTGTTACGTATATACGTTCTCCCCACCCGTTATACATAGTCTGTTACGTATATACGTTCTCCCCACCCGTTATTCATAGTCTGTTACGTATATACGTTCTCCCCACCCGTTGTACATAGTCTGTTACGTATATACGTTCTCCCCACCCGTTATACATAGTCTGTTACGTATATACGTTCTCCCCACCCGTTATATATAGTCTGTTACGTATATACGTTCTCCCCACCCGTTATACATAGTCTGTTACGTATATACGTTCTCCCCACCCGTTATTCATAGTCTGTTACGTATATACGTTCTCCCCACCCGTTGTACATAGTCTGTTACGTATATACGTTCTCCCCACCCGTTATACATAGTCTGTTACGTATATACGTTCTCCCCACCCGTTATATATAGTCTGTTACGTATATACGTTCTCCCCACCCGTTATACATAGTCTGTTACGTATATACGTTCTCCCCACCCGTTATACATAGTCTGTTACGTATATACGTTCTCCCCACCCGTTATACATAGTCTGTTACGTATATACGTTCTCCCCACCCGTTATACATAGTCTGTTACGTATATACGTTCTCCCCACCCGTTATACATAGTCTGTTACGTATATACGTTCTCCCCACCCGTTATACATAGTCTGTTACGTATATACGTTCTCCCCACCCGTTATACATAGTCTGTTACGTATATACGTTCTCCCCACCCGTTATACATAGTCTGTTACGTATATACGTTCTCCCCACCCGTTATACATTGTCTGTTACGTATATACGTTCTCCCCACCCGTTATACATAATCTGTTACGTATATACGTTCTCCCCACCCGTTATACATAGTCTGTTACGTATATACGTTCTCCCCACCCGTTATACATAGTCTGTTACGTATATACGTTCTCCCCACCCGTTACCTAGAGTCTGTTACGTATATACGTTCTCCCCACCCGTTATACATAGTCTGTTACGTATATACGTTCTCCCCACCCGTTATACATAATCTGTTACGTATATACGTTCTCCCCACCCGTTATACATAGTCTGTTACGTATATACGTTCTCCCCACCCGTTATACATAGTCTGTTACGTATATACGTTCTCCCCACCCGTTATACATAGTCTGTTACGTACATACGTTCTCCCCACCCGTTATACATAGTCTGTTACGTACATACGTTCTCCCCACCCGTTATACATAGTCTGTTACGTATATACGTTCTCCCCACCCGTTATACATAGTCTGTTACGTATATACGTTCTCCCCACCCGTTATACATAGTCTGTTACGTATATACGTTCTCCCCACCCGTTATATATAGTCTGTTACGTATATACATTCTCCCCACCCGTTATAAAGAGTCCTGATCCATGTAATGACAAGGATTATCTTGGGGATTTTGATATAAATAGCTTAATTGTATTAGAGATTAATAAGCAAAAGTGTCGATGATCGTGATGGCGTGATAAAAGTTGATATTCCTTTGGAAAGCGACCGATGCAAACAATATTTTTCGCACAGAATGCATTTCCGTTCTTTTTAGAGATCCTTTATACAATTAATAACACGTCCGTCTCGGAGGTACCATATGAAGGGTGTTGAACTCCGACTAGTTGACTACACACATACCCATATATAGTCCGCGGTTGTTTAATGACTGCAGAAATAAGTTTCGATCACGTCAAACTAACTGTTATGGGTTTGGTATAGAGTTGTTCCTGACCATATCAATTTTAAAATAAGACTTGTTTTTGTTAAATCTAATTTTTGAATACTAAATAGTGACTTTTTACAGATGATATTAGCACTACGCCTTATTTGCAGACTATGACAGCAAATATTCTTTTATTCAAACCCTGGTCAAAATCCCGCCGCTGTCAACTCATATCAATGTGGTAGACACAGGTCACACGAATAATGGTTGTTGAATATGGTATTTATTTCACTTTTTTGTTGCCTTTTGTTAGTTATTTTACAAAGCTTTAGTTGTTTTTGTAAATCAACTAACGAAAGGTAACAAAAAAAAAGTGAAATAAATACCATATTCAACAACCATTATTCGTGTGACCTGTTTCGACCACATTGATACCTTTCTAAACTTGGTCAGGATAGCTGCATCTAAAATGATGATATGATAATGATTATTCTAGTGTGGAATCGCGGTCAAGATATTATTCAGGTCAATCATCGGCGTTTGATTAATACATAATTACGACGGTGTATACTGTACAGAACACACCAGTCTTAGTGTCGCCTTTATGACTTGTGGTTCTCAGTCTAGGTAATATGAAATGTATTACTCCTTTAAGTTCGCTTACATTGATAACTTGTGGTTCTCAGTCTAGGTAATATAAACTATATTACTCCTTTCTGTTCCCTTACATTGACAACTTGTGGTTCTCAGTCTAGGTAATATGAAATGTATTACTCCTTTCAGTTTCATTGTTATACGTAACTTCGTCGTCAACGTCCATTCAAGCAAGCTTCCATTCGAAGAAAATCGGCGGAATAGACACACCGAGATTACTGGTTCGATTAATTAGAAAACATGTTTTCTTACTATTACATTAATGGAATAGTCTTTGTATGTAAACCATGTTTACTTACAATTACATTAATGGAATAGTCTTTGTATGTAAACCATGTTTACTTACTATTACATTAATGGAATAGTCTTTGAATGTAAACCATGTTTACTTACTATTACATTAATGGAATAGTCTTTGTATGTAAACCATGTTTACTTACTATTACATTAATGGAATAGTCTTTGTATGTAAACCATGTTTACTTACTATTACATTAATGGATTAGTCTTTGTATGTAAACCATGTTTACTTACTATTACATTAATGGATAAGTCTTTGTATGTAAACCATGTTTACTTACTATTACATTAATGGATTAGTCTTTGTATGTAAACCATGTTTACTTACTATTACATTAATGGAATAGTCTTTGTATGTAAACTGTAAAGTATGTTAAAAGTTAGATGAAGATGTACGTACCTGTAATGCTCCGGGGAATTCGGGATCCCACGATATCACAGGATATCCGACATTTTTGGCGATGTCCATTATCACATCGCGTGAAGACTGAATGATCTTTCCGCGATTTGCTTTAAGATACAAAATAGCATTGGTGTGCTTTGGGAAGATACTTTCACAAAAGGTATCCAATATTTCACCAGGAGAATTATTTGGTAGCATTTTAAAATGGAAATCTATGTGAAATTTTCGTTTTAAAATAACACGGTCTTTACTGGTATTTTCCAAGAGGTATTTGTTATTTAGCAGTGAGTTTTTGACCGTCTTTTCAAGTGTCCTCATGTTTGGCATAATCGCATAGAAGTTGACTGGGTTGAATGCGTAGCAGATTGGGAGCACCGTGAATAACACTAGGTACATATTCATGACCAACTTTCCTACTATACTTTCCAACATGGCGGAGTTATCAAAATTACGAAAACACATATATCCAATATTATTTGTGCTTGTATCTCAAACGTGTAACGAACAGAAAGCTGCTGACTGAACTCGGGTATGATATTATTTTTTAAATATTATCATCCTTGAATGTTCTTCCAAACTGCGCCTCCGTGACAACAGTTCAAGATAGTACAGTTCGACTCTGTCCTATGTGGCACAACTTTGTCTGCCTATTAGTTCCCTCCTTGTGAGTGTATTCCGCAGATGTCGTCTGCTGCCCGGGATGATTGGTCCCGCCCGTGACCTGTAATATACAAACACATTCAGTTTAACAATTGATCTCCTCATGACGATGGACTCTGCCGAAATAAGAGGAAAACATAGACATACTCATGCTCCAAGTTGTTAATCAAGATTTGATCTAATATTGAATTTCGCACAGAATCAGATACAAATCGAAACGGTGTTTGTAATGACCCTATGAAGCCTAGAAGAACGAACAATATTTTGAGCATCCAGCCGCGAGTCGTCACATAAATCGCTTTGTGTTGCCAGGCAGACATATTTGATTTAACGTTATAATATTGTTTGGAGCTTCCTTCCACCGAGACATGCGATAAACGTTCAAATGAGAATTGATTATCTGAACTTTCCGGATAATTTGTGCGGAGACTTTAAACAATGATCTGAAATCAATTTAAGTGCGATCCCTCTGTTTCTCAGACGATTGTGTAGCGTTTTGTAGTCGTTAGAACCGTGATATGTCAATAATAACAATTTAAATAAAAACCCAAAAGAATCAATGGGGTTTTTTTTTGGGGGGGGGGGGGGTTATTGTTTATTTTAAGAAAAGAACTAAAGGCACATTTGATAAAATTATAGATGTCCCTAACGTACGAACGCATGTGGTCAGGCACAGGTTTTAATTTGTGACACAAAGTATGGTTCTACAATTGTTTGTCTACCAACAATCTATCATTTACAAACTCATATACTCTTATATTTAATTGTAATGTACTATAGGCTACATCCGTATAGAAATATTAACGCCAGTACTTGCAATGTACATGTACTTGTATACACCAGTATAGAAATATTAACGCCAATAACTGTTCAGCATAGAAATATTAACGCCAGTTACTGTAATTGATACACAAGTGACAAGAAAAAATCTATGGTAAAACGATTAACATGAATTCGATAATTGCTTCATTAATTTAATCTGTTCATTTGTTAGCTGTAAATCTACTGATACGTCTCGCGAAGAGACGCACCCTAGACAACAGACGTGCAAGCTGTTACCATATAAGGAAGTTCATTGCACAATCACATCATTATTTTATAAAATGAAATATACATGTCAATTATGAAGAAAAGTCCCGGTCATTATCAATCACAGGATGCACGTGATCCCCCCCCCCCCCCCCCCCCCCCCCCCTCCTCGAAAACTGCTTTGTAGTTTATATTTCAGGATGTAATTGTATTTCGAAAGACGGAAATGTTGTCATGATGAAATAATTCAAAAGGAATTCAATACGTATTGTGTGGACTAACACATTCTATGGTGCATTATTTCGGATGTGCTTTGAAATATGTCACCTCAATTATCATTAATATTCACCGAGCTTGCCGGTTTTCCGTGTCAATATCTGCCATAAAAGTATGATATAGGCCCTCATCGCGGTAATGGAGGTGCTTGGTGTCGACGTGGGTGTCACTGGATACGCAAATCAGTAAAACAACAAACAAAATTGAGATCAACCATGTTTTTCTTTAAATCGCTTTATTTCTAACGTTACAATACATGTATTCCCTTTGGAATATTGGCTCGTATCAATTCACAGTCAATTAATATATCACTAATGCCAGCACGCTACCGTAACTAAACAGTATTTTGCATAAAATCCTAAGCTAACTCACCAGCCTAAGTCGTGTATAATGTAATATTTCCATTTGTTCTGTATGGTTAATATAGCACCTTACAAAATAAAAGTCCGCATACATGTAATTCCATTGGAGTAATGATATGCAGTACAATTGATGTCGCGTCGTCACTAAATGACGTCTTTTTGTCTGACGTCACTATACTGAGTGTATTTTGACGTCACGAGAATTTGTGCTGCCGGATTATATAAACCCGATTGATCAATGTAACTTTCAGCATTTTGCGTAGTTCTGTTGTATTAAAAGTGAATATCTTCACAGTGGAATATATTGAAATATATTTTGATTTTATGTTTGTTTCCACGAACTAAAATTTTTTGCCGCGAACGGTTGCCTGTAGTCACAAGAACAGTCTCATTGGCAGCACAGAATTTGACTTCTGAATACGATAGCATTGTTACAGGTGAATTATAAGAAAAAAAAAGAAATGTTAGTATTTTAATGTCTTCTTCAGAATGTCATTGTCCTTTAATTCTCACAGGATTTCAGACAAATTAATCATAAGGCATGGTAGAGCGTCACACAATTTGTCTACAACCTTCTTATAATTATAGGACATTCCAAAGAAGGCAGTTAACTGTTTAATTAACCATAGCTGCATCTGCAACTCTCCCTCCTAAGTCGTGGTATCTGTAATGAACATAGGTTTTACAGGGAACAGTGGACAATTTTATTGTTTTGTTATACATAAATCTATATACATCGTAAAGCCGTTTCTTTTCCTATTTGTCCACATCCTTTATCTGAATGGAAGCGAGAAGTGAAAACTATTGTATCCTAAATCTCTTATGTAACAGATAGACTGAACCTGTTTATAAATACCTACTAGGTTTAAATCAATGTAAATGCGCCGACTCTGATATTTGATTATATCATTATCATTTACATTAGATATATGTCTCTCAGCTCGACCATAGAGAGGGGAACTTAACAGCAATATATTTCAAAATGGAATAAAGCAGACACACACGTTTTATTGAACAACAGTTGATTCTCACGAGAAATTGCTTCTTCCAGTCTTCGTCTTTGGAAGGCATGTCTCCCGTAACGTGTGCGAATTCATATTTGGGTGGATTCCTTTCGCGATAATCATAATGCTTGCAAGAATAATTTGGCAGGTAACGCCCTTTCCAGAGCACAGGATTTCCTTTTTACGTTACTATAGGAGTTTATTGGGTATTTGATGTGCCTGCTGAGGTCGTCTAACTGGCAATTTATGATTTGCCATATTGACTGTTACATCCAATAGTTTGTTATATTCCATACACGCTTCCGTTACCCCTGTGGTCATTGCTATGTGGGGCATTCCAATCAAAACCATACCAATGTTTTATGTCTGTACCAATAAGGCCTATAGTGATGCGTTGTCAGTGATAACTGCTTTTTCTATATCGTTGGGTTTTGATTAGTATAGGGCTCTTTATGCAATTTGTCACTTCCATATTACAACTTCTATGAATACCAAGCAACTAACTGAATGTAGTTGAATGGTTTATAATCACTCGAGGCGCAGACATGTCCACCAGGTTCACTACGACTGATATATTGTAGATGATAATAACGGGGAGATTGTTGGGGCGTATATGTAGTTGAAGACCATTCAATGTAATATAACCGTCGTCAGCAGTTGTCATCCGTCATGGAAATCATGATAATAGAGACAAGTCTATAGACATTAAAACATCTAAGGTATGGGATGATTGGAGCGGAGATGGTATTATCTAGAAATGAAACATAATAACGATTGATAAATTATAACCATGTTTATCATACAGAGGAATTGTAAACGTGTCACTGCTGGTAACGTTGTAGATAAAGATCGAGGTAAGCGCCCGGTGTTGAACAATGAGTAGTGTCCTTAATCTTAAAGGTATTTCCGATCGATAAAAAAGTCATCAGATTATCTACACAGTTATAAGTGACAATAAAGTACTTCACCAGGTCTCTGTTACCTGTTTTGATTAGCTCTTCTATATATAGAGAATACATGGTCAGTGTCTTAAAATAAAAGCTGTATTTTGGCAAGGGTAAAGAAAGACAAAAGTGGCGAGCCCTGGCGAGCCACTTTTGTCTTTCTGTCCCGAGCCAAAAATGCATCTTATATTTTAAGACACTGACCATGTATTCTTTTTATCCTGCAACAGTTATCCTATCAAAATAATCATTTTGAAGTGAAACGGTATCAACAATTATCCAAATATGTTCGCCTTTTAAACGTTGTTTCGCTTGGAAGTACAATGTAGGTCAGTTGAATTGACGCACGTGCTAAGATTCCAAAATACAACTGTTTTCCGTCACTGCCGTATACAGCAAAACTATATATGGTAGGTGTGTTCCGACAATGCGATAATTCGTATGAATACAAGAACAGGTCATTTAAGACAGTAAGACAGGTGGTAAGTTATTACTACAATGTAATTATTGGATGAAATCAAATTCACTATCACGGTTTCATGGACAACTGATTTGTGAATATTTTTGCTTGGAAATCGTGTGACAACTCCATATTCTTAATGATATTTCGCAATTCATCAATAAATTATGTTTGATAAAAAATGGAGACTTGCATTTAAATTATTAACAGCAGTTGAATGTGTAAAACACAGCCCGGGCAGGTCTTAATTCAAACACACGCATAATACGAACGACAAATGCGATAGTTATGTTATTAGTGAAGGACGTGACGTATTTAGCCCGAAGACAAGGATGTTTACAGGCTATTTTCAATACTTTAAAACATCACATGCTAAAACACCTGCTAGGATCCATGTGATTACAGATGTACACCCACATATGATACCCCACTCGATCAGAAACAACGTCACTTGTAATTTGTATTCAATGGAACGATCTGTTGGGGAACACAAAGCAATATGTCTATGAATGCTCAGTTATGAACTTAGTTGTGCAAGTGTCTAAAATGAAACTGTTGAAATATAATATAAGTCTTCTATTTGGTATTACTGGAAATATATATAGATCAATTGGATAAAGTTAATTTAAAAATGTACATTAATAATTGTAAACTTATCGCTTGTCTTACCTTTAGCTTTTAGTTTAGTTTTATTCCTCACCCTCATTATCTCCAACAAAATCAGGTGATCAGGTGACATATATTGCTAGAGACATATGACATTACCATGGCATGGTTACTGTTAAGTATATACATATGTATCATCCGTGAAGACATACCATTAGTAGTAACAATGAGATATGTATGATATATGTCTACAGCTCTATTAAAACACTACATTATTTCACGCTTGTAGGGAACACTTTAGAATTAATGAAGTTCCTTACAGTAGATATAGCGTTCATCATGATGTGATTATCTGGTGACGTACGGGAATTCAGCACAGGCATATGTTTATTGATGCGCATCCGTGTAAACTGTGGTAGAGACAATGTGAACGGCTCGCTAGCCCACACGCCAGAAAAACTGATAGGGAAACCCCTGGAGAAAACATACTTTCTAATAGAACTTGTCGAGATGGAATTGTTGTTTCAAAACCAGACGAGTGTTTGGTTATACAGGACCAGTGGCCTGTTGGACAGGGTCTTTAGAAGAGTGAGGCGGCCATAAACCAAAAAGACTGATGAAATGATGTCGGGGAGATATCGATCCCCAGTTCAGTATGAAATGGTAACATTTGTTGAGACAAGGCTCGTTACACACCCTCTAGTTTGTATTTCACTCCGAAACCTTTCAACGTTAATTGCTAACGTATGGTTTTAATTTAATACAAATTATTCCTATGTTAAGTCATTATCTAGTGTTTTCAGTCGGGAAATGATAGGAATAACTCCAACTGCAAGAAAAACATTTGTATTGGATCGAGGACGTGCTTTTATACTAACGATGTGACGGAGTGTGTAGACGCTGATCTTGATAGTGCCAACACACATCGCTGATGGAGTAAAAACTCTAATATTTAACCTCCAAATGCAACATATCTCTATATCAAGATGCGTCTGAACATAAATTACCGTTGTACAAGGGCCAGCCAAGAATGAATTCCGTTTCAACTATACTCGATATTTATTTCGTATAGTGGTTTTAATCTCTTTGAATGTGCATCGTTTATTAATAGTATCGTATTTTGATTTTATTGTTACCGTTCTGCTCAGATAAATTTAGAACAAAGCCGAAACGAAACATGAAAACACTGAAAGTAAATATGCTGATGAAATTGATAAGTGTACATGGGCATTTATCAAACAAAACGATCAATTCTATATTCAAAGATAGCAGACCACATTAGGATAGCCTGCCCATATCCATAAAAAAAAATGAAAAAAATAAATGTATACAATAATTGGTATATTCATTATGTAGTATATACAGTCTTCACATTTGTTAAAGAAAACATCAAACAAAAACAGGCTTCAAGATTATAAATTTCCGGATTTTCCGAAAATGTAGTTACTCCAGAAATTTTGTTTTGCCTGCAGCAAAAACCGGGACGTAGCAGACGAAGTGAGTAAGCAGAAAAACTAAATGATAAACATATGTCAAACTAAGATCAATTTTGTCTTTGGGATAGAGATATTTAATTTCAAATAGATTCCCCAAAAAAAAATGTGTTGGGAATATATATATATTCGTAACAACATAGTTTTATCATAAAAGACACTTGGTGACGAAAGTGAAGATTGTAACCGACCAAAGCTAATGCTGGGTACAGAAAAGCATTTAAAACACACAATTTGTCCAACTTGTTGACTACCATGAGACCTTACCACAAAAAAGCGTATGAAATGATGGCTTACCTTATGTATCAAATACATGTATAGACCGCGCTAGTATATGATGGATGGCGGTGGGATACACGCGACCCTATATATACCTTACACGTGCTGGATTCGAACTAGCCATATCTCGCTCTCTAAGCAGACATCCTTCCACTAGAGCTCAGGAAAATTCCCATCAGCTCGAGTTGATATGTACATGTTTATGACTCAAACCACAACTTACCACGTATACTATATATTGTTGGTATACACCACAACTCATGGATTTTCTGATGAGTGTATTTACGACGCATACCATATACGGTTTGGTGGAAAACTACTTAATTTATTTACTTTTGAAGGAAAGCGACCCAACACACAACTTGTATTGTCTGTTTGACCTAAACTTACCACATGAAGCATGCATTGCCTGTTAGACAATGACTTTCCACACAAAACGTGCAATGTCTGGTGGGTCAAGACTTCCCAAACATAACATGTATTGTCCGGTGGACCATGACTTACGACACATAACATGTATTGTCTGGTGGACCATGACTTACCACACATAACATGTATTGTCTGGTGGACCATGACTTACCACACATAACATGTATAGTCTGGTGGACCATGACTTACCACACATAACATGTATAGTCTGGTGGACCATGGCTTACCACACATAACATGTATTGTCCGGTGGACCATGACTTACCACACATAAAATGTACTGTCTGGTGGACCATGACTTACCACACATAAAATGTACTGTCTCGTGGACCATGACTTACCACACATAAAATGTACTGTTTCGTGGACCATGACTTACCACACATAATATGTATAGTCCGGTGGACCATGACTTACCACACATAAAATGTACTGTCTCGTGGACCATGACTTACCACACATAAAATGTACTGTCTCGTGGACCATGACTTACCACACATAATATGTATAGTCTAGTGGACAACGACTTGCCACACATAATATGTATTGTCTGGTGGACCATGACTTACCACACATAAAATGTACTGTCTGGTTGACCATGATTTGCCACACATAACATGTATTGTCCGGTGAACCATGACTTACCATACATAACATGTATAGTCCGGTGAACCATGACTTACCATACATAACATGTATAGTCCGGTGAACCATGACTTACCATACATAATATGTATTGTCCGGTGAACCATGACTTACCACACATAAAATGTATAGTCTAGTGGACAACGACTTGCCACACATGATATGTATTGTCTGGTCGACCATGACTTACCGCATATAACATGTATTGTCTGGTGGACCATGACTTACCACAAATAACATGTATAGTCTGGTTGACAATGACATACCACACATAATATGTATTGTCTGGTGGAGCATATCTAACCACACATAACATGTATTGTCTAGTGGACCACGACTTGCCATACATAATATGTATTGTCTGGTTGACCATGACTTACCACAAATAACATGTATTGTCCGGTGGACCATGACTTACCACACATAATATGTATTGTCTGGTTGACCATGACTTACCACACATAACATGTATTGTCTGGTGGAGCATATCTAACCACACATAACATGTATTGTCTGGTTGACCATGACTTACCACAAATAACATGTATTGTCTGGTCGACCATGACTTACCACACACAACATGTATAATCCGGTGGACCATGACTTACCACAAATAACATGTATTGTCTGGTCGACCATGACTTACCACACACAACATGTATAGTCCGGTCGACCATGACTTACCACACATAACATGTATAGTCCGGTGGACCATTACTTACCACACATAACATGTATAGTCCGGTCGACCATGACTTACCACACATAACATGTATAGTCCGGTCGACCATGACTTACCACACACAACATGTATAGTCCGGTGGACCATGACTTACCACACATAACATGTATAGTCTGGTGGACCATGACTTACCACGCATAACATGTATAATCCGGTCGACCATGACTTACCACATACAATCTGTATAGTCTAGTGGACAACGACTTGCCACACATAATATGTATTGTCTGGTTGACCATGACTTACCACATATAATATGTATAGTCTAGTGGACAACGACTTGCCACACATAATATGTATTGTCTGGTTGACCATGACTTACCACATATAACATGTATTGTCTGGTGGACCATGACTTACCACACATAATATTTATAGTCTAGTGGACAACGACATACCACACAAAACATGTATTGTCTGGTTGACCATGACTTACCACAGTTAACATGTATAGTCCGGTCGACCATGACTTACAACACATAACATGTATTGTCATGTAGACCATGACTTACGACACATAACATGTATTGTCTGGTTGACCATGACTTACCACACATAATATGTATTGTCTGGTGGACCATGACTTACCACACATACCATGTATTGTCTGGTGGACCATGACTTACCACACATAATATGTATTGTCTGGTGGACCATGACTTACCACATATAACATGTATAGTCTGGTGGACCATGACTTACCACACATAATATGTATTGTCTGGTCGACCATGACTTACCACACATAACATGTATTGTCTGGTTGACCATGACTAACCACACATAACATGTATAGTCTTGTGGACCATGAGTTACAACACATAACATGTATTGTCTGGTGGACAACAACCTCCCACATTTAACAGGTACACCTACCATACAAAGCATTATCATCTGATGATCTGCAAAACACATTTTTACATGCAGCACATTAATATAAGTCGGTTTCTATTACGTATGCATTGTTTCAAGATTTTGTTTTAATTGCAAAGCTACTCAATGAACTACTGTTATGATCGTATTCACTAAACCATATCATATCGTTTATTTTCAACACTGTGCTTTAATCAGATCTACAGACAAAGTGAACGTATGCCCCTTCCATCCCTGTCAGACATATGAAGATGGGACAAGTCTGACAAAGGCATACAGACGAACTCAGATCTACGCTCCACGAACCGCTGTGCTGTCAAAGACTATGTAGTATAAACGTATACCGAAAATAGACACTATTTCTAGCATTTTCCAATCCGCGTCGATGAAGCGGTGTCTTTTTTCGATAATTTTATATACATATATAAATGTCCATATCGATAGCGGAGGTCATTGTGATATCACTTGCCAATAATTATATCTTCAGATTTGGCGCCCATTGTGGATGTTGGTTAGGATATTCATGAAACTATTAATTCATGTAGTGGAAAGTTTATTTGTTGTTTTTGTTTATTGGTCTTTTTTTTCATTATTGACGTACTGAGAGAATTTTCCTCAGTAGAACGCACGAACAATAGGAGATAACAAATTCTTACAAATACAGTTTACATTTAGCGATACTCATTATTTCAACATACAAGCTATGCAGAAAAGTAGATCATTAAAAGGCATCGATAAACTAGACATCGCCATAAACGAGACATCGACAACATCGCAGTTTTACAATCGAAAATCATTCAGTTCATAATCTCCTCAGCTGACTAGCTTACACTTATTGTACATATTGGGAATTTCCGAATTATTGCCACAAAACAAAGAATTTACGAATTTACAGAAGAAAAAATCATAATAATGATTAAAAAAAATCACGAAAATACAGTTTTAAACAGAACATTAGAGGTCACCAAAAGTCCACACGACCTAGACATCGAAATGACAGCTTCACAGAGGCCGTTACATATCCACAAAAAGTTATAGATAGTACTCTTGAGCCTTCACATAAAAGGAAAGAACGTTATCTGTACCATTGTGTGCACGATGAACATACTATGATAATTATTTTATTATGTTGATTGCTTTGATTAATAAACAATCACGTATGGCTACAAATGACTCTTTAAATCAAACTGCAGTGATAACTTTACTAAAATGGTTCCCGCTGATAAAGCCAGGCAATAAAAAAGTAACAATTACCGTGACAAACGTATAGAATGTGTTCGTTCTGATGCTCTGTACATTTTCAAAGAAATACAGCATCAAAAATTATTGCACTTATATCTATACAGGGATCTGCAATGCTAATGGATATGGAATAGTTTGATGGAGTTTTATAGTCCCTTTAAGTGTTAGAGTTGGACTAACTAGGGTATGATTTCTTCTCATTTTCGTGATTTCACAGCCCGAAGCCTCCAGGAGTGATCTGTGACTGTAGAACATAATCGTGTTTTCATTGAATTGCTCATTTGTTGTTCTTAATGGTGCTCACACACAAACGTTCGGATCTTGAGGGAACTCATCCTTGCGACGGCGTATGTGTAATGGAATGTATAAAATCGAGGAAACCAATCGGTTGAGTTTTCCAATGGGAATTGATATCCTTAACGGTCGATGGTCTAATGTTAATTGGCAACATAATTAGTTTTCATTCAATGATTTCTTTTAACCTGGTATAGATTACTCTAAAAACTAGGAAATAATGAGCCCATATCAAAACGATTTTCGTACGTGTACAAATGTTACTCAAACTATTTTACGATTGTGAAGGTGTACCACAATGTCAGCTCGTAGAATATGTAAGTCTTAGCATTATCCAGTGTTGCCATTGATGGAGAACTTTAATGATATACATATGTCGATACAAGGAAACCATACTGTGGCCAGTGCATACCCACAACATTTGTAACATCGGTAAACTATCGGTGATGCTCAGGAACTGTCCAGACTAATCTACTAGTTAGTGATTTAATTATGTGATCAATGGCTGATCATCTCCTCTTACAACAACGACCTGTCTTCTATAGAGAGTCGATAAGCAATGGCCTCTTGGCTACAGGCTAATTCAATATACAAAACTATCAAATTTCCTCTATAAATGACTGGATAGGGCAAATTCCTTTATAAATATCAATATGTATGTATATATAAATTACCCGGCCCTTCTTTTCAAGTGCAGTTAATTTCTAAGACGACCTTCTGTTCAATACCGATCAACCATACAATCTAAAAAACCAGACTATCTGAAGGACAGATATTTACGAGACCATGACATGTACACTGTAACAATTATAAGAAACATGCAGGGTGACGTCGTTAATATCATTCATCTTTATTACAATTTGTACGTGTTAGCTGATTAAACAATTTTACAGTTGACCATGTATTCGGGATATTCGTATTGGCATTATGAACACATTTGTAAAACTCTTTAGGAAAATCTGTATTCTGTACAGCTTTATTAGCATGCGATATTGAGTCACAAATTGAGATGTAATGAACAGTTTTTATTTATTTATTTATTTATTTATTTATTTATTTATATTTAATTTTGTAGAGTTAAATGTGCATTTCATAGCTAATCTATGTTACAAAAGCACGTATGTACGTGTGCGGAATCGTATGTCGTAAGAGGCGAATACATCTTTACCTTATCACATGTTCGGGGGTGGTTTCTATGTTTTAAAGCCTGCTGTACCCCACTTCATGCAAATCGTCGGGGAGGACACTGACCCTATCAGATAGTCATTTCTAAACATACACCGACACTGAGGGTATCGAATATAATGTCATCGTTGTAACTCATATGATATTTATCCTTCCCTGCCTTCATGTCCGCCTATAATCACCCACTATCATGTGATCTTTCTGTTGCTGAGAGGTCACACCTCAATATGTCAGCCAATTAATATCCTCTATGATAGAACAGGTGGTGATAAATAAGCCTCATTCTGAGTAAATACGCCCGCAGATTGCTACTTATCATGTCAACGAGGTTTGTAATTTTGAGATGTTTGTGATTCATGTGTAGTTGAATTGTATGGTGTTAAAACTGGATATTTTATTGTTTAGTGATTATTGTGTATTTATAACATAATACGTTTGATTTTTGTTAACTATAGGCATAAGGTATATTATGAACTATTGCGTGGCTCAAATTATCATTGCATATTTAGGTGCGAACTATTGAAAACCTGTGACGATCCAAAATTTGGTCACGTACGTACTATTGAAGACCTATGACGTTTCGGTCCTACCCTTTCAAGTGTCTAAGTCACTTAGATGACAACACTGCCAGACGATAGTCATGGCGACTTCTAGGCCTACAGGAAAGTCGAGATTTCAGTGAATGTAACTGTGTTTTAGTGATTATGTAATAAAACAAGTATATCATGGATGTCTGTGCAATAGTCCAGAATATTTGACACGAGGTACTGGTAATCGACCGATGTTCTACTGCACTCGGCCTTCATCGTCGTGCAATAGAACAGCAGTCGATTACTAGTAACTCGTGTCAAATATTTTGAATTATTACACAGACACATTTGATATATTTGTATTATATATGGCAATTATTGTCAATATTATGTGACAATTATTTATATCATAATAGTATTGTGCAGTTCGAAGTATTATTACTCTGTGTATTTTAATTATATTGTATTGTTTTGTATTACATCAGCCGATGCGAGTGAAACGTTGTTATAACGAAAACTAACAGAGACCTTTATTGAATCATTAACGTTAAATAACCGTTGAGTATTCCATGAATTGTTTCTTACTAATTTAGGTACTAGTGAGATGGTTTAAAGTTCCGTGATAATGAGCGTTGTCAACATTACAAAGTTTTCCAATAAAATAATTTTCGCTTTCACGAGGACATAGTTCAAGGCTGAACGATAATTTTATTCGTTTTAAAACGATTTTCAATGACTTTTATTTGATACTGATGTTAACTGTACCATTCAATATACATCAGAAACCATACTCCTTGAAGGTCAGACTATAGTCTCGTTTGAATGTCGAGAAACATTTTCCCAACCCGTGATGTTTTCAAGTTTTTTCCCTCTGTTCATTTTTTTTCCTTTTCTTTCTTTCTATAAACATATTGCTTTTTGCTCAATTAACTACTACTATGAAGGGCATTCATTTCGAGATAAAACTTAATTTCTCGGAAACGTTTTTAAATGTCAATACTAGAATGGAGACAATAGTATTAAAGGCCCATCGAACGGAGTGATCGATTGGTGTTCAGGTGTCAGATCAGAAAATCTTTAATTGGCTTTTCCAATTGCCCACTAACTTATGATCCCACGTGCTTTGATCATAGAAATGCTTAGATAATGTGGTGTCGTTTTACAATACAGATCATAGCAAGATCATCTATCCTCCGTCACCGATGTGAGGCATTTTAAATATTGTGTATAATATGTCCGTAATTCATCTCCTAGCAGCTATCGACCATTTTCAGGTAACATGTCTCAATATCATAACAATGCTAAATGCAAGATTTACAAAGATTACGTTTTCGTTCAGCAAATGACAACGCCCAAATAAAGTACGTAACCATGTTAAATTTCAGAAACAACGTAAAATCCATGTGCATGAAATAGTGTGTACCCCTCGTTTAAAGGCACAGTTTTGTTGATAAACTTTGTTAGATTTGAAATGTCTTTTCGTGTTGGCAAGCTCTGGATTACCACGATAACTGCTTTAGGAACAGAAAGCGAAAAATTGATAATTGAGGGAAATTATTGCTCGTTTGCAACAATCTAAAATATTACTGTTGGTTTTAAATTTTCAAAATGATACTTATATGATTTGTTTGAATTTGCAATCCATTATTTCTAATTTATTTTGATTGTATTCTGGTCTCGTAATCATTTTGATTGTCAATATCGGTGCATTTTTAAACTTGGAGAAACAAATTGAAGTCATAGCTGGAAAGTCAGACTTGAACTCCAAAAGTGACAACAGATCATGTTCAGTATACTCCAACAGAAGAATGGTCTATTCAAGGTGTTGAGTTTCACTACATCCCATCAGACTGGAATCTTCCTAGTTAATATAACGAGAATGCTGGAATATGTTTAGATTGAACCATGCCCCTAGAGAACATTTCCAAAATTAACGGAAAGTATTGAATTATATACTAGACGAAATGGCGGCGAGGGAATAAGTACAATGCGAGTTCAGTGGAGACACGAGTGTTGATGAAAGCATATTATCGCAGAGACAATAGCACTGAAGGTCTAAAGGTCAAGTTGGAAACGGCAATCAACAATGGAATGATGTGTAAGACTGTACATGTCAAACGACCAGCAACAGTTCAATCGATTTAATTTGTGATGGAATCGCAGTGTATATGCCATGTTGTCCGATTTTCAACCATAGGTCATTCATATTTTGGTTGTTAATACCAAACAGTACAGTCAATAATTCATTTTTACCAAACCAAAGTCTGGTATCGAAAAGTACAATAAACATTTCATTGTTATTATCAAACCAAATGCTGTTATCGAACAGTACAATAAACATTTCATTATTACCAAAGTCTGGTATCGAACAGTACAATAAACATTTCATTGTTATTATCAAACCAAATGCTGTTATCGAACAGTACAATAAACATTTCATTGTTATTATCAAACCAAATGCTGTTATCGAACAGTACAATAAACATTTCATTATTACCAAAGTCTGGTATCGAACAGTACAATAAACATTTCATTGTTATTATCAAACCAAATGCTGTTATCGAACAGTACAATAAACATTTCATTGTTATTATCAAACCAAATGCTGTTATCGAACAGTACAATAAACATTTCATTGTTATTATCAAACCAAATGCTGTTATCGAACAGTACAATAAACATTTCATTATTACCAAAATCTGGTATCGAACAGTACAGTAAACATTTCAGTGTTATCAAACCAAAGGCTGGTATCAAAAAGTACAATAATAAGATGCTTAAGAGTATTTCATGATCGGATAAGAATATATTTAGTACACAAATTAAATAATTTATGCTATGACCACTCCCAACAACTTTGAGTTTTAAATTGTATCTTTTAAATTTCAAGTTGAGATATGAGTAATTACATCCTGAACACATTTTACCGTGCTCAGCCTTTACCAACCTGTTGGGTTTATTTTTTCATGGGATTCCTAAAGTAGGCGATTTCAGTTGTGCGTAGGTAAATATGTTTCAGTGCACATAGTACATAACTTACATATTCACGTTGTAGAGTAACTGGCTGTGCTATTACATACTGACGATTTGGAAAGACAGGCTAATACAAACAGGTAAAACATAATATAACTGTAACACATACCTAGGGATATTGAATTATACGTGTTTAAGGTGCTCAAATCGACCTAACGGGCTGACAAGTCTTGGGCAATACACAATGCCTTACCTTTGTGGAGATGTCGTCTTCACCTGTCCGTGGTCCTACCAGCTACACAGAGTAATAAACAATCTGTTGTGAGATATATTCTGTTAATATATACAATTATGTGTAATTTTACCCCAAAAGCAAAGCTTTTATCTTTACGAAGAGATAAAAGCATGTAACAGATGTCTTTTATTGTGGGAAGTATAAAACCCTTTTGTTGAATCCTCATCGCAAGGTTAGCTAGCTAATACAGCGGCCAGTTAGTAGTTGTTTGTTTGTGACCACATCAAGGAGAGCGCGAGGAAATGTGTTTAAGGCAACATCAACGCGAAACTATGTAAGGAAAATGATCTTGATACCAACAGGCTTTCAACATTAACAAAAGGGACACTTCTTGGGTTGTTCAATAAATCAGTAAATCATGTTGCTGGCCGTATGTTTTCAAATCTAAAAAAAGATTATCTCTGAAGTCCGAATTTCGATATATAGCACAGAAGAAACATTATTTACACTTTAAGCATTTTATCTATCGACAGCGCATTAAGTATATCGTTGACTGCCACAAACACAAATAAATCTCGAGATACAAATGAAATTAAGAGAAAAAAAAACCACAAGTTACAACGGAAGGGTATTTCGATTTTTGTTCTGTCCGGATATTACACTCCGGGACAAACTGACAATTATCTACGGCAGCGATTGCCACCAAGGAAAGAAAACCGACATAATATATTTCCAATCAAATCATTGACTGACTAAACTGAGCAAATTCCGTCCTTCTATTAGTCGTCTACATTTGTTTAACTATAAGGAGGATTATATCAGTATTGGTCATTGTAAGTTGGTTTCGTCTCTTTCAGATATATGGATAAGTTGTCAGATACTTACATCCTACTGATCATGATACTTTAAACTCTTAAGACTTTCGTCAACTGCTTAGCGCGGCATTTGCATACAACATCACCGATAATGATAACTTATATGTGAACATACATGCATGACAGTTTCCAATCGTGAGCTTCTATTTAATGGCTGTTATATCTGCTTCCTTCACCTACGGTATATTATTATTGCAGATGATTTGAATTTAAATCGGGTTTTACAAGACAGATACAACCACCAGGCACGCGAAGGTTACGAAGAAGTCGTATTGTCGCCAGTATGATCTTCTCATTTTAAATAGTATATTCATTGTCCAGTAAGAAGGTCCATGTGTCTTGTTTGTCGTGAAACGATGTGCAATTGAAATTCCACTACGTTCGTGTTCATTTTCATGACGAGATATACTTGGATTTTACCTATATCTTACATGGCGAATGCCGTTTACGATGCTGAGCAACCGATCTAATTCTCCGTGTATTTCCAATTGTATCCTCTTGGACCGCTCCTGCAAGCAGCAACGGCAGAAATACTGTATCAGTCTCAGAAGTTGAATTCACAGAATTGCACGCTCCATCAACTTAACAGGCATACACGGTATATCGTTTAATATTCAACGCCCCCCCCCCCCCCCCCCCCCTTGATTAATTGATATACGTGCTGTAATATCATAGAAGTGATTAAAGTATTTTAAAAATATTCAAACAAAAAATTAATTGTTATCTTGCCATTCAAATATAGAATTAACGTTACTTGATTAATGACTTCATTGAATTGCGTTTGTATGCCTCATAAAACAATAGATATATTTATGTGAGGAGGTAATTTTACAATATTGTTAGTTGTTATTTATCTATTAGCGTTATGCGACGGTTATATTGATGTATTTCCATTTGCTCTGCATTGTCACTATATAACCTTACCAAACACAGTAAATGTGACATCATTTCTATTGGTGAAGTGGCATGTTTGTAAAGTGGTCACTAAATGACTTTGTTTTATCTGACGTCATGACAATTCGCGCTACCAGACTATAAAAACTGATTAATCAATGAAACTTACAACAATTCATGAAGATCTGATGTATAGGTGAATATCCTCACAGTGAAATATCTTGAAATAGGTTGCAAAATCGATAATGTTTTGCTTTTACTTCTACAAATTATTTTTTTTGCCAGGGCAGCTGCATATACTCGTGACATCACAAGAATAGGCCGCACTAATTTTATTGCTTGAAATGTGACTTTGGTATGATAAACGCTGTTACAGTCTGAGTAAAGGAATAAGCTGAGTTTAAAACGTAGATCTGTGGGCCATGGCAGTAGAGTATATCTAAGCATCAAACTGCCTTCCCTGGGAAGTTATTGTCCTATTATTTTCAAACGATAATCCCGTAAGAACTATTCCAGCATGGAAGCTAACATGCGATATTCAATTTGTTTGCAATCATGTGAATGGAAATGGGACCCGTTATTGTGACGTCACGACTACAGGCGACCGTTCCCGTTAGAAAAATATAGTTCGTAGAAAAAAAAAACACAAACTAAGTTGATTTCAACATTTATCAATATATTCCATCGTGAGGATATATCTATCTTTTATGCAACATGAACTATATAAATTGTTGCAAGTTACATTGATCAATCGGGGTTTTATGCCCTTAGAAAATCTTTTCGTGACGTCAAAAATACACTTGATACAGTGACGTCAGACAAAACGACGTCATTTAGTGATAACGTCATGAACATTGCTCTTCATATCACTACACTAATAAAGTTCGTTCATCCAGACGCTTAATTACTACGCATTCAAGAGTCTGTATCAAGGTTTTTATATGACCGGTTGGCAGTCCTCCAAAAACATCCCTCCCATCTTGTGTCATGTATTCCTTCTGTAGTGGTTTCAACGGAAAACGAAAATCAAACAACGACAATATTTCATCAATGGGAGCGGCAGTTCACTAGTGGACCTATGAATCATTTACCAATCACATGATTTACCAGAATTCTGGTAAGCCTCGTTCTGACTTAGTAAATATCAATATGAATACTTTGACCAGACTGTGTGGCGTAGCATGGGAATTACGGTCTGATAACTTTCCATTTTGTTTTGGTAAAGTCATATAGTGACCATGCGGAACAAATGGAAATATAGGACAATAATATTCAAAAGAAGACAGCTTAAATTCTTGAATTTACTCTACTGTCATGGTACATATATCGACGGTCTCATCAGTAGCATAACGTTAAGATTACAATTTACAACTTAATTTGAAACTTAGTATATCAACTTGTTTCGATATCACTTTATCCCTGAAGTGATTTCCTTGGAACAAATTGTTAATATGAGTACCAACTAAAGGTGACAAATTAACACGAAGAATTGTAAAATTATTACTTTTCAGTTGGCACGAAACGCTTTAATATAAATAGCATCAGAGGAAGCTTGAAGACACTGGTACTAGTACCGCTGTGGCTATTCGCCTCACGCGTGGAATAACGTGAGATTGCCGTAGGAAGCAAACATTTAGGCGATGTTAGGTTGTACCATGAATATCGATTGCACTGAAGATACAGCACTTTAATTCTGCACGTATTAGAGAATACTTCTACATTTAGATCATTGATATATGTAAATATACGTAGTATACGCAGTTTTGTTCCAAGCATCCTTGTCGGTATGAATGCAAATTGGCTATGCAACCATACATTGAAGCCAAATACGGCTTCACGTAATATGGATGTAAAAGATTTGTTTTCGTGACGGCACTGATGTTACAGCAACACACAATCACTCTGTATAACTTCTTGGGAACAAAAGCACTGTTATATAAATGTGATATCAAAGCTCTCTCAAGGGTTAGCATTCAAAAGCAATATTTATCAACTATCACTAATCACGAACATCTTTCCTAACTTTATAGTAAACTCTGGACAGTAAATATTTACACATCCGTTTGAACATCTGTAGAGTGTTTTTGTACTTCGAAGCCATTTCAACGATATCATTTGAACATTTGAGGGATAAGCACGCAACGGCGGCGTCAAAACGATTTGGGTTTACAATGCATGACAAAGTCATTTTGTCTTTATTCTGTATACTTATATGAAAATGTCGTTTGATGTAGAGACATTAGAGTCAGTTTGGAGTCATCATTGTGTAGGTTGTACATTTTATCCATATGAACCGTGCTCTTCTGGTGTCGTAGACATTGCTATGCTAGTGACATTAGCGTTACAGATCCAACACGCTCCAGATTGGGCTTGTTTCCAAATTGAATTATAGTCATTCGCGATTATTTCAGTTTTCATTTCTAAATCCTATTTTTCCTGAGGTAGAGATCATTTATTAGTAAGCTGGAAAAACCTGGATGATATAAGCCAGGAAGTAACTTCCGGCTGTTATTTCTTTATATGTATCATCGTAAGACAATGCTTCCCTAACAAGCACGGCATTCATATCCTTGTGAATACCATTGATAAATTAATGACATCGTAAGTATACGCCCTGGGAGACCAACGTTTTATTCATTAAACAACAATGCAGCATACATAACTCAGCGATGAATTTTAGTAAATCAAGGAAAAAACTCTAGGGAATCAAATATTACAAAAGAGAAAAAAAGTAAGGTTTGACGTCATAATTATCATAACTATAACCTAGATATTACACGTCTGTATTGCATTGATATGTGCGTGTCTCTTTGTTTTTATTTTATTTTCATCTGTATGATTAAACTGGCCATGGGTGTCTCCCATTTTCTTCAAACATTAGAGGGAGGGAACAGTATTTTTCTTGTTTAAAGAAGAAACTATATTATTTCACAATGTGTTCAAAGAAAATGAAAACCATATCTAGATCTGCATACAAATGATGTTGGTGTAGAGAAAGATGGATTTTATGTAGAACAGGAATGTTGCCAACATACTATACATCATCTCGAAGACTTTAATGGCCGCTTGTGTTGTTTGTCAAAACCCTTTTACTAACTCAACAAATTCTCGCACAAAATAATGCCGACCGTACGCTTCTGTGCAATTTAATGACTGATCTCCCTGTCAAAATATTATGCAAAGCTCCAGCTTCTCAGTGGAAAATGGAACTATGATTCGTGTGTCGCATTTGCCTGCGAACACTAATTGAATGACTAATACATATGGACGTGTTGTGGATATACAAATGTATCTAGCTGCTCGTCATAGCTCTGTAGGTGTATTCTCAAGATATATACGTTGCAAACAACTTGAGCACAC
This sequence comes from Pecten maximus, assembly GCF_902652985.1. Taxonomy (NCBI): domain Eukaryota; kingdom Metazoa; phylum Mollusca; class Bivalvia; order Pectinida; family Pectinidae; genus Pecten; species Pecten maximus. The sequence continues at coordinate 20,042,977 of NC_047015.1, forward strand.
AATGTGTTCAATGAAATCCGACAAACACCAACTAAAACAAGGCGAAATATTAAAATGGAAGGAATTTCAGATACAACTTCAGGCAGGTGGTTTGAGGGGGAAAAACGGGTTGTGTTGGGGGGGTGTTGTGTTGTGTATATAGTATGAGACAGGTTAACAGAAAGGAGAAACAACATCAGACGCATTATGAAAAGAGGTGGTCTGAGAACAAAGGAAACTCCAGCCAAATCATGGCATGTGTGTAGTCCGGAAGAGGAGGAAACTCCAGACAAAATAATATGACATATGTGTAGTCCGGAAGAGGGTGAAACTCCGAGAAAATATGACATTGTGTAGTCCGCAAGAAAAGGAAACTCCAAACAAAATATGACATGTGTAGTCCAGAAAAGGAGGGAAATCTAGACAAGATATGACATATGAGTAGTCCAGAAGAGGAAGAAAATCCAGGCAAAATATGACATGATTAGTCCGGAAGAGAAGGAAACTCCAGACAAAACTATAGAGGAGGTCCGGCAGAGGAAGAAACTCCGGACAAAACAAGACTGGTGGTCCGGAAGAGAAGGAAGCTCCAGACAAAACAACACAGGAGGTCCGGAAGGGTAGGCGGACACCGACTCCACACGTCAGGTTTTACGTCCATTTGATCTTAGTTTACTTGTTTTAAAATTGTATCTTTCACGTATATCGCCTTGCTCTGCTTCCTAGTGTTTATTGACATGTGGCAGTTAATATGTATATGTAGTCTGAAGCCTTTCGGTCGGACCATCGTCTTTTAGTTTTATATTCCACTATCAGATTTATCATGATTGAATTTCGACCGTCATTATGATTTTAGACAGGCACCCAATATGTCTTGTTATTCTTTTGTTCCAGAGCAGAAGTAATGCAACGCCATTACACTGCCGACAAAGGTCATCTCCCTCCCCAATGTTAATGTACGTGCATGTACGAGTCAATTTCCTCAACAGGAAATCATGAATGTATTGGATTTACTTAGCAGACACAAACCCATGGAGTGCGAATCGGAAAGGAAATGCTGGAATGTGATAGGATGTAATTATTGGATTAAAGTCACCACTGGACAGCTTTTGTAGAACACAGTAGAACTCCGCTAGTGAAAATATATAGTAACACCTAAGTGTTGGGATGAGGGTCGAATCCCCGGGGATTGTGTAATTGGGGATAAAACGCTGAAATGTCCTGTGTAGTCAGGCATGTAGCCGACATCCTCCAGAATTACTCGCAGTCCTGAACAGTTTATCTTGCTTGACAATGGAGGAAAATGGGATATATTCTGCTTAAAGGTGCTGGCTGCAGTACATAAGACATGCTAGTATGGTAATGGTCTCGTATATAGAGGATGTCTAACTGTGTCATCAGTATATATTTTTATATTTTTTCACGAGTGCGCAGCTTTTAATTTCCCCCGTTGTCGTTTGTAAGCAGTTAATTGATTGGTCAAATCAGAAAAGGTGATATTTTTCACTAGTGAAAAATATCACTTTTATAGAACGAATTATTTTCGATTCACTAGTGAAAAACATCACTTTTATAAAATGAATAATTTTCGATATTTCACTGGTAAAATTGTAATTAATTGAGTTATTTCATAATTACCTTTTGTATATACTGAGTTTAGTTAATTTCCTCAACGACATTGCCTTTGAAGGTGACCATCGCCCACGTAGTAAAATATCGGGAAGATATCAAATTTCACATAAATATATTTTGCCTTAGGATGACCATTCCTACTTTTACTTGCTTTCTTGGGGAATACTTTCCTATAAAAAGTTCCGTCTAAAGGTTATTCTTAAGCAAGTGACATGATAATATCGAAAGGGAGACTACTATATATGTAACATTTGTTTGGGGGAAAATTGTACGCCGGACGCGGGCAAGATTCCAGTACATGTACTGTCGTCTTCATTTCATTTCAACACCGGATTTATCAAAGATCGAAAGTTTAATTTGGTTTTGAAAAACAGTTTGATTTTCATTCATTAAATCTGATTGAGATAAAATCAACTTGAAGTTCATAGTGCATGTATAGGAAAGCAATACGGAACAGGGTATAACGTACAAAAAAGTGGACTTTCACCCTCGTGCACCACTTACGTACGGAACCAAGTAAAATTCAGGCGTCTCTATTTCTTGTTTGATGTCTTTCTCACAATTTATCTTTCCTCTTAGCTTTATGCATTATGGGATTGGAGAGCCTAATGCGGGAGCCTCATTTACATGTTATCTAGTCCTCAATTATTAAGATCGGCCAGGGATTTCCTATCTATATTTATGGAATTACATATTTTTTTCGGAACCAAGCGTTACTTGAAATTTGATTAGGGATAAAGGCAATTTTGAATTTGCACTCTTTTTCATTTAATCGGGAAATTGTAATTTAAATGAACGGCGACAATATCTTAATAAACACATTTCTCTTAATCATTATCTTTCATCGACATCGTTCTCATGTAAATTGCCCTTAATTTGATACATTAATGTTTATGACAACGGTGTACGTAATATGCGTTAAGACAATAATGGAACACTGCCACTGACTGATGTTTGCCTTATATTAAATGAAGTTGCGATACCTGATGCTATTTTCAGACATGCAACGCCCCCGCCAAGCGAAGAGCGACAACGCCAGATGCGAAGGGCGACAGTGCAGCATGCGAAGAGCGCAAAGTAAATAAGTATACCATTTTATATTAAAGTACAGTTAATACCAATAGTTCTTTAGAATTAATACCTTCTACTCACTAAACTGCTTTCTGATTTAGCCAATAGACAATATGAAAACCTATTGCATTACAGGAAAATAGCGTGAACCGCGCTATCGAAGAAGATCAATAATTTGCTCAAACCTTTCCATCTTTTGAACTCTTCTTGTCTAAAAGTACAACAAAAGCTAGAACTACTATTTCAACGTTGCTGAGGCATGTCTGATGGATGTGAAAATGGAATAATGCGATCACAATGGATAACATATCTTCGTCCAATCACTTGTTTAAATTGGAGAAACAGCTCTTCTTAGATATGGAGCTGCTGAAAAATCCGGAGGTAAACAGATTATTGCTGGTCGAATACTCTGTAAATAAGAGAACAGTTCTCCAGATCTGTCCTGTCAGCATGGTGGTGCAATCTGCATTTTTTTCAGAAAATGAAACAATTTTGACCTAAGAAATAGCTAGCTCTTACGTAAGGCGGCCAGTTTGAGATTTGAAGCTATTTCCTTATTAAAGACATTGACTTATTCAATTTTGAAAAAGTCGATTCGATTCCGTCCAAATCTTGTGAAAACAATTCTAATGTGAAAATTAAGTCCTCTTCTAAAAGAGTGTCAAATGTTCATACCGACCTCTTTTAAACTTTGACAGTAATGACTCTATACGTTTGACAGTAATGACTCTATACGTTTGACAGTAATGACTTAACATTTGACATTACTGACTTTTCCCTTTGACAGTATTGACTTGACGTTTGACAGTACTGACTTCAGGTTTGACAGGAATGACATAACGCTTGACGGTTCTGGCGTTACCTTTGACAGTACTGACTTTACGTTTGACAGTACTGACTTTACGTTTGACAGTACTGACTTTACGTTTGACAGCACTGACTTTACGTTTGACAGTACTGACTTAACGTTTGACAGTACTGATTTTACGTTTGACAGTGCTGACTTTACGTTTGACAATGCTGACTTTACGTTTGACAGTACTGACTTTACGTTGGACATTACTGACTTTACGTTTGACAGTACTGACTTTACGTTGGACAGTGCTGACTTTACGTTTGACAGTACTGACTTTACGTTTGACAGTACTGACTTTACGTTTGACAATGCTGACTTTACGTTTGACAATGCTGACTTTACGTTTGACAATACTGACTTTACGTTTGACAGTACTGACTTTACGTTTGACAGTGCTGACTTTACGTTTGACAGTGCTGACTTTACGTTTGACAATGCTGCCTTTACGTTTGACAATACTGACTTTACGTTGGACATTACTGACTTTACGTTTGACAGTACTGACTTTACGTTTGACAGTGCTGACTTTACGTTTGACAGTACAGACTTTACGTTTGACAGTACTGACTTTACGTTTGACAATGCTGACTTTACGTTTGACAATGCTGACTTTACGTTTGACAATACTGACTTTACGTTTGACAGTACTGACTTTACGTTTGACAGTGCTGACTTTACGTTTGACAGTGCTGACTTTACGTTTGACAATACTGACTTTACGTTTGACAGTACTGACTTTACGTTTGACAGTGCTGACTTTACGTTTGACATTACTGACTTTACGTTTGACAGTACTGACTTTTCCCTTTAACAGTACTGACTTTACGTTTGACAGTGCTGACTTGACGTTTGACATTACTGACTTTACGTTTGACAGTGCTGACTTTATGTTTGACATTACTGACTTTTCCTTTAACAGTACTGACTTTACGTTTGACAATGCTGACTTTACGTTGGACATTACTGACTTTACGTTTGACAGTGCTGACTTTACGTTTGACATTACTGACTTAACGCTTGACGGTTCTGTCGTTACCTTTGACAGTACTGATTTTACGTATGACAGTGCTGACACTTTACTTTTGACAGTGGTGATTTTGTAAGTTTGACAGTACTGACTTTACAGTGTAGTGTAATATTGCAATGTTCCACCTTCCTTTTGTCAGTCATAAAAATTTCAGATCGCACTATTGCATTTAAAATTAAAATACAACATCAAAGTCTCTTAAAGTCTACGGGAATGAAAACGTGATACCTTGAAATTTAAAAAACAAAAAAAAAACAAAATAAAAAAAAACAATGCAATACATTAACAACAGAATAAACACGCTGAAATGATACCCATCCAGATTATCTTTAACATGCAATAAAAAAAAGTACCAACCTGTAGCGTAGTATTGTAGACAAGGGTGACTAGAGAGAGGAAAGTCGATGGCAGTTGTTAGATAAACGTCCTAGAATTACCTAATGACAAATGTGTGTTTTTACAGTAACAAACCTAATACTTGCGTTAAGTATCGACGACAGCGTCGTGTGACTGTCACTGAGTTGAACCGCTTAGAAACAAAAGATAGGTATGTTGCGGCAGCTGTAAGGAACAATCGATGGTCTGACTTATCGCCCCTGACAGGGGGCCTCCCGAGAACCGGTAATTGTGTTAAGATCGATTGCTTAAATACTCATGGCGATATAGTGATAAAATTGGGAGTATGAGTAATAACCTGTGAGTATATGGTCACGTGATCTGATTATGCTATGTAATTGGTGGATTTGCGCAATTTATCTTCCCCTTTAATTACCATTTAAACGACCTCTAAAATCAAACAGAAACTATTTTGAAATTTGCACACGATTTTCATCACCATAAGTAGTTTTGTTGGAATTTCTTTGGTTTTAGACACGTTGTTAAAAGCATTTTAACTTTTATTAATCATCGAAGAAAATGGGTTTAGCTTGGTTTGTATTATGACAATAATTGCCACAATAAGCATGGTAAAGTTGAAGGAAAGAGCGCTGTCTTAGCACAGTTTGAATATTACAGAGTTATATGGGTTTTATGATGATGTCGATGAATTGAAAAAAAAAACATGAAAGGTTGAAATCGTAGTGAATACAATAAAAACACTTTTTGCCTGATGAAAGCATTCTTTCATAAGGCATTTACACAGAAAAAAACATGAGCAAGTCTGAGAAAAATGAAGAAACGGCGAATAGTAGGAAGATAACTCAATGAAGGTTGGGAGGCAAATCAATGAAAGGTGGGAGACAAATCAATGAAGGTTGGGAGACAAATCAATGAAGGGTGGGAGACAAATCAGTGAAGGGTAGGAGACAAATCAATGAAGGGTGGGAGACAAATCAATGAAGGGTGAGAGACAAATCAGTGAAGGGTGGGAGACAAATCAGTGAAGGGTGGGAGACAAATCAGTGAAGGGTGAGAGACAAATCAGTGAAGGGTGGGAGACAAATCAGTGAAGGGTGGGAGACAAATCTGTAAAGGTTGGGAGACAAATCAATGAAGGTTGGAGACAAATCAATGAAAGGTAGGAGACAAATCAGTGAAGGGTGGGAGACAAATCAATGAAGGGTGGGAGACAAATCTGTAAAGGGTGGGAGACAAATCAATGAAGGGTGGGAGACAAATCAATGAACGGTGGGAGACAAATCTATAAAGATTTGGAGACAAATCAGTGAAGAGTGGGAGACAAATCAATAAAGGGTGGGAGACAAATCAGTGAAGGGTGGGAGACAAATCAATGAAGGGTGGGAGACAAATCTGTAAAGGGTGGGAGACAAATCTATAAAGGAAGGGAGACAAATCTGTAAAGGTTGGGAGACAAATCTGTAAAGGAAGGGAGACAAATCTGTAAATGACGGGAGACAAACCTGTAAAGAGTGGAAGACAAATCAATGAAGGGTGGGAGACAAATCTGTAAAGGAAGGGAGACAAATCTGTAAAGGTTGGGAGACAAATCAATGAAGGGTGGGAGACAAATCTGTAAAGGGTGGGAGACAAATCTGTAAAGGAAGGGAGATAAATCTGTAAAGGTTGGGAGACAAATCTGTAAAGGAAGGGAGACAAATCTGTAAAGGACGGGAGACAAACCTGTAAAGAGTGGGAGACAAATCAACGAAGGGTGGGAGACAAATCTGTAAAGGGTGGGAGACAAATAAGTGAAGGGTGGGAGACAAATCAATGAAGGGTGGGAGACAAATCAATGAAGGTTGGGTGACAAATCAATAAAGGGTGGGAGACAAATCAATGAAGGGTGAGAGACAAATCAATAAAGGGTGGGAGACAAAACAGTAAAGGTTGGGAGACAAATCTGTAAAGGGTGGGAGATAAATCTGTAAAGGGTGGGAGACAAATCAATGAAGGGTGGGAGACAAATCAATGAAGGGTGGGAGACAAATCAATGAAGGGTGGGAGACAAATCTGTAAAGGGTGGGAGACAAATCAATGAAGGGTGAGAGACAAATCTGTAAAGAAAGGGAGACAAATCAATAAAGGGTGGGAGACAAATCTGTAAAGGGTGGGAGACAAATCAATGAAGGGTGGGAGACAAATCAATAAAGTGTGAGAGACAAATCTATAAAGATTTGGAGACAAATCAATGAAGAGTGGGAGACAAATCAATAAAGGGTGGGAGACAAATCAGTGAAGGGTGGGAGACGAATCAATGAAGGGTGGGAGACAAATCTGCAAAGGGTGGGAGACAAATCTGTAAAGGGTGGGAGACAAATCAATGAAGGATGGGAGACAAATAAGTGAAGAGTGGGAGACAAAACAATGAAGGGTGGGAGACAAATCAGTGAAGGGTGGGAGACAAATCAATGAAGGGTGCGAGACAAATCAATGAAGGGTGGGAGACTAATCAATGAAGGGTGGGAGACAAATCTGTAAAGGGTGGGAGACAAATCAATGAAGGGTGGGAGACTAATCAATGAAGGGTGAGAGACAAATCAATAAAGATTTGGCGACAAATCAATGAAGGGTGGGAGACAAATCAGTGAAGGGTGGGAGACAAATCAATGAAGGGTGGGAGACAAATCTGTAAAGGGTGGGAGACAAATCAATGAAGGGTGGGAGACTAATCAATGAAGGGTGGGAGACAAATTAATAAAGGGTGGGAGACAAAACAGTAAAGGTTGGGAGACAAATCTGGAAAGGGTGGGAGATAAATCTGTAAAGGGTGGGAGACAAATCAATGAAGGGTGGGAGACAAATCAATGAAGGGTGGGAGACAAATCAGTTAAGGTTGGGAGAAAAATATGTAAAGGATGGGAGACAAATCTATAAAGGGTGAGAGACAAATCTGTAAAGGGTGGGAGACAAATCTGTAAAGGACGGGAGACAAATCTGTAAAGGGTGGGAGACAAATCAATGAAGGGTGAGAGACAAATCAATGAAGGGTGAGAGACAAATCAATGAAGGGTGAGAGACAAATCTGTAAATGAAGGGAGACAAATCAATGAAGGGTGGGAGACTAATCAATGAAGGGTGAGAGACAAATCAATAAAGGGTGGGAGACAAAACAGTAAAGGTTGGGAGACAAATCTGTAAAGGGTGGGAGATAAATCTGTAAAGGGTGGGAGTCAAATCAATGAAGGGTGGGAGACAGATCAGTAAAGGTTGGGAGAAAAATATGTAAAGGATGGGAGACAAATCTATAAAGGGTAAGAGACAAATCTGTAAAGGGTGGGAGACAAATCTGTAAAGGACGGGAGACAAATCTGTAAAGGGTGGGAGACAAATCAATGAAGGGTGAGAGACAAATCAATGAAGGGTGAGAGACAAATCAATGAAGGGTGAGAGACAAATCAATGAAGGGTGAGAGACAAATCAATGAAGGGTGAGAGACAAATCTGTAAAGGAAGGGAGACAAATCTGTAAAGGGTGGGAGACAAATCTGTAAAGGACGGGAGACAAATCTGTGAAGGGTGGGAGACAAATCAATGAAGGGTAAGAGACAAATCAATGAAGGGTGGGAGACAAATCAGTCAAGGACGGGAAACAAATCAACAAGAATGGGAGACAATTATATGGTTATTTAGTGTACCATTAATTTTAATCTCAGGAGTCTCAGTAATAGAAAACTAACGCATGCTACAGTAGAGTTGTTTCTATATAATCCATATTATTACAAACAATAACGATTAGCCAGGATGCGTACTTGGTAAATAACCGAATGGTATCCTTAAACGCCTTATATAAAGTGTCAGTGTGCGAATTCCAACCCCTTTTACAGGAACACATCTTAATTGTTACACGAGGTATTGAGGGAAGCTGAATAACCACAATCTACATCAATGTAAGGCACTTGTACGGGTAATAGGCACGTTACCACGATGCTGTTATTAATTATCAGCCCCAATACGATGTCCCCGTTACATTATCTCTACAAGATAACAGTGATTATTTTAATGTTCAATAATTATCACAGATAATTGGCAACATTATTTCATTACTTAAAGGTATATTTCATTATTCAAAGGTATATTTTCAGTCACAATGATCCTGTTATAATAAGAAATGTTGTATAAACGGGTAGTGATTGAAACACATCAGCGCTTAATTGGCTACCACTTTTAAGTTATATAATATACTTACCCTCATATGTGTACAAATAGGACGAAATGCTTCATATACGAGCGTAACAAAGTATTTCCCTACGGTGAGCAGATGTTTTCCTTGCATTCAAATTTATACAACTTGATTAAATTACTTTAATACGGAACACGTCAATTTTTACATGTTATATCTAACCAGGGAAATTACACAAGGAATTTCATCGGAATCTAAGCCTTGGGGACACAAGACGTAAGATCTATGTATTAACCGGAATCGAGGAAACCCGTGTAAGGAGGCTTCATAGTTGTTAATGTAAATGAAGATTGTCTATATAAAAATGAAGTCCCGCTCTTACACTCTTGATACTTCCTCAGCTTTTTTTTTACATCTAATCACTTGTGAATAAGATAGGATGGATCCACTGTTTCGGAAAGCTTGCCGCTAGAATCAGGAATACCGACCACAGTTGGTGAAGTGGGAAGAAAATGTAATTCGTTTTCTACACGTAAAAGCAAACAAAGAGAAAACCTGAACGCGGCAATATGTCTTTTGAATTACGCCTCGAGGGAAAAAGAATCTTTTCCGACAGTGCAATTCTTCCATTCTTTACTTGTTATATCGATCCATTATTTCAGTAACATTTCGATGAACGTACGTAGCTAGAAGGAGGGCGATACTCTATTATATACCAAATGAGGACACATCGTATCATATCATATCATACCCGTCCATAGACACAGTCATATTATGCCCGTCCAAATGCACAGTCATACAATGTATCATACCCGTCCATAGACACAGTCATTTTATACCAGTCCAAATACACAGTCATACAATGTATCATACCCGTCCATAGACAAAGTCATGTCATACCCGTCCATCGACACAGTCATATCATACCGTCCATTTATACAGTCATAGCACAACCGTTCATAGAGAGAGTCATAGCCAACCGTCCATAGACACAGCCATATCATACCCGTCCATAGACACAGCCATATCAAACCCGTCCAGAGGCACAGTCATATCATACCCGTCCGTAGACACAGCCATATCATACCAGTCCATAGACACAGCCATATCATACCCGTCCATAGACACAGTCATATCATACCCGTCCATAGACACAGTCATATCATACCCGTCCATAGACACAGCCATATCATACCGTCCATAGACACAGTCATATCATACCCGTCCATAGACACATTCATATCATACCCGTCCATAGACACAGCCATACCATACCCGTCCATAGACACAGCCATATCATACCCGTCCATAGACACATTCATATCATACCCGTCCATAGACACAGCCATATCATACCCGTCCATAGAAATAGCCATATCATATCGCTAAAGGCGCATTAATGTCAAACTGCTCATGTGATACCGCACATAGGCGCAGCAATGCAATACCGCCCACAGACATTGTCATGTAATACCGCCAACAGACATTGTCATGTAATACCGCCCACAGACATTGTCATGTAATACCGCCCACATACATTGTCATGTAATACCGCCCACAGACATTGTCATGCAATACCGCCCACAGACATTGTCATGTAATACCGCCCACAGACATTGTCATGTAATACCGCCCACAGACATTGTCATGTAATGCCGCCCACAGACATTGTCATGTAATACCGCCCACAGACATTGTCATGTAATACCGCCAACAGACATTGTCATGTAATACCGCCCACAGACATTGTCATGTAATACCGCCCACAGACATTGTCATGCAAAACCGCTCACAGACATTGTCATGTAATACCGCCAACAGACATTGTCATGTAATACCGCCCACAGACATTGTCATGTAATACCGCCCACAGACATTGTCATGTAATACCGCCCACAGACATTGTCATGCAATACCGCCCACAGACATTGTCATGTAATACCGCCCACAGACATTGTCATGTAATACCGCCCACAGACATTGTCATGTAATGCCGCCCACAGACATTGTCATGTAATACCGCCCACAGACATTGTCATGTAATACCGCCAACAGACATTGTCATGTAATACCGCCCACAGACATTGTCATGTAATACCGCCCACAGACATTGTCATGTAATACCGCCCACAGACATTGTCATGCAAAACCGCTCACAGACATTGTCATGTAATACCGCCCACAGACATTGTCATGTAATACCGCCCACAGACATTGTCATGTAATACCGCCCACAGACATTGTCATGTAATACCGCCCACAGACATTGTCATGTAATACCACCAACAGACATTGTCATGTAATACCGCCCACAGACATTGTCATGTAATACCGCCCACAGAAATTGTCATGTAATACCGCCCACAGACATTGTCATGTAATACCGCCTACAGACATTGTCATGTAATACCGCCCACAGACATTGTCATGTAATACCGCCCACAGACATTGTCATGTAATACCGCCAACAGACATTGTCATGTAATACCGCACACAGACATTGTCATGAAATACCGCACACAGACATTGTCGTGTAATACCGCCTACAGACATTGTCATGTGATACCGCCTACAAACATTGTCATATACCGCCCACAGACATTGTCATGTGATACCGCCTACAGACATTGTCATATACCGCCCATAGGCGTAGCAATGCAATATCGCCAATATACAATGCTATGTAATACTCATAAACAAAATTCTAGTCAAAATAAACATCTATGAAAATAATAATGTGATGGTTGAGACAGGGGATTCCCTATTCATAACAATATTTCTCGCCTACGAGGGCTGATTGATATGTTGTGAGCCTCATATTGAAGGATTTAAATTTTCGCGGACATTTAAGGATTGTACCTCATTTTAACCGCGTATACGGTAGCATGCCCGCAGTTGGAAACGAACATTTCCTATGGAAAGCGCGCTCCATAGGAAATGTTCGTTGCCAACTGCGGTCATACTACCGTATACGCAGTCAAAATGAGGTACCATCCTTATATTTACATGAAACAAATAGTTCAAATACAGTACGAAGAAAATAAAATCCAGGGTATTTTGCGACGTTGTTAACTACGGTAGTCGTGGTTGCTAAGATAATATAGTTCCAGTAAATCTACGTAAAGACAGCAGTTTTGTTTACAAAATTAAAAGATGCAACTCAACATTTTTGTTTAATACCTTTTACGTTTTTTTATTAATTGATGTTTTCACAGTTCACAATTTCCGTCTCAGATTAACTATGGTTTTCAAGCACAGCGTGTATTGACACAGATTAAGTAGTGACGTAGTCAAGTGTTCTCCAGGAACTGTACGCCTTAGCCATTTGTCGTTAGCGTTATTTATGCACCCATTTCCGCAATAATCAGTTTAGTTTTTGACAAAATACTCAGTTAGCTTTTTGTGCATAGATCATCGGGTAAATGGAGAATTCGCTAAAATTCCCTTGAAAATGGCACCGTCTAGTTGACATTCCAGTAACGTCACAACTGGATGACGTCATAATTGTGTTACCAATTCCAGCGCTTCTTAATCCGCTGAGCCTTTTTTCGCTGCGTATACGCTAATTTATTCGTAGTCAGAGTTAAATAAGCTAGAGAAGGGAGATATATAGAGGATATCTAACAGTGTCTTCAGTAATACCAAATATATTTCACGAGTGGGGCTAATATTTTGATATTTTTCACGAGTGCGCAGCACGAGTGAAAAATATCAAAATATTAGCCCCACGAGTGAAATATATTTGGTTTTACTGAAGACACTGTTAGATATTCTGTTTATTACATTTTTTATCAACAAAAACCCTACCCCGCATGCTAACTAGGACTACAGCGATAATTTGTAAACAAAAAAAGTAGTTTCCCCTGTCCAGGTGCTGACATATATGTCGGGCTTTCTGATTGGTCAATTATTTTGGTATTTTCTAATCATTAATTTGATTGGTCAAATCAGCAAAAGTGATATTTCACTAGTGAAAAATATGATATTCTTCACTAGTGAAAAATATCAGTTTTATATAATGAATAATTTTTGATATTTCACTGGTAAAAATGTAATAAATAAATATATTGTATCATTTTCAAAATAATCCCCTTCTGTATCTATACACTTTTGCCAGCGGTGCTCGAGAGCCTCAATGCCACTTTTATATAAATCATTGTTTTCTTTACTTTTCATAAGTCATCCACTGCATATATGACGTCATCATCGGACTGAAATAGTTGGGTTTTTTTAGTTTTGGAAATAAATGAAAGTTTGAGGGAGCGAGATCAGGTGAATAAGGCAGATACTCAACCAATTGAGTCCTGATTGAATAACACAACTTAAGTGAGCTTTCCGCAGTTGGAAACGAACATTTCCTATGGAAAGCGCGCTCCATAGGAAATGTTCGTTGCCAACTGCGGTCATACTACCGTATACGCAGTCAAAATGAGGTACCATCCTTATATTTACATGAAACAAATAGTTCAAATACAGTACGAAGAAAATAAAATCCAGGGTATTTTGCGACGTTGTTAACTACGGTAGTCGTGGTTGCTAAGATAATATAGTTCCAGTAAATCTACGTAAAGACAGCAGTTTTGTTTACAAAATTAAAAGATGCAACTCAACATTTTTGTTTAATACCTTTTACGTTTTTTTATTAATTGATGTATTCACAGTTCACAATTTCCGTCTCAGATTAACTATGGTTTTCAAGCACAGCGTGTATTGACACAGATTAAGTAGTGACGTAGTCAAGTGTTCTCCAGGAACTGTACGCCTTAGCCATTTGTCGTTAGCGTTATTTATGCACCCATTTCCGCAATAATCAGTTTAGTTTTTGACAAAATACTCAGTTAGCTTTTTGTGCATAGATCATCGGGTAAATGGAGAATTCGCTAAAATTCCCTTGAAAATGGCACCGTCTAGTTGACATTCCAGTAACGTCACAACTGGATGACGTCATAATTGTGTTACCAATTCCAGCGCTTCTTAATCCGCTGAGCCTTTTTTCGCTGCGTATACGCTAATTTATTCGTAGTCAGAGTTAAATAAGCTAGAGAAGGGAGATATATAGAGGATATCTAACAGTGTCTTCAGTAATACCAAATATATTTCACGAGTGGGGCTAATATTTTGATATTTTTCACGAGTGCGCAGCACGAGTGAAAAATATCAAAATATTAGCCCCACGAGTGAAATATATTTGGTTTTACTGAAGACACTGTTAGATATTCTGTTTATTACATTTTTTATCAACAAAAACCCTACCCCGCATGCTAACTAGGACTACAGCGATAATTTGTAAACAAAAAAAGTAGTTTCCCCTGTCCAGGTGCTGACATATATGTCGGGCTTTCTGATTGGTCAATTATTTTGGTATTTTCTAATCATTAATTTGATTGGTCAAATCAGCAAAAGTGATATTTCACTAGTGAAAAATATGATATTCTTCACTAGTGAAAAATATCAGTTTTATATAATGAATAATTTTTGATATTTCACTGGTAAAAATGTAATAAATAAATATATTGTATCATTTTCAAAATAATCCCCTTCTGTATCTATACACTTTTGCCAGCGGTGCTCGAGAGCCTCAATGCCACTTTTATATAAATCATTGTTTTCTTTACTTTTCATAAGTCATCCACTGCATATATGACGTCATCATCGGACTGAAATAGTTGGGTTTTTTTAGTTTTGGAAATAAATGAAAGTTTGAGGGAGCGAGATCAGGTGAATAAGGCAGATACTCAACCAATTGAGTCCTGATTGAATAACACAACTTAAGTGAGCTTTCCGCGGCGCTTAAGCTTAATATTTTCCCTTAACTGCATCAGAAGTGGAGCATAGTATGTGCCATTGATTGTTGCTTCAGTGAGGTAGCACGATAAATCGGCAAAAGTTCCGGCCTATCACAAGGAGACTTAACACGAACATACCGCAGCCTCTCAAAACACACATACGCACTCGCCACACGCATGCTTGTCGCACGCACGGGAGGCCGTCCTTAAATGACCTTAGCTGTTAATAGGACGTTAAACAAAATAAACCAAACCAAACCAATTGTCCTTTTCGGAGAGAATCTATTAGCAGAATACCATCTGTATCCCAGAAAACCGAGGCCATAACCTTCCCAACTGATGGAACAGTCTTTGCCTTCTTTGGCGACAGTGAGCCAGGGTGTTTTCCATTGTTTTGATTGTTGTTTGGCCTCTTGGATTAAATGATGGACCAATGTTTCATCAATATTGACAAAAATCTCTGAAGAAAGTTGGCAGGATTTTCCTCAAAAAAGTTAAGATTAGCATGCGATAATGTGTACCTGGTGTGCTTCTGATCAACTGTAAGAAGTCGTAGTCCCATCGGGCCGAAAGCTTTCTCATTGCAAGATCCTCTGTCACACTGGAATTCACTCTTTCCTGTGAAATGCCAAATCTACTCGCTATACAGTATATCTTTCTGTGACTCGTTTGTAACTTATAACAATATAATGAACTTAACTGACCATTGACAGGCCTTCCAGGACAGGGGTCATCATCAAGGCTCTGTCGGCCGTGCATTAATTCCGCCACCCACCTTTTTCACTCTAGCATATGAAGGGGCATCTTTCCATAGTGTTGCTACCATATCATTATGGATATCCTTAGGTGTTAAACCTTTTTATGCAAATATTGAATCTCTGCTCTTTCACCAATTTTGTCCATTTTGCAAATGCCGCTTGTCCTGTTTACTTAAGAGTGCTACCTTCGTTGATATAAACTAACCAAATGGGACCAGTCCTTGGTCACACGGCCTTATAAAGTCAGAGAATAGTAGGACTTAAAAAGAACGTCCTTGAGTACCGCCTCAAGTACGAGGCTCACAACATGTCCATCATTCCTCGTATCACCGTCAAAGGTGTAGGTCTATGCTTTATTATTTGTCTCACATACATAATGTACTACACACAAAAAAAACCGTAACAAACTGTAAGTTCTGTGAAATCTATTTGTCGCGCCATCATCGGACATACTTGATTGTCTAACCCTCGGTATAACAGCCTCGGGTTCGACAACCAAGAACATCAACCCTCGGGTTGGAAACGATTATGTTAATTCCGTCCCTTGTAACCACGTGATCACCTTATCAGCTATGGGAGAAAGTAATTTCATCGTACACAGATTTGTTTCTCGGTTGACTTGTTCAAGATTTTTCTGTCAAACCCTAGGGTGTGATATCTTTGTCCACTCTTAGGTTGTGATATATCAGTCAAACCCATTGGTATATACAGGGACGTCACGGCAGCAATTCAATCATAGCATACATCCATAGACACAGTCATGTAAAACCGCCCATAGACACAGCAATATCGTACCGCCCATAGACACAGCAATGTCATACCGTCAATAGACACAGCAATATCACACCGTCCATAGACACAGCAATGTCATAACGCCCATAGACACAGCAATGTCATACCGCCCATAGACACAGCAATGTAATACCGCCCATAGACACAGCAATGTCATACTGCCCATAGACACAGCCATGTCATACCGTCCATAGACACAGCAATGTCATACCGCCCATAGACACAGCAATGTCATACCGTCCATATACACAACAATGCCATACCGTCCATATACACAGCAATGTCATACCGTCCATATACACCGCAATGTCATACCGCCCATAGACAAAGTCATGTAATACCGCCCATAGACCACACACACAGTGTATCAACGCGCACATATACAGCCGTGCCATACCGCCCGAAGACACAGCAACGATGTACTACTTAGTGTCAAAATATTGTCATAATGCTTACAAGTAAACACACAAAATCACATCCATCCTAAATACATCAATATCATATTTCGCATAAACACGACAGTATCATGGAGCTGCAGCAATCCCCTATACTTTCCGCAAACCCAGCAGATCCATACTACTAGAGCAATGTTTCAGTACCCACAGACCTTGATAGCAGGACAGATGTTGAATGGCAACCATTTTGACAGCTGTACACGTTTAATACCGTACATTGTTACATTGTTACATACATGTTCAGGCTATGACAAAACAACGATACACCACAAACCCAGCAAATATTGAGAAAAACATAAAACAAAATAGGCATTTAATGTAGTTTAGTGTTAATATCAATATGTGTATTGGGTTCCATACTTATACAGAATTCAGATAGTTTGGGACGCGGAAGCGTCGGAAATGTACCACTACGGGCAAAGGGTACATTCATCTGAAACCCTACATGTTTACAATCACCACATATAGTTCCAACTCGCATTTAAAGTATGAATGAACTTGAAGGAAAAGTACTGATTTTGTTTCAACAATTGGTTTTGGTCGCCGGGTGCCCTTGAAGAGTTGCTATTTTGATGATAGCAGCCTGTGATTGTATTGATTACTTGTGTGTAGTTCCTACTTTGTTTGGAATTGAGATGCGGTTACAGGGCGGCGGCTCTTACATCCCAACCAAATGTCTTACTGGGCCGGTATTGTAAAGACGAGATTAACATTTAGTCAAAACCTGAGAAACAATTAACTTCAATTAGCAGTTTAACCAAAAAGATAAAATTAAGCCTTACGGCCAATCCAGATGATATTCCGTGCATTGTCGAGACATGCTGTAAAAGATACGTTTCACTATGTAACGAGCTAAATCTCCCCGAATGATCTCCTGTGACGTAGGAAGATGGGATGTTGGTGGCACAGTGGTACAATGTACCTAACACACTTGGGTGATCGGGTGACACAGTAGTGACACAGTGGTAACACACTTCCCTTTCACATAAACAGCCGGGGTTCAATACCTCGATCGGATTTGAAAAGGTATTGGGTCACTTGCCCGACGACGTGGGTTTTCCCCTGGTGCTCCGGTTTCCTCCCACAGTAAGACCCCTCGCGCGCTTCAATCAGGGCCAACAGGCATGATCAATATACATGTAAGTTGATAACTTGTTTCGCAAATTTGTAAAATGAATAAAGTTTGTATTAAATTATAGAGTGTTCTCCTGTAGTTTGCTCTGTATATACCCTATGCAGATGATGTGTTCTTATCGAGTACAGACAGGGGATTCACCCAGGTAAACAATACAGACCAGACAGGGGATTCACCCATGTGAACAATACAGACCAGACAGGGGATTCACCCATGTGAACAACACAGACCAGACAGGGGATTCCCCATATGAACAATACAGACCAGACAGGGGATTCACCCATGTGAACAATACAGACCAGACAGGGGATTCCCCATGTGAACAATACAGACCAGACAGGGGATTCACCCATATGAACAATACAGACCAGACAGGGGATTCCCCATATGAACAATACAGACCAGACAGGGGATTCACCCAGGTAAACAATACAGACCAGACAGGGGATTCACCCATGTGAACAATACAGACCAGACAGGGGATTCCCCATATGAACAATACAGACCAGACAGGGGATTCACCCATATGAAAAATACAGACCAGACAGGGGATTCCCCATATGAACAATACAGACCAGACAGGGGATTCACCCAGGTAAACAATACAGACCAGACAGGGGATTCACCCATGTGAACAATACAGACCAGACAGGGGATTCACCCATATGAACAATACAGACCAGACAGGGGATTCACCCAGGTAAACAATACAGACACAGACAGGGGATTCACCCATGTGAACAATACAGACCAGACAGGGGATTCACCCAGGTAAACAATACAGACACAGACAGGGGATTCACCCATGTGAACAATACAGACCAGACAGGGGATTCCCCATATGAACAATACAGGCCAGACAGGGGATTCACCCATATGAACAATACAGACCAGACAGGGGATTCCCCATATGAACAATACAGACCAGACAGGGGATTCACCCAGGTAAACAATACAGACCAGACAGGGGATTCACCCATGTGAACAATACAGACCAGACAGGGGATTCACCCATATGAACAATACAGACCAGACAGGGGATTCACCCAGGTAAACAATACAGACACAGACAGGGGATTCACCCATGTGAACAATATAGACCAGACAGGGGATTCACCCAGGTAAACAATACAGACACAGACAGGGGATTCACCCATGTGAACAATACAGACCAGACAGGGGATTCCCCCATATGAACAATACAGACCAGACAGGGGATTCACCCAGGTAAACAATACAGACACAGACAGGGGATTCACCCATGTGAACAATACAGACCAGACAGGGGATTCACCCAGGTAAACAATACAGACACAGACAGGGGATTCACCCATGTGAACAATACAGACCAGACAGGGGATTCACCCAGGTAAACAATACAGACACAGACAGGGGATTCCCCGATGTGAACAATACAGACCAGACAGGGGATTCCCCCATATGAACAATACAGACCAGACAGGGGATTCACCCATGTGAACAATACAGACCAGACAGGGGATTCACCCATGTGAACAATAAAGACCAGGCAGGGGATTCAACCATGTGAACAATACAGACCAGACAGGGGATTCACCCATGTGAATAATACAGACCAGACAGGGGATTCACCCATGTGAACAATACAGACCAGGCAGGGGATTCACCTATGTGAACAATACAGACCAGACAGGGGATTCACCCATGTGAACAAAACAGACCAGACAGGGGATTCACCCACGGGAACAATACAGGCCAGACAGCGGATTCCCTAATGTGAACAATACAGACCAGACAGGGGATTCACCCACGGGGACAATACAGACCAGACAGGGGATTCACCCATGTGAACAATACAGACCAGACAGGGGATTCCCTAATGTTATCAATACAGACCAGACAGGGGATTCCCTCATGTGATCAATACAGACCAGACAGGGGATTCACCCATATGAACAATACAGACCAGACAGGGGATTCCTCCATATGAACAATACAGACCAGACAGGGGATTCCCTAATGTTATCAATACAGACCAGACAGGGGATTCCCCCATATGAACAATACAGACCAGACAGGGGATTCCTCCATATGAACAATACAGACCAGACAGGGGATTCCTCCATATGAACAATACAGACCAGACAGGGGATTCCCTAATGTTAACAATACAGACCAGACAGGCGATTCCCTAATGTTATCAATACAGACCAGACAGGGGATTCCCCCATGTAAACAATACAGACCAGACAGGAGATTCCCCCATATAAACAATACAGACCAGACAGGGGATTCCCCCATATGAACAATACAGACCAGACAGGGGATTCCCCCATGTAAACAATACAGACCAGACAGGGGATTCCCCCATGTAAACAATACAGACACAGACAGGGGATTCCCCCATATGAACAATACAGACCAGACAGGGGATTCTCCAATGTGAACAATACAGACCAGACAGGGGATTCACCCATGTAAACAATACAGACCAGACAGGGGATTCACCCACGGGAACAATACAGGCCAGACAGGGGATTCCCCCATGTAAACAATACAGACACAGACAGGGGATTCCCCCATATGAACAATACAGACCAGACAGGGGATTCACCCATGTTACCATATCAGATAGAGCGTCCCCCCATGTTACCATTTCAGATAGAGCGTCCCCCCATGTTACCATTTCAGATAGAGCGTCCCCCCATGTTACCATTTCAGATAGAGCGTCCCCCCATGTTACCATATCAGATAGAGCATTCCCCCATGTTACCATTTCAGATAGAGCGTCCCCCCATGTTACCATATCAGATAGAGCGTCCCCCCATGTTACCATTTCAGATAGGGCTTCCCCCATGTTACCATTTCAGATAGAGCGTCCCCCATGTTACCATTTCAGATAGAGCGTCCCCCCATGTTACCATTTCAGATAGAGCGTCCCCCCATGTTACCATTTCAGATAGAGCGTCCCCCCATGTTACCATATCAGATAGAGCGTCCCCCCATGTTACCATTTCAGATAGAGCGTCCCCCCATGTTACCATATCAGATAGAGCGTCCCCCCATGTTACCATTTCAGATAGAGCGTCCCCCCATGTTACCATTTCAGATAGAGCGTCCCCCCATGTTACCATTTCAGATAGAGCGTTCCCCCATGTTACCATATCAGATAGGGCTTCCCCCCTTTTCTGTTTCCTGTTGATATCAGATGTTACGCAAGTGTAAGTTTCTTCTTATTCTTCAACGGGACCCGCCATGTAAACATCGGTCAAATCTCGTCACTGTCATTTTCTTACACTTAGAATTAGCATGCGACAAAATACAATACTTATTAACGTAATCACAATGCCGTTCTTAAAACTGTATCGTAGTGCTCATCAACCTGTATCACTCCAAGCCCAGTAGTAGACAAATGTACCGTCAGCAGTCGATCTTTCATCATTGGAAATAGGTTACTTCGAACACGAAATGGGGCATTTAATCACCAAAGGTTTGGGAACCAGTGAAAGTCATTTAAAGATCCCTATATATGGTTTATTATATTCACATCATCAATAACATATTTGTTATCATCACTTTATCTGAAGGTGCCATTGGAAGACGATGCTTAGTCGAAATACACTGGTCCTCACATCCAATTGACACAATATTTATACTGGCTAAAATGTATATAAATAAACAATTTCATTTACATTACATGTAACTTTGGATCCTATCCCAAAGATATCTATGTATTCAAACCCCCAAAAAACCTTCATTAGGGTTAAATATCACTGGCCAAGCCGTACTTTCTATAAATGTCAGCAGATGAAATAGATGCCGTTGAAGTAACCTGCGTCACTTGCATGTTTTCGATAATTATTTGCCATTTACTTTCTGATACATGTTTAATGACGGCGTAAATCACATCCAAGTTGATGGTAGTGTAGAGCGGAAATGTGCGCGCCTGTCACTGTCACATGTTACACGGGAGAGGGTTAAAAATGTTCATCCTAAAGTAAAACAATATCCATCACGTGCTATTGGTGTGACCGAGACCTTCCCCACCTCAAAAAGGCGCCTCGGTGTAGCGCCTTTATTAAATTTCCTTCCTACTAACAAACGAGAACTCTATCGGCGAGATTATCTCCGATATGATATCAGAAATATCGCTAGGGCTTGCGTGACTTGTCTCTGAAATTGCCAACGTTTCCCCGTAGGAATGACAAGAAAAAATAGATTCTAACATGCTAAGTCCTCTGACGCTAAACATAAAATGGAAAAATCCCATTTCCAGCGGAACGTTCTTCTTCCTCCTCATACAAAAGCTGTCTACCTTGCTTAGTGCCGAAAACTATACAATGTTTCAAATGTCACCTGGGTGCTCCCATGTATCTGGGATAAGTACTTTCGACATGCACATTTGTAAGCAATATTGGAATGACCGAAGTAATGGGTTGATCTTCGCTCACTCGTGAGAGCGTGCGCCGTATCGCGTGATACGGTCTCTTCTCGGTGGGCAAAACTCACTGAATAACTAATAACACGGGCTCCTAGAATAAACATTCATCAGAATAAATCTCTGCCAAAAATTTAAATTTCGATACTACAAATAATGTCAAATCCAATTAGGACTTATACGAGTTTTTCTATATAAAATTGAGCATGCGAAAAAATACCAGTATGTTGTCTTCAGGGCGTTATTACATATGAATGACGTGACTTGTAAAAACGGCGTATAATTGCCAGATTTGGTAGCAGCAAGCATCAAGCTCAAACCAATATAAAAACCAATAAAATAGACCCTAACAGTCTAATGATCTAACAACACACAACTTGTAAACAACAACTGCTTATTTTCAGGAAAACAGCATGTAAAGTTTTGGATTTCCATGTTATCCAATAATTAATCGAATCTGTTACTGTCGGTTTGGTGGTAATTTAATACGTATTGAGAAGTTATGCAATTACTAAGTCGAGTCAGCAAAGATGCTCGTTCAATTTCCTTCGTTTTGTCAGGAAAACCAGTGATCATATCCTCTTATAACTGTGTTAATGAATTTAATCAGTTGTTAGATATCAGGACTGTAAGCCTAAATTCTGTCATTCAATTTGATGTCTTTTGAATTTTTTAATGTACGCGCCCTGATCTCGTGTAAGTATGTCTCTTTTAAACTTTACCTTTTTACAACAGTTGTGATACAAGTGATACAAAGTTATATTATCACTCTTGTTGGACTAAACGTACACTATACCAGTATACCAGTACCAAACGTACACTATACCAGTATACCAGTACCAAACGAACACTATACCAGTATACCAGTACCAAACGTACACTATACCAGTACCAAACGTACACTGTACCAGTATACCAGTACCAAACGTACACTATACCAGTATACCAGTACCAAACGTACACTATACCAGTATACCAGTACCAAACGTACACTATACCAGTATACCAGTACCAAACGTACACTGTACCAGTATACCAGTACCAAACGTACACTATACCAGTACTAAACGTACACTTTACCAATATACCAGTACCAAACGTACACTATACCAGTATACCAGTACCAAACGTACACTATACCAGTATACCAGTACCAAACGTACACTATACCAGTACCAAACGTACACTTTACCAATATACCAGTACCAAACGTACACTATACCAGTACCAAACGTACACTATACCAGTACCAAACGTACACTATACCAGTATACCAGTACCAAACGTACAATATACCAGTATACCAGTACCACCAGTATACCAGTACCAAACGTACACTATACCAGTACCAAACGTATACTGTACCAGTACCAAACGTACACTATACCAGTACCAAACGTACACTATACCAGTACCAAACGTACACTATACCAGTATACCAGTACCAAACGTACACTATACCAGTATACCAGTACCAAACGTACACTATACCAGTACCAAACGTACACTGTACCAGTACCAAACGTACACTATACCAGTATACCAGTACCAAACGTACACTATACCAGTACCAAACGTACACTGTACCAGTACCAAACGTACACTATACCAGTATACCAGTACCAAACGTACACTTTACCAATATACCAGTACCAAACGTACACTATACCAGTATACCAGTACCAAACGTACACTATACCAGTAAAACAGTACCAAACGTACACTATACCAGTACCAAACGTACACTGTACCAGTACCAAACGTACACTATACCAGTACCAAACGTACACTATACCAGTATACCAGTACCAAACGTACAATATACCAGTACCAAACGTACACTATACCAGTATACCAGTACCAAACGTACACTATACCAGTATACCAGTACCAAACGTACACTATACCAGTATACCAGTACCAAACGTACACTGTACCAGTATACCAGTACCAAACGTACACTATACCAGTATACCAGTACCAAACGTACACTATACCAGTATACCAGTACCAAACGTACACTATACCAGTATACCAGTACCAAACGTACACTATACCAGTATACCAGTACCAAACGTACACTATACCAGTATACCAGTACCAAACGTACATTATACCAGTATACAAGTACCAAACGTACACTTTACCAATATACCAGTACCAAACGTACACTATACCAGTACCAAACGTACACTATACCAGTATACCAGTACCAAACGTACAATATACCAGTATACCAGTACCACCAGTATACCAGTACCAAACGTACACTATACCAGTATACCAGTACCAAACGTACACTATACCAGTACCAAACGTACACTGTACCAGTATACCAGTACCAAACGTACAATATACCAGTATACCAGTACCACCAGTATACCAGTACCAAACGTACACTATACCAGTACCAAACGTACACTATACCAGTATACCAGTACCAAACGTACACTGTACCAGTACCGAACGTACACTATACCAGTACCAAACGTACACTATACCAGTATACCAGTACCAAACGTACACTATACCAGTATACCAGTACCAAACGTACACTATACCAGTATACCAGTACCAAACGTACACTATACCAGTACCAAACGTATACTGTACCAGTACCAAACGTACACTGTACCAGTACCAAACGTACACTATACCAGTATACCAGTACCAAACGTACACTGTTACAGTATACCAGTACCAAGCGTACACTGTGCCAGTATACCAGTACCAAACGTACACTATACAAGGACTTAATGTACACTTTTCAAATATGAAACGTACAGTATACCAGTACTAGACGTACACTTTACCTGTACCAAACGTACACTATACCAGTACTAAACGTAAACTATACCAGCACTAAACGTACACCATTCAAGTACTAGACATACAATATTCCAGTACTAAACGTACACTATGACAGTACTAAACGTACACTATACCAGTACTAAACGTACACTATACAAGAACTAAACGTACACTATTAATGTACTAAACATACAATATTCCAGTACTAAACGTACACTATACCAGTACTAAACGTACATTATACCAGTACTAAACGTACACTATACCAGTATACCAGTACTAAACGTACACTATACCAGTACTAAACGTACATTATACCAGTACTAAACGTACATTATACCAGTACTAGACGTACACTATACCAGTACTAAACGTACACAATAACAGTACTAAACTTACACCATTCCAGTACTAAACGTACACCATACCAGTACTAGACGTACAGTATACCAGTACTAAACGTACATTATACCAGTACTAAACATGCATTATATACCCCGTATGTACAGTGTATATTGTGAGCTACGGTTATATCATTCCGCAATATAAACTCTGGAAGTCAACACTAAACGTTGACTAGCATGAATAATACAGTTTAAACGATACGGTGTGTTAATATTATTACTGTAACTAATATAATAGCCGATGATGTATGGTGGATGTGTTCAGTAATAATGAAATGCATGTCTATATTCTGGATATTAAAGAAAAGCACGTTGTTGTAAAAATATTGACAACATGATAAAGGTTTCATAAAAAAGGATATCTTATAAGGGCATGATCAAATTTAGTCGCCAAGACTAAGATTGTAAAGACTAATATCGTGTCTATACGTCAGGAAATAAACGTGTAAACAGTTTTCTGGTGCCGCCTGTGAGTGTTTGGCTTTCTTTGAGACCTCTAACAAGTCTCTGTACAGAATATTAGTCACAAGGAAGTTATTTTGTTTGCTCAACTTGCTGAATTCGAGCCGAGATTGGACAGAGCGGACTTGATTGGGACGCCATCACAGACGGGTTATCACGCCCGACCTCACATTACGTGTGGTGAGAAATGAAAAGCGAATTCGAACGGACAAGTGTGGAGAATGTTGTACTTTATGCAGACATCTTGCAACCTTTCGCAATATTCGGCCTAATATCTCTATCTCTTCGGGGGAATCTTCCCTTTTCGATTCATTCTGTCTACAGCGTTTTCTATCTGAATATCAATATCTTCACAAAAATTTTTGGAAGGGTTTTATCAGAATGAAGACTTTGTCTATTCACTATAGTCCGATGGAAAAACTACTGAAAGCAAAGAATATAATACATGTGTACGTACATGTATAGTATACCGTGACAGTCATATAACGATGAACGCTTGTCGTTAGACTGGAGTGTTGCACTAAAGCAGTACTGATGTACACGTATAGACGGCATACAATAAACCTTATAATAAACAAAAAACAATGCTTTTGTGAAAGATACGCTTGTCGCATACTGATTAAACAAAAAAGCAAAAATCCAAACTCAAATATAAAGTAAAATGGCCTTCATTTTTATATAAAGATACTATATATAATGCCCATCAGTAAGAAGTCATTTTCAGGAAAGGTTATTATTAATTTTGTTTCTAGTTTCTGATTATCGTTTTGATGCATCTATCGCAAAACCATAAAGTATCGATAATAGTATTTGGAATATTCTACAATGTAGTTAAAATTAACAGTGAGGTTATGTTCAAGAAAGACAATACAAATACATATGCATTAATTTCTTTACGTGACGTTGCGTATTTGTACTTAGTATCACTATGTAACAGAAAGCGAGTCCTCGATCCATTACACAGCTAACATGTGTGTTGTGAACGTGTCACTGTTTTAATTACAACACGATTATTTGCAGTGTTAGGTTTTGTGATTACAAAGTAAATAGTAGCACCAGATAGTTGCTCTTCTTACAAGATAGTCTGCCGCCTGGGTACAAGTTTTATGTCGTCCGCGCGCGTGTGCGTGATAATTTACAAATGCAGTAATTCTCTAGAGTAGCTACTGCTTTACTTTAGGAACAAGGTTTTTTTGTCAGATCAGAAAATATCGATTATCACAAGTAAAGCCGTTATCATACCCATCTAAATTGACTAAATAACGAAGATGTCACGGTCTGTTTATCAAAGATGAACAAACTTTAAATAATCCAAAGGTGACAACATGGCGATAAATATACCATGCTTACAGTGAGCGTTAGATGTTTTTACAGACATGGAACAAAGGCAATACAGGATCAGGTACAACCGTATCCCATTACCTGTATCACATGGGATTGGGCTCGTCATGTATATTCCTGTTGGCTTTACAGGTTTCGTTGGAAGAGGCGGTCATTCTGTATCGCTACAAAAATCAAAGTACTGCCTGTTCTTGATGAACTGGAAGGTACATTAACAACTAACAAATTAATATAATGAACATTTTGATTGCACAAACTAGTCCACTAATCGCCAATATCATTTGTGAGTATGTCACCAATATTGCGGGTCAAATTGCTCGTGCAGTTGGTATACCAACACCCATGTATTCTTTGCGTATATAAAACAACAATATTAAACATTCGAAAATTGTTAGAAAAGAAACATTAAAGCGTAGGTCCAGATTGTCATCAATGACGAATATATTACGACATTAACCATTTTATACTCGCATTTAAATAATATCAAGGATCTTATAATAGCACATCAACGGTGATGTGTTCGTATAATATGAATTTCAGAAATTTCATTCAAAAACATCTACAGCTACATAACTGGTAGTAAAATAAGGAATCCTTAGATTAATTGGATATGATATCGATGTGTACATGTTTACTATAATCGATATACCAACAATGGTGTAAATAGACGTAAAACTACTAGACATACAGGAGCAGAAGAATCAGACCACATCAGATAATGTTTTCATTGCGCCAATGGTGCTAGTGTTGTATTGATTACCCTTACCATGTCTTAGTAACGGAATGAGCAATCCCTTTAGGGATGTTAACCCAGCATTTCCTAAATACGACGATCACTTCAAGGGCTAGATGATAGGGAATTGAATTTAAATAAAAATTAAAGCAAGTTCGTACTAATTATTTTTAAACACTATTACATGTAGAACTAAAATGCATGTTTATTTAGTTTTTAAAATCAAATACCAACATACACAGTACATACGGGTTACAAATCTGTACAATGTCTGTATGTTTTCAGTGCAATGATTTAAAACCAGAAATCCTTATTCTCCCCCACACCATTAAAGCCGGCGCATCACCCGGTATGGTGTATGCCCATTCCATTACACTCGGAGTGATAAATAAACAGAAAGTCTAATACGGGACAAAAGTCCTTTCTGGTTCGATATCTAGCCTAGGAAGACCTTACTGTTTTGATTCTTATTGGTGGTTCTTAGGACAAAATGAGGCATCAGCACAAAGGACCTTTATCCTTTCCTAAAAAATGGATCGTCTGTATTGCTTCAAGAACATAATAATAAACGTGAGTATTTCTGAGATTTATGATCTTCCTGAAGACATACACCTGATTGCGTCATTTCTTCATTTCCTGTAACTTATAGAAATCAAATTAATATTACCAGCCGGATGTTCTAGCCTTGCGGGAGTTAAGGCCGTGGTCGACTCGTCGCGTATTTTCGCGGCCTTTTGTCTCTAATACTATTTGAATATTTGGTCAATGGATTGTGTTGATTAGATGTGAACCATTAGTGCTAGTATATTAAATGTATCAAGCCTGTACCGTGGCTGGCGACGTTAGTCGTGATCTTTGGTTCAGTACAAATACTACTTCGACATAATGTTCCACAAAGTGTATAACACAATGCCGGGGCTAAACAGTAACCAAAACTCAAGATATTGGACTTGGTATGTTGTTCTGGTTGTTTGCGCTATTGATAAAATAACAAACAGTGAAAAATATTACAATATAATTGATAAAAATGTATAAAACATTGAACAGACACTCTGCAATAGCGTAGACAAATTGCAAAACAGAATGTGTTCTTAACTCGAGAGATTGTACTAGACAATCGCCAAATATGGACAAGGATCGGGCTACAAAACAACATTCTGAATCGAGTCGACTCAAGGTTGCACATTGTCAATTCCATTTACAGTTTAAAAACGTTACTTGTAAAGCCTATTGTTATTGGGATATGCAAGGTTAATAGGTATTTTACAATACTCATAACAGGCTCGTTACCTTTAACAGAATGTAGTTTATGTGTTTGTGAATAGGAAACTCTTATTACACCGCTACCAAGGTTAAACGGCGCTTTCATTATGAGGCTGCCGCTTCATAACATCTCATATTAGCATTAATCAGGCTTCTCAGACAACCCATTGAGAGCGAGGATGCTTAACGCCTTTGGTAGCGACGAGAGTGCATACGAATTTCCTATCGAATATACAGTCATATAACAAGAAGCTCGAGTGTTTAATGAAATAGCGACAGTAAGTCGATTACACAAAGCAATGATAGTATATCTTCGATGTAGTTCTGTATGCATTGTTACACGTTCGGTTGTATGTTGCCACAGTAACGTTTGCATATTTGGGAAATACATGCTATAAACAGTAAGCTTATATTATTTAACAACAAACAAACGAACAATGCGACTATAATACACGAAAATAAAGATACAGAGCAACCAGAGTGATATCTAGGAAAACCATCCGTGGTGAAATAACTTACGATACAAGTGGGAACTGGTAGACAAGACCACATAAAGAAAATAGGTATGAGAGCCTTGGTGACATGGAGCCAAGGAGCCTCGAATTACCAGTACCTTGACGTCACCGGGATCTTTAGTTAGAGGCTATGAAATGTCATCAGAACACTTCACCACTCCTACCAGCCATGTACCTTGATGTTGCCTACAAGACAGGTGGTGTTGGGTTTCTGATTATAGAAGAGCGCCTAAAATATCTACTTTCAATAACATTAAAGGTCCATATGACATCTACACGGGCAATTTTCTAGGAAAGACTTTTTATGCTACCGTACTATAATACCATTGGAATCGTTTCATTTTTGTCAATATTCTGGAATTTTTCCGCCTACATCTGGTTTAAATGAAATGTCAATAAGCCTTTTTTCTGGAATTGTGTATTAAATGAATTTGATAACAATTTAAATTGCCTAATAGGTTGAAGTTAAACAATGCCTATCAGGATCTGATTGTGATAGCGTTTATGTAGTTACTGTACTTATTGTTTTAGAGAAAATAATTTAAATGGAAACAAATGAACGGACTCACATGTTAGGTCACTTGATTACAAAGATAAGTATGCTCAGGTCTGTCCAGGCCAAGGTTTCGTGAGGAAAAAGGCCGCCTTTAGACCGACTAATCCACTTACCGTCCAAACTTGGAGCTAAGGTACAGGATTTATTGTTGAATTGCCTCTTTAAATAATACATTTAAGCTGTTTTGTTGTCCTTTAATTAAATAGAGCGCGAGACGTCGGTTTACGATGTTGACTGGGAAACATCCGCGTATATTCTTGGACAAAGTGTTAACGACTTGCTGTTGCTATTAATCAAGAAACCCAAGTTGTGAAGTGGTTATTAGCCGTTTACTCTTCCGCGAAATTGGACTGAATGTAGTTCCCTCTCGTCAACAGGATAGAGTATATAGAGACTGCGGTCACCTTTCGATCCTAGCTAAATTGAGCACATTTCATTGAATTTACCAGGGATAATACAGGGCGTTTGGTACCCTAACAAGACAGACAGACAGAACTACTAACATAGCCGTCGTGGACGCTAACCGACATAACATGTTTTAAATATGACAACAGTTGTTTGTAGACAAAACAGCTAGACAAAAACCTACTTATCGTGCATTTGCTATCTGTGATGATGAATGATCACGTGATCCGGATGTGATTCGGTATGACTGTTACATCGGCGTGAGATGACACTTCCTAGTTATCTTGCCACAAAACAAACAACTCTGCTTTTATTGCATTATAAATCAAACAATTGTAAAGCTATTATCTAATAGCTTACTATCACGCCTATTTTCTAAGGATCGATACATCCGAAGTCGTGCTGCATATCGTCAACCAATCGTCACACAAATTGGCTTACATAAGAAAGAGAATATAATGTGTTTAACTAGACAATCATAATTACACGCATTGATGTATCGTGTTTTCACTATCATAATAAACAATCAGTATCCATAGCTAAACGAATAACGTAAAATAAGAAGTTCATACAAAAGAAATAAACGACATAATTTCTCTACAAAAGTGATATAGTTCTTCAAAACTCTAAACAATAATACATGTATTTATTTCAAACAGACCATATACCATATTGACCGATTCCTTCCTAACTACATCTTGATAGTTTCAGCTATAGCAGAAAAGTATGAGGGTTTCTCAAAGGGAATATACATTAAATTGTGCTGGTCGATGATGCGCCTCGGTTTGAGTGTTATGTTTGGATGTAGAAGATGCACGGTAGTACCATGGTAACACCGGCTGTGTACACACATCTAAAGTATTATCGCAGGGTTAAGCCTCCATAGCAATTTAAATTCAAACAACTTTCGTTTTAAGAAAATTTAAATATGCAGACTTAATATTTCAAATCATGCAAACACGGCCAAGTTTCTTCAATAAAATGTAGATGAATTATTCAATATCCGAATAGAATTCATATTTTGTTTTTTAATATTGATTCTGAATATTTTATTGCATCCAACTCTTGTTGCTCTCAGCGGTAACACACACATTTCTTTTGTAAATATGCTAGCATTTTCGTTTTTTCCTAATTCTAATTTCAAGCAAAGCTAAAATTAAAAAGAAAGAGCGGGCTCCATTATTTCGAGTAACTTGGGAGTTTCTTTAATGGAGTTCTAATCACAAAATCTATGAATATACATGATGATGTAATATGTCTGTACAACATACAGGTGATGCATTCATATGTCATAGGAGAAACATTCCAAACCAGAATAGTCGTCAAATTCCCTCTTAAATCATTCACATGCAATTTTGAAAAGCAATTTAGTAATTGAATTTACATCATTTTTACAAAGATGTAAGGAAGTGTGTTATGTAACTCTCTACCATTACACGTACATGAAAACAATAAAAATATCAACGGAGACTAGCTGAATAATAAATATGCATACTATTAACTTTGCGCACGGAAATATATAAGATTGTGTAAAGGAATTTAAAAACCGATTGTATATTAATGGTGAGTGGAAAGAAAGTAATTAGGACGAACTCCG
The DNA here is from genome assembly GCF_902652985.1 of Pecten maximus. NCBI lineage: Eukaryota > Metazoa > Mollusca > Bivalvia > Pectinida > Pectinidae > Pecten > Pecten maximus. The sequence continues at coordinate 20,075,490 of NC_047015.1, forward strand.
TAATCAGATCTTCTATCCGTGACTGTAGAACTGATGATTAGAATTTACCGCAAACGCCGGTAATTGTTGCATGTTAATTGGCGATTATGTATAGATTTATTTCATGACTACGTGTGTGTTTCCGACACAAACGGTTACCCTATATTTAACACTATCATCATATCCCCCGAAAAATACGGTCCTACTCTGCTAACTACTTGTCGAGTTGAAGCAAATTGCTATTTTCTCTTGCAGCGTTCAATATGAAAATTCTTGCTCATATCAAGGAACGTTTTCATCTTTTGGTTCTGCTTTATTCCCAGGCATATCGGTCACTTAGTTTTATAACATTGAATGAGAACGACGAAAATGGCTTTCCATAATGCAATGCAATGTGACCTTTGATATAATATGCGTATTAAAATGCGGTGATGCTTACCAATGTATATTCATATATTTTAAAACCTTATAGTTGTTTTGTTTAATTAAAGAATTATCATTTCAATGCTAGCAGTGTTACTCGGCGTTATGAGTACGTATAAAGCCGCTGGTGTATGCTAGCCTGGTGTGGTGCGAGAGGGCAGGCCAACATTCACATTTGTGCTAGCTTGCCGCAGCATGTTTTCCGACGTCGTCACTGAAGCCCTCATTCATTGTCATCAATCTTTAAGTCACTGGTATCAAAAATATATATACAGAAGGGCAACTGGCACCTGTTTACAACAAGTTGGCATTTCACATTGAAAACAATTCCAACCTTTCGTGTCATAACTTGTCTATTTATCTAGAATTCATTCCAAATAATAAATCGCCATAATGTATTTGCAAACTACTGTTTTAGAAATGTACATATGATAATAAATCATTTTATGTAATTGAATTTAGATTTTTAATAATATTTGCACATAAAAGCAACAAGCAGAATTCAAGGACATGAGGAACAATAAATGTCGACTTATCTAAAGAATTTTGTTTGAAACAAAACAATAATTAAAACTTACCAGATTTGGATTCTGATCACTTAAGACGGTAAGGTAAATAGTATCCGTCCGGTTGAAAGGTGTTGAATATGCGCCTTACAACACCACCGGCGTTAGCCAGACGTGCCCACAAACACCCTTTGTCTCCAGCATATGTGACATGAATGACAATAATCTGTAAACTGTTTTCCAAGAAACATCTATATCCGTAAGTTAGAACGACTAGAGCCGAACAGCGTTCGCCAGTCAGCTCTTTGTAACGCCCGCTCTTCCACAGATTGTGTGTTGGGGTGTCTGTGAACGCTGTAGGCTTGCCCGGTGCCTTCTAATGCTATCGATAGGGATTTCTAGCAGCGATCTCCACATTAGCTCTCCGGTAGAGTTAACGCTACGTTTAAGCATCCGTCAGAGTGTAGTCACAGAGAACGCCATTCAAGTACATGTTGGTAACCAGTGAAACTAAGGACATAATGACGAACTTCAAAATATCATTGTGTTCAGTCGCAAATGTCTGATTGTTGAAGGAATAGAATCTAAGTCACTTAAGTGTTTTATAATGGGCAATTGTATAGTTGATTTGTACTCAGAAATGATTATAAAACGTTCACAAATGTTTTACCTTACGCATTTGACACGTACAATGTATCTGCTGAGCTTATGCTATCAATTGCAGATACATTGTATAAGAGGTGTTGCGTGGCAGCGGTGCATATCTAATCACCTAGTCACTAATATGTGTTTTAAGAAAAATACAAATCAGTTCTATCTTTATGTATAATATAAATATAGAGAGAACATTTCAAATAAGTTGTGTCTACGCGGTTCAGATAGTATGCAACCAAATATAAATTTGCTAACACAAAGCTATAAAACTTGTTGTAATTTCTGTTCACACTGTAAGCATGGTTAAGCAGGTATTGAGTATGTTCATGTACCTTGGTTCAGGGAGACCGCCCGGCCCGGCCCGCAACATAAAGTATTTGACTGCTGAACAGCATGACAGACGGCATTCAATGTTCAGAAATTTAATGTCGTATTTCGACCTGCGCAAATTTTAAACGTTCACATTTTGAATATTGAATGTTGGTTGTCGAGCCTCGCAGCATCCAAATGTACAAGTTTTAATTGCTGAATGTTTTGATACGAACTATTCCAATTCTAAATGTTGAAAGTCGTAGGAAGTCAGACGTATTCGATACTTGTCGGAATACATATTTAGTCTGTTGTCATCAACCTACATTTATGATGTTGACACTTAACCAATATCCAACCTAGATTTGTATGACGGGTGTCGACGATAAATCAGAAGACCTTAGCTATTTCTCCTTATTGCAAAGTACCCACACTTTGTCTTCTGTTTCGATTTTCAGGGTATGGCTGCCGTCGTTTGTTGTAATGTAGACATCGTGTGATGATGTTGAGAAGTAGGAGCTGACAGACCATTTCAGGCGGACAAATACACCACTAACATGGCGTTCAAATCGTAATGGTGTGGTTGTATGGAGGACAGAGTACGTTCGAATTCATCAGTCTTTGCGTTTTGAAATGCTTAAATTATGACGACAGAAAACCTCCGGGTTTATAAATTAACGTGTTTTGTGTTGGTTGCTGAAGAATTCAGGGGATCCTCCAAATTTGGAATTACACGTGTACCTAAACGGTTAATGCATAGGACAAAGAACCTCCAAATTAATCAATCCGTATGTTTTTTAACGGTTAATAAAGAAGACAAAGAGCCTCCGAGTTCATCATTCCATGTGTTCTGTAATGGTTAATGAAAAGGACAAAGAGCTTCCGAGTTCATCATTCCATGTGTTCTGTAATGGTTAATGAAGATGACAAAGGGCATCCGAGTTCATCATTCCATGTGTTCTGTAATGGTTAATGAAGAGGACAAAGAGAGACTCCCAGCTCATCATTCCATGTGTTCTGTAATGGTTAATGAAGAGGACAAAGAGCCTCCGAGTTCATCATTCCATGTGTTCTGTAATGGTTAATGAAGAGGACAAAGAGACTCCCAGTTCATCATTCCATGTGTTCTGTAATGGTTAATGAAGAGGACAAAGAGCCTCCGAGCTCATCATTCCATGTGTTCGGTAATGGTTAATGAAGAGGACAAAGAGCCTCCGAGTTCATCATTCAATGTGTTTTGTAATGGTTAATGAAAAGGACAAAGAGCCTCCGAGTTCATCATTCAATGTGTTTTGTAATGGTTAATGAAAAGGACAAAGAGCCTCCGAGTTCATCAATCCATGCGGTTTGTAATGGATAATGAAGAGGACAAAGAACCTCCGAGTTCATCATTCCATGTGTTCTGTAATGGTTAATAAAAAAGGACAAAGAGCCTCCGAGTTCATCATTCCATGTGTTTTGTAATGGTTAATGAAGAGGACAAAGAGCCTCCGAGTTCATCAATCCATGCGGTTTGTAATGGATAATGAAGAGGACAAAGAACCTCCGAGTTCATCAATCCATGCGGTTTGTAATGGATAATGAAGAGGACAAAGAGACTCCCAGTTCATCATTCCATGTGTTCTGTAATGGTTAATGAAGAGGACAAAGAGCCTCCGAGTTCATCATTCCATGTGTTCTGTAATGGTTAATGAAGAGGACAAAGAGCCTCCGAGTTCATCATTCCATGTGTTTTGTAATGGTTAATGAAGAGGACAAAGAGCCTCCGAGTTCATCATTCCATGTGTTCTGTAATGGTTAATGAAGAGGACAAAGAGCCTCCGAGTTCATTAATCCATGCGGTTTGTAATGGATAATGAAGAGGACAAAGAACCTCCGAGTTCATCAATCCATGCGGTTTGTAATGGTTAATGAAGAGGACAAAGAACCTCCGAGTTCATCATTCCATGTGTTTTGTAATGGTTAATGAAGAGGACAAAGAGCCTCCGAGTTCATCAATCCATGCGGTTTGTAATGGATAATGAAGAGGGACAAAGAACCTCCGAGTTCATCAATCCATGCGGTTTGTAATGGATAATGAAGAGGACAAAGAGCTTCCGAGTTCATCAATCTATGTGTTTTGTAATGGTTAATGAAGAGGACAAAGAGCCTCCGAGTTCATCATTCCATGTGTTTTGTAATGGTTAATGAAGAGGACAAAGAGCCTCCGAGTTCATCAATCCATGCGGTTTGTAATGGATAATGAAGAGGACAAAGAACCTCCGAGTTCATCAATCCATGCGGTTTGTAATGGATAATGAAGAGGACAAAGAGCCTCCGAGTTCATCAATCTATGTGTTTTGTAATGATTAATGAAGAGGAAAAGGATCACCTGAGTTAATCTTATCGATGTGTTTTGTAATGGTATTAGTATAAGATCTTTTGGTTACCACACACAAATGCTTCTCAAAAGATATTGAAATAATGGTCAAAAATAAAAACTTTATATGATTATATGACTAAAATAATATGTTCTATCCGCTAATATCAACAAAAACTGCTATTATCCCGCACATACAAAAGCAGGAGTACCTTCAGTCTATCAATCTTACCGATGCCATATTTGAATCTGCTGAAGCACGTTCTGTTCGCGTGTGTCCTTAACACAAGTTGTCATTTAAAAGCGAGCAGAATATCCCGATGGTTATAACCGGTCGTATCCCACGGAGCAGTGATACAACCCTGTTGGATGGATAGGATAACGAATACTTACAGGATTATCTAGGATTTTCGCTTTTCTGTCTCTGATCATTCCAATCACGTCACATCGGATTTCGCCTTCTGGTAATTTTCAGGATGTTTCTCTTCTTTCTTTGTCTCGGTCTAAAGGCCGAGACGACAGTATTAGAAACATTGACCATTTAGTCGCCGGGTAATCATAATGTATCTCATTTGTCCCTGAATACACGCAGTGATGAGAGTAACTTCGGCTTGGTAGTACTGCTTGATAAACATTCATACTGCCTGACCGTCCTTGTATACGTTTCCTGTTTTGTATATTAGACAATGGTGGATTTGTATGTTTCTAAACACTGTTTACTATTTTAGTTTCTGAAATGATGAAAGACGCCCTAACACACAACTTGTTCTCTTTCTTACTTGTTTCCGAATTGAAGATTCCTGACAGACAATGTTTCCTCAGTGAAGATGTCCTGAGTAAAACTTTCCCCCAATAAATACGTCACTTAAAATGTTCGCTGTGTTTGATTTGTGACTGTGCGATGTTGAGTCACATACGAGTTTGTTTTTTTTTTGTTTTTTTTTTATGGGGGGGGGGGGGGGGGTGTTAATTTACTGATGAGTGTATTCTTTACTGATCAATTTTTTGGATAAAGAATTCGTTATAAAACTCGCTCTTTGTCTTTGTTATCATAATATGTTGGTATGCCGTCGTATCTCTGGCGTAGTAGTAGTAATCATTCGGAATCAGAGTGAAACAAAAGACATGTATTATTCAAAGATCAATAGACGTGAAACAAATCTGCCAACAAGACATCTCCTCACCTCGATCGAGTGCTTCTATATCTCGAGATTTCCAATTAATCAATTTCCTTTTTGTTCTCAGTTTCTATTAGTTTGAAATGAGGAAGTGTACTGTGATGTGAAAAATAACAGTTTAATTATTGAAAACGGCAATATGCTACTAATAAAGAATGGTCCATGTCATGGCAATTACAAGACTTGATTAATGATGTAATATTTTTCATTGTGTCTTGTTTATTCAGCTCTTTCACGGTGTCACTAGTGAGCTGTTAGTTGCATGTGTATGCAAACAAAAATCCACCTCGCTACAACTAGACACTGGGATTCCAATGAATTCCAACAGTTTAAAGCATTGCTTTTAGGAATGTTGAATTGTCTTGTTTTTAAATTGAAAGTGTCTAGATTAAATTGTTTGGAACAGTGAATTATTGATTGTTCTTTTAAAACCTCAAAATGTCAAAATGGTTACATATATTAGGTCCTTGATCATAGAGAAGTCTGCGCATTGACTATTTTAAGCGAATTCATATGTAAGTATACTTCGAAGACATTAAAATCGTCAGGTAAATCGAAAATATAGCGCGACAGGTCGACTAAAATGTTAGCTTGAACCGACTCCTCACCTTAAAGGCAAATTATTCCGTTTTATTTTAGATTTAAGTGTTACATTATACTTACAGCTTGTATGTCTTGGGCTCTTCGGCTTTTATTTTCGTGGAAGTGATGATATATATTTCTGTGGAAAACTGGTCATATAAAGTATAAGGTTTACATGGTATTAATATTGATTCTCATTAGTGTCTCTTTGTGAGGTGACACTGATGTCATTGTGGGGTGACACAAGTATATCTATATGGTAGAATACCGACGTCTTTGCGGGGTGACGAAGATTTCCTTGTGGCGCGATACTGAAGTCTTTATTAGGTGACACTGATGTTTTGTGGAGTGATAATGATGTCTTCGTGTGTTGATAATGATGTCCTTGTGTGTTGATAATGATGTCTTTGTGTGTTGATAATGATGTCTTGATGGGGTTCACTGATGTTGGTTAACTCTGATGTCTTTGGGGGTGACACTTGTTTCCGATTGACTGCGCTTATGTCTTATGATGTGATACTGATGTCTTTGTGGGTTGACACTGACTATTTTGTGGGGTGATATTATTGTCTCCGCTTTGGGTGACACTGACGTGATTTTGGGTGAAACTAATGCATTTTTGCTGGGTGACAATAATGTTCTATTAATGAAGCTATCCAAGTGCAAATCTAAATGCTTGCTAAAAGCCTCTGATAAAAGGTAAAATCTAAACAGTCGATAGTCATAAAACAATATCAATGCAGCATGTATATAAGATACCGCTGAAATATTTACATTGGATTGGAACCGCCTGATGTATGTACAGGCCGAATAAAGACTAATATCAACTGCTTGACTCATCGGTGACGCTACAGGTAAGAAGTGAGACAGTAAAGAAGGACAGGAAGTGATGGTTATTCGACATTCTCTTAATGTTCTTGGATGACTGATTCCGCCGTTGTCAGTTTTTTTGACCGGATGATGTGTCCTACTTGGTGGCTTCGGCAGTATCCTTCAGTGAGGTAGCACTATATTGTCGACATTGCTTTTTATCTACCATAAGGAGACAGACACGACACACAGCCTCACAGAACACACATATATTTATAAAGTGCATCTCGCAAACAGGGGTGGTCGTCCTAAAATTACTCTAGATATTGATAGGACGTTAAACAATACAAACATTAAGACTAAAAAAAAAAAAAAAATTATTGAAAAGCATAGCAATGTATTTAAACGAGTAACATGTAAAAAGGAATAAAAAAGAATGATTAAAAGAATCAATAGAGAATGTGCAATGATGATAAACATGGCTCTGCGAGCTTATTAGCTCTTAAAATGTACTAAAACATAAAGTTATGATCTATGTGTGAAGATGGGTAAATGAAAGTAAGATATATCTATGAGCCTATATCTGAGCATAAAAAAAATTAAGACTAGCTTAAATGTTAAGACAGTATCCATGGAATGAATGTAGGATCCTGCGATCCATTATTTGTAGTAAGGAATGTTGCCATATTAATAGCCAATAAAGGGAATGCTAGCTTCATGGCTCCTAGATGCTTTCGTAAAACAAACATAACTGGGATTTTCCTTCGTTCGTAGCTATGACGTAATTATCACGCTCCCCTTTCGTGTTATAATATGGCCGGATTACGTGATGATATTTACAAGTCTAGGATGCTACTACATTTTATAACAACACATACATGTACTTGTTTCGACGGTCTCGCACCGTACGTATTAAAATTAATGTTATTTAGAAATAGCATCCGATTTCACTTCACGTTTCTTTCTTGTTCTAGAATATCTCTTCACAGGATCCAACGCCACGAAGAAATTTATTTAATTCAGTTGATGGATAATATCTTTCCATATTTTTAACAATAGGCAAATAAACTCTAATGAAATGCATTATCAACAACTGAGATAATCTTTGGTGACATGACAGATGAAATATCGCATATCGAAAATGAAGCAAAGGGAGGCCATGTGTTTTCCCATTTTACACGAATCTCTGCAGCATTCTTCTTCATTGGAAACGTTGCTTTGTAAACTTGTAGATGTTGCTTGTTGTATTCTCACTTATCGAACAGTGAAGGTATTTAGCATGAAAGACTAGATACCAAAGAATAGTGTGTATTGGTTACTCTAAATGCATTATTAGCTAAATTACCCAGACTTAAATGTCGGTTTAGGTGAAAAATATCAGTGAATATTAGTATGTGCCAGGAGAAAAAGCTGTGTCCAGATACATTGTCGTGACAATGATGTTATACGATGATCCATATTCAGTTAATTAACTTCCAATTCCACTCTGGTTAGAATACCTTTAATGCTTTAAAGTCGCTTGTTATTAATTATTTACCGCGATACAAAATTTTCACAGACTTGCTGTATTGCTCTGAATTATTGAAACGTTATCTGTTAAAACTACGAGGACTAGCGCAGAGCAAAAACAATGTTGATAACGCCACAATTATTTGCTCTTTTCAGAACTACCCGTAGGATAAAGATCAGTTCCCGAATCCGTCCATGGTAAATGGATATCTCGATAATATAACGATAGGTTCCGAGATTTTGAAATGAATTATATAGTGATTTTAAAGAAGTGTACTTAAAACAGATAGAAGAGAGTCTTCCAAAGGACAGTGAAACAGAATAGAATAGTTATCTATTTTATTTAAGATGTACAATCATTATGAAGGCTTTAGGTAAAACTAAGTGAAAACTGCATTGTATTGTCGTATAAACGTAAGTACAATGAAAACACATCGGCTTCCATAATGCATCGATAGGAAAATTAATTGGGGTTGCAAATAAAATATATTTTGAAGTCAGAATGTCATGTGATGAAACCGATCAAATCACGATAAAAGTCACCGTGCTTCATCTCATCGACCTCATAGGGTTTTTCTAGATAGCCCATGGAGTCTTTGTTATCTAAGACTTGTTGGTGCCCCTCGTTGTACTGTAAATCACTCAGATTTCGCAAATACTTTATTTCGCGAACTCAGCCCTTCAGACATATTCGCGATTACATCATTTCGCGAACGCTGAACTTGAAATTATTTTTAATTAGCAAATGATGAGCTATTAGAGACATGGACTGTGCAAGACTCCTATATCGATAACCGATAGATTGGACGCCATCACACAACAAATGTCACAAAGGATTTTAATTCGGGATTCATTCTCCTCTTATATTAACGCAAAAATAAATCCGATACGTAATATAAGTGATTTAAAATATTTATTCCAATGGATGAAATATATCCATGAAGCAAAATAACTACGCGTCAGGAACAATGTATTCTGACTGTAACACTAATATAGTTTGTACGATTTGAGTCTATCTATGACTTCTTTTATGTGTGAGCTTCTGATGTTATCTGTTTAAAACTAACAACGCTAAGGGATGTAGATTTATAACAAGGCATGGAAGATGACTGAGAAATGCAACATCGTATCTAAAGTAACTTTTGACAGATATACAAAGTGGTTTTGATAAGACATCCATAGCACGACAATGGTATTATGTGCTACTTTTCACACTACCCACATTAGGTATCAAACGTGAGGGATATTCTACCTCTCAGATCTTATGCTGTATTGCTCAGGAAAGTTGGGGAACCATGAAAAAGCGAGTGATATGAGCAGGCATGAATATTCTGTTTTGCTCTAAACAAAAGGTCCTTAACAAGTAATTACTAATCGTTGTGAAACTTATTGTATTAGCGTCCCTGTCACCCACTGTAAACACCATCACGAGATAGCATTAAGTAATGTGTTTATTATCTAAATAACTCGAACAGCTCTTGTCCGTGTCCGTATTACCATAACATTGTCATGGTGTAAGTGTTACATAACACGTCAATGGAAGGAAGATTAATTACATTAGTCAGTTATCGATACTTGTTTAACATTCGTAAGCATTCTCCAACACGTTTGTATTTTTTCCTGTGCTGAAAATTATCACGGATTCCGTCTGAAGTTAGCGAAACTATATTTGTAAGAGGTTTGCTCACTGATATACTATAATAATTATTTATGATATATATTATATCTTGTCGTTTTGGACCAGTCTCCCGAGAACTATTTGTGTGTGAACAAACTCCGAATTTTATATAGATAGAGTAATCATATAATTCCAGGTCTGTGTAGTAATCAGAGGTACGTTTATACGTATTGATCGATGTAAGATTCCTTTACCAATATGGGACTAAACACTCCCTTGGTATTGATCCAATCACAGCAGACGTAACGAAATGTGTTTATATCTCAACGAACCAATTTCAATGTAACTTACACGCCTTTCATTAAAGTATTGATAGGATTAGGTTTTTTAGTTCCATACTGGTAAAAAAGAAAAACCGAATTGCATAGCGTAGCGCGTTCATGATAAGTAATGCATTCATGATAAGTAGTGCATTCATTCAGGTTGCAGTTCTGTTTTTCTTTCATACCTGTGTGAAACTAAACAATATTTCAATCAAAACGTATGTAGTTACCATTTCGTCACATAGACGTACAGGTACATGTTAATATGATTTTTCCTCTCACAGAGAGACACAGCTTGACAAAGAGACCAGTCGCTCATGAAACTTTGCAACGATACTCGTATGCATTGTTACGTATACTGTTTGTGTAAAGATTCACTTTGCATATTGTTGATTTAAACAAATTTTGTAAAGTCTAAGATCCAATATAAATAAGGCATATTCCGCATTATGAAATTGCAGAAGTCATTCCCAAGAACAAATTAAACACTAACACGGAGGAATGTTGCTAATATGTAATAAAACGTCGGGAAATAGAACAGATTAATGGTGTCTTTGATGCTCACCAGACAGAAATTAGCTGAGGGATTTCAAAATGACCTCATTGAAAATGATCATATTTTGAAAGAAAATCTCCGATATCGCTTTAACATTACAAAATGACAGCGTGCTTTATTATTGGTGCCGCCAGTATCTATATATTTACTTTGGAGGTCAGATGTGTAACATAAATATTTTTGATATATCAATAATATCGACGAAGTATCACACCATTAAAGTTATCAAACAGACCGTAAACATACGTTATTGCAATGCAATTATACTTGATAGCATTACAAAATATTTTTTTCATGGAAAATGTTTTGTTTTCTACTGTTTTAAGGGGAAAACATACGTTGTTTCTCATTGCAAAGTGTATTGGCTGTCAGGGTAGGTGGTGTCCTCACTCAGAGGAAATCGTTCTTCCATATCACTTAAGTTTATTGAATGATTATGTTTTTCGCATTGGTTATTTAATCAAATGGGAGAAATAGCGAGAAGGAAAGAAATTACGAGATAATTTTAGCTATAGCATCCGATAACTGGAACCAAAGCACAAAAGAAGGGACGACGAAGAGGGACACGAATCCGCAGAAAAAAAAGTTAACGTAAAATGTTAATATTTGAAATCTTTTGTGCTTAAATTACTTCATTATTTTCTATTTAACGCTATCCCATAATGACTCCTTAACGCCCAGGCCAGAATATCCTATATACATTTTTGAGACGAGTTATATATATCCTACATTTAGATAAGTTCCTCATGGTATTACTATTCAAATGGCTGTTTGGAAAGTAAATGTTAATGTATTTTATATCTAGTAAACAGATTTCCAGCAAAGTTAAGGTCGTGTGAATTTTTCCTGTTAATGTTTTTGATGTCCGAATTGTAAATGTATTTCATGCAGTGTGGATATTGCATGTCTGCACGTAACGGTCGCTCAAACGCGTTCAGGTTATAAACCACACGCAGGTGTGTGGTCTGTCTGTGCGTCCTGTGGTGAGTGAATTGTAAATCCGTCTCTTCCCAGGTCTCGGCGTCTGCGAGTTTCCGAGTGATGATGGATTTTACTATATTGCCTATTCGGAGTACCTCTATTAATATTGTGTTACCAAAGCATTGACTACCCTCGCTATATTTTGTGGAAATCCATTTGTCTTTTTAGACAATTCAATTACATAGTCCACGACAGGACAAAATAGATTTGAATCATTTCGTCCTCGGGGAAGGTTTCTTCCATCTTTTTCACCGAATGGATTCTTATTTATGTCTCAGATCAGCAGACTTGATCTGATTCTCGTGAGAGTTCGAATTGGCCGTGGTTTTATCGCTGTTCCGACTGAAGACGTTTTAACTAGCGAGTGGACTGGATTGGTTGATATCTATAAACGTATAGGTATGATTGTGTTTACACAACAGACTATATATGGAACATAAAAGCTGGAGACTTTTTGAGAATTGAGATTAGTTTGATCGATCTAACGTGTCCTATACTATCAGGGGATTAGATAGCCACTATCCCTAACTCCCAACGAGAAAAGTAAAAGAGGAAAATACGTATCATTTTATATATATATACATATTATATTAAGTTATCTGAAATATATCCACAACTTGGTACGTTAGTATCGACCAAACATTGTCACTGAGTATGACCCGCCACTGTTGTAAAATGTCTTCAACTGAGTTACAGTCTTTGTCGGGCACAACTGGAAATATATCGGTGGTTACTGGATGAGTTAGGAAATGATTGACAATATATTACGCAATCGAATGTCTTACGTTCATTATTTATAGCAAGCATATACACACAGTTCTGACTTTGCTGACCAAATTGTCAACTGTTAGGATACTGTGAACATTCCATCTAGGTAGGCGTACTGCCATTATGGATCCGATAATTTATATATGACATTCAAGTTATTTTGATATAACGCATTTGATTTGTAAATGGAAATAATTTGAGGCAATACCTTGATCCCGATTACCATAGAAACGTCATGGACATAGCGTCAGGAACAATAGCGAGATCAGAAAGACCAATGGATGTTACTGCCGTGACAACAATATAACAAGATAAAACAACACACAGTGTATCAAGGTAAAACAACATAACAAGGTAAAACAACATAACAAGGTAAAACAATTTAACAAGGTAAAACAACATAACAAGGTAAAACAACATACAGTGTATCAAGGTAAAACAACATAACAAGGTAAAACAACATAACAAGGTAAAACAACATAACAAGGTAAAACAATATAACAAGATAAAAAACATAACAAGG